>NC_137463.1:31669283-32269283 GCF_964235325.1 Thermobia domestica | reverse complement strand
GATTCGACTTGCATTAGTTATCTTATCGTTAACGATAAATAAATTATGAAGATCAGGTCTTACTTATTACGAGGGAGAATTGAATGAAAACCGCAAAAGTGCCTTAAAATACTGTTTTGTTCTCCAGGCGTTTGGGTATTTGCAGACAGTCGTTGACAGTTTTCCGAGCTGATAGTACGAAGCCGTGCCGGTAGATAGGGTTCGAGCTGAGTAACAGATGATTCACTATGGCGGGGCCACTACGCAGTTGTACCAAGGAGGAACAGCATGGAGTTATTCGTTTTTTTATGGAGTGAATGTGTGAAACCGGTTGATATCTATCGGAGAAGGAAGACGAAGTATGGGACGCTTGTCTATCACAGCGGCAAGTTTATGAGTGATGCAAGAAATTCATAGAAGGTACGACTTTGTTGACCGATGATAAGCCTAACCTAGACGGGAAGCGAGTTGGGACAAAGGAGTCCATAGCCACAGCAGATCGACCTATTCAGAATAAACGGCGTGTCACCTGGCTGAAATGGCTTCCTTGCCGAATATGAGCTTCGGTTCAGCACAACACGTACCGCATGACGAACTCCACTACAGAAAAGTGTCCGCCAGGTGGGTTCCTCGACGGTTGACGCAGGAACTGAAAGATCGTCTGGTTGATACATGTCAGAAGCTGCTGAGGCGTATGAAGAGGAGGGTGAGAATTTTGTAGCTCGTGTTGTCACCGGGGATGAAAGTTGGGTACACCATTTTCAACCGGAGACGAAACGAAACGTGCAAGCAAAGAATAGCGACATTCGTCTTCGCCGCAACCAAAAAAAATTCGCAGCCAATCCTCTGCAAGAAAAGTCATGTTGACTTTATCTGGGATAAGAATGGTCCTATTCTAGAACACTACATACCCCTTGTACCACAGTGACTAGTGCCACCTACATCGATTTTCTCGAAAACCATTTGAAGTCAGCAGTACGCACAAAGCGAAGGGGATTGCTGCGTGTAGGTCTTTTGCTTCAACATGATATCGCCCGTCCTCATTCTGCTCGTGCAACCATGAAAACTATCGACGACCTGGACTGCAAGTGCTTCCCACATCCGCTATACTCGCCGGATTTGGCACTATCAGATGTCCACTTCTTTTCCGTTAAAGGAATACCTTGGAGGGCAGAAGTTCAACTCTGACAATGACGTCCAAGCGGCGGTCCACGAGTAGCTATAGCGTTAACCAAAAAACATGTTTCATAAGCGGTCTTGAAGCACTTCCTATACGGTGGCGTAAATGCATGCAAGCAAACATTCTTCTTGCAGTATAATATGGGAAAATTAAGTGCTGTTTTCTTTTAATTCTCCATTGTAGTATTAATATTATTATTATTTACGAAAGTTTCTTTTCGAGTAAGAGAAAAAATTGATACATCGACTGGCGAGGACTCAAATCACAATCTTCGAATCTCCGCCAGAATAGTGGTCAGGTTTCTTTCGTTCTATTTTTCTTTGTATGTGTGACTCCAACGTTGTTCAGTGCATGTTGATATTAAATGTATACACATATATAATTATTATTATTATCTTTTTAGGTCAGTAGCGCACACACCACAGATTGAATTTTTGCCTTCAGTCAGTAGTCGATACCTACAAATATTGTTTCCTGCATTCAATCTATGTAGTGCAATTCTTATGTCACTCGGAGCAGATAATCAGTCTTGTGTTGCTCAGGTAAATATTATCTCTTAATATGTAATTTTCTGATTAGTCTATTTGCAAGATACCTTAAATTGATACGTATGTAAAAAGGTGGCTATAGTGTCAACCATAACTATAACTGACAGCCGTGCGAACAATTCGAAAATGTGGCTCCACTGTAATTATCGGTTGTAGGGAGAAAAAGTTAATCTGGATGACTTTTGAATGTACTGAATTTGAATCCCAGCTTCTCTGCAAGTTCTTGCACTGGAGAGGCTTAGTGGTTAACCCGTTAACGCCCAATGTCACCTACAGATGACGCCACTTTAAAGGCGTCTTCTTTCTTGTACAACACCTCGACTTCGAAACTTTTTTGTGTGGTGATGCAACATTCATAGCTAAGTAGCTGGTGCTACTGTGGCTCACTAGGACTCTCTGATGGACGATTGGTGAACAAGAAGACGCCTTTAAAGTAGTGTTACCTGTAGGTGACATTGGGCGTTGACGCGTTAAGTAGATATACCTAGGTAGTATGCAAAAGTACCAAAGCAAGATAATGCAGTTGTCTTTTCTCTCCTGCCACGTCACAACAGAGAAGAACATCAAAAAGAAAAATGTAAATTTGGAAACGAAATTTTAGCATTATTATGTAAACAAAATTACGGTTCGATTTTTTCCAGTGTACACATACACATGTGCATGTACAGCTCATTGTCAGCTGTAGAATTTAATCATACAAACAGTAAATCACGCTTCATGGGAGCAACCATATGAGAAACACGGTTGTTGTTTCAAGTACAGTGTTTAAATTTTTCTGTGGTTCCATATCCATACATTACCTTCAAGGTATTAGGAAGATGTGAATGTATAGTCTTGTTCAAAAAATCTTGGGCATCCACTTTGCTGTAAAAGGCTATATTCCGGTAATCGTAAATAGGAAATTCAAGTGCTTTGACTAAGATCTCAATTTGCCCAAGAAAATCGCCATAATACATTAAATTATCATGAAACACTCATCATTATTGTCTTGTCTGTTCTATGGCGGGCAGCCAAGTCCTCGTATGTTTTAGCGGTAGCACTTCCTCACATGACTCTTAGTTTCTCGTGCACGTCTCTTGACGTCACAGAGCTCCTTCGTGGCTAGGCGCTTAATATACCCACCTTTGGCATGGGAGATCCGGGTTCGATTCCCGGCGGGAACTCATCTGGTTCGGATTCCACGTTAATTAGTAGGTCCACGTCTCATAGCCTCGCTGCTGAAAGGAAGTTTAAACTCAAAATCAATGCAACGTTTGACGCCATATTCTAGTCTGTCGTCCAAACTGATTACGTCACAATGTCCAAACACGGTGAAAGAATGAAGTGAATGACGATGATTTGCTGGGATAAGAGTTCGAGTAACTGTTTGCGTAGGTTGCATGGATAGACAGAACAGATGTCCTCACAATTTGATATCACCAGTAAATCAAAGGAATAAATTCAGAAAAGCAAATAGCAGCATTTTTTCACTCGCGCTGCACTCCACATTTTCGTCTCATAATAAGCCATGGCAAAATAAGGCTTATCAGATCAGTATACTTAACGAGTCCACATGAAATGAGAGCATATAATGAAAATGAATGTGGATCATGGATTTGTGTAGCCATTTGCTGCAAGTTATTGTTTTATGTTAAGAGTCGCTGACTTCTCATCTCACAGCCACCAAGAAAAGTGATCGGAGACATTGTGTAAGGGCATTGTTACTCACTATCATAACGTAAGATTGAATGTTGTATATTCAGTCTGAACATTGCAACTTCCGTTGCTGAGAAACACTTCATGTTTACCCATATAGTCATGTGTCACAATGTAGTGTAAATTCCTTCCTTAAGATGAAGAAGAAACTGATTCAAAATAGAATGTAAAAGATACGGTCGCATGCTTCACCAAAGACACCGATAAACTAGTATGCTTTGATGACTTGTGTTGTCTTGATACTAGGGATGATTGTAAAAAATAAAATATTTGAGTTTTACGTCCCACGCTTATGCCGGCGAGGGTAAAGGAGACGGTGATGATGAAAAATAAACGCAGTGGTGGAATGAAAAGTGGGAGGAAATGAGAGAACCCCGAAGAAACTCAAGAACACAGTGTTTGTCCACCACAAAGCCCACTGGCGCGAGCGGAGATCGAACCAGGGACCTCACGCACCAGAGGTGAACGCTTAATCATTAAGCCACCGTGTGCCCTCCCCCTGGGGATGATTGTGTAGAACTTTCGGCTTATGTTAAATATACACGTTGTTGCGAGTATAATGAAAGCTGTTGCGTTATAGATCTATTTATTATTATTATTATTATTATTTGAAGGCATCTTATATTTAGAAGGAGCTCATAAAGTATAATCTTTTATGTTTGATGTTATGTTTTGTTACGTGCGGAAGGTCCATGCAACAAAGCTAAAAACTAAACTTTAAAAAAAAAGGGATACCTTATTCACGTAGCTGCTAATTTGCTATTGTATAATAAATAACGTATTTATTGTACGCAGATTTTATGTCTTTTGGATGTTTTAGGTATCGAGAATTTTTAGTGACATTTACAAGGGTGAGTCACAAGTCTTACAATATTCAGATACACAACGTACCTGTATTTATTCAAGAACTATAAAAGCAGGTTAACATTCAAAGTGTAGTTCGTCGTGTTTATAGCAACCTTGCTGCTAGTCTTATCCGTAGAGGCAAAGAGATCAGTCACTACTGTTTGTACCTCCTGCCGGTTGATGAAGCATCATGATTTCAGGAAGTGCGCCAAGGACCGAGACAGATAATCCGAAGGGCAAGGTCGGGACTATGTGCCGTGTGTGGTATCATCGAGACCACCAATTTTCTGCATTTTTGTTGCGTTTTTCGAGCGAAGCGTGGGTTTGCGTTATTCCGTTGAAACAGGACGCACTTTCGTTTCACCAAATACAGGATATTTTCGGTGTAGTACAGCATACGTCCGTTCAAACTGTTCGGAATAAAGGTTAACATTAATGGTACGACCGTTAGGAAAGAACTCAAAGTCGATCATTCCTTTCTAGTTCCACCACATATAGAGTATGTGTCGTCAATGGCTCTTTTTGACGACCGGTTCTGGAAGTTGATCCGTGCTTAATCATGGATTTTTTTCACATTCAGATTTCGGAAAAGCACTCACTTTTCATCGCATGTGACAATCCGATCCAGAAACGCGGATTTCGCAGCAGCTGGTGGCACACATCTACTGTCCTCTAGGCCTGAGCTGGGTTACATAATGCGACATCTCCTGATTGTTTTCCCAAGTTCATGAAGGTGATGCAGTTCAGTGGACTGAGACATACCAAGTTGGTTTTACAATCGTTATGTGTTAGTGGATGGATTTTCCTCAGTGGCGTATCGTATGACCTCAGAATCTGTTTTCCTGGATCGACCAGACCGTGAGTAATCGATATTTTTACAACCTGTACGAAATTTCGGGGACCAACGAGTTGCTGTGCTGTGGTTCACTACATCTTCCCCTTTTGCATGACATGTTTTGGGTTGCTGTCGCAGCGTTCTGCCCGAGTTCGAATTCACGTTGTTGAACACTCACCGTCACTGCTACTAAAAACTGACTGGAGATACTGACGGAGTGGCGGCCTACATGTTAAATAGTTTGCTTGCCGTATTATCTCTTGGACCAGTTTTATCTTGTACTTACAATCGATCATGGCGTATACACGCGCGTGCTGTTTGGCTTGTAGAAATATTGCAAGACTTCCGACTCAACTTTGTAGTAGATATGGATCCCATCATATCAGTTAGTAAATTGCATAGTTATTGAATGTTTAAAAAAAGCAAGCCCTTTTTGAAAATCATGATACGCTACATAGTTTTAATAACAATTTCTAGATTTTGTAACAAAAAAACAATTATTTTGTAAATGCAGCCTATACTATTATAATTGACGAAGTAACGAAACATCGATGAAGTCGTGAAACTACGTATAAATGTGTTTATCAGTATTTAGTTAATATTAGGAGACTTGTTTCGTTAATAATCGTTGCTTCCATATTGTTAATATATTATAAATAATTATTTATTCGAAAATGTAATTCTAGTAACTAATATCAAAATCCTGTGTAGGTGTTAAGAGGAAGCAGGTGTAGATACATTTAGTACGAATTGAAAGCTTCGATTTAATATGGGCCATAAACAATTTTCATTATATATATCTTGGGTTTATTATATTCTAATATCTTAATGTTACAATAGTTTAGTGTAAATGGCAGATACGTTAATTCAGCTCTACCGATAAAAGCTTTATGACCAATAAATTTGTAATTTATTAGCTTCCGGCGTAAGCATACAGGAACTTACGTAATTTTTCACTTCAGATGCCTGTATATATATATATATATATATATATATATATATATATATATATATATATATATATATATATGATCTAAATCATATTTGGCGGCCAAGCTCGATCAAGGACAAGCTCGGCTCACCTTGTATATGGTACTTTGTCTCTGTAACTAAAAGGGTGAACGAAACTTGGTGGGCAAGTACCTCATCTTCTAAGGAATAAAGATCACTGTATTTGGTGACTGAGCTCGGTCACGAATGCTTGGCTCGACGTTTGTGTGGTACTTCATTCCGTGGAAACTACTGGCCGGATCTGAAAGAAATTTGTTGGGTAAGTAGCTCGACAATAGAGGCTGTATTTCCGCAGCTTTGCACGCCAGGAACTTCTGAGTTTGGCTGACTGACTTGTATTTCACTTGTTATATCAAGAATCGAAAACTCCATAAGGAGATCTGTTATTAATACAGGGCAAGTCAAAATTATGGACCCAATTTCAGAAATTTATTTTGTGAAGTCTAATAGATGTACTGGCATGTTAATGTAAAACATGCGCTTCGAAAGGTTAATTTTCAACGTATAGTTTTTACGTATTATTTCCACTTTCTACCGCTAAGTTGGCAGCGAGCAGTTACGGAAAATGGCATTGACTAGAGAACAGATATCTTTTTTTTGTCAGGAGATAGAATATTGGGCTGATGTGCCCCGGATTACACGAAGTGATCACATAGAACAGATGTAATATGTTTGAAGAATACTTTGACAGTTTACCTTCCTTAACACATGTCTCACAATAACATATGTTTATTAGATTTTACAGAATACATTTCTGAAATCGGATCCATCATTTTGACTTGCCCTGTATAATAAATTACAATACTCATAAAGCTTCTTTCAGTACAGATGCATTAACGTATTTGCCGTTTACATTGTGTTATTTTACCATTAAAAATAAAATACCTGAGATGCATAATGAAAATCGTTTATAGCCGATGTTAAATCGAAACTCTTTCATTCATGCTAGCTGTATCCACTCCTGCGTTTGTAACAAAATAATTGATACGTGTAATTCATAATATTTGCAATCTAAAAACTTTCTATTGTTAAAATTGTCTTTCAGGTTATGCATTTCATTATAAGCCATTGCGAAACGTTTGGATTGATTCTTCGTTCTGGAAACCCATTCCTATCTTTAGGCCATTTGAACGAATTAGCAGCTTTGACAAATATCATTGCAAATTCCGTGAATGAAGGTAAGTCATAAATTTTCGTTCTTCTTCTTCTTCTTCTTCTTCTTCTTATTATTATTATTATTATTATTATTATTATTATTATTATTATTATTATTATTATTATTATTATTATTATTATATCTAAAAATACGTATTCGGATGATGATCATTCCTTAGCTAAACGAAATTCACGTTAATAACTACCCTTTCATTCCTAGTGCCACTATGATAACTTCAGTGTTGAGACGTATCAAGTACATTAGATAAAAATTAACATGGAATTAGTTACTAAATGGAATTAGTTACTTATAAGTGTTCTACGCGAAGTATCACAAACTTTGCAGAAGATGTATTTTATTTCCATTTGTATAAAATCGGCACACTTCTTCCAAACAAAGTTAATGTGTAAAATAAAACTTCATTTTTAAACACAGGATTCGAATTTATATCGTCAACAGAAGGATATAAGCCGCAGGAATGTGTGACATTGACTTTGGAGAATAGTTGATTTGTACAGCTTTTGAAAATACGTCAGATACAGAGTTTCACAGACTTACCAAATAATAATATGACTATCCAAAAGAATGACGGTACAGCTGGATATGTACTATATTTATTCGATATAAAAAAATGAAATTTATTAATGAAGCATACGGTCTGGCCACCGTACCCCTTTGAAGGCTGGAAAGTCTGGCCCAGACTATGCTATGGATAAATATAGGAAGTCTAATAAAACAATCGTCCGTCTGGCGACAGGTATCAGAACAAAAATAATTCCCAAGCTTGTATAGCAAATCAAGGTCTACCACCACACCAATTTTGATCTAAATTGGACAAGTTTGATTGATTTCGGATGTTATACAGTGTAGTGTCCTTGCCAGTTATTTTCAAGGAAAATCAAATGAACGAGAAGGCCGAAATCACGAAAAATAGGAACACTGTGTCTTCTTTGTTGCGGTAAAGGATAAATGCGCGTGTTTGTTACGCAACGTTTGTGTTGCTCTAGGAAAGAAAGATATTTTTAAAAAATCATATGCTCCAACTTTCCTTCTAAAAAGTGAATTCATCATCAGCATCATCATAGGTATTCTGCCATTATTGGCAGGTCACTTGCCGCAACTGAGAAGCTTCCATGCTCCACGGTCTTCCACTACATTCTTTGTCTTCACTTATGATATTTCTGTTTCGATATCGTCCATTAATTGTAGTCCCTTTCGCCTCCTCCTCCCTGCCACCATACCCTCTAGCACAGTCCCTCATGATACAGTTCCTTCTTAGCCAATGTCCCAGCCAGTTTATCTTCCTCTCTGAATAATATCTAAAATTGTTCTTTTCTCCTCCACGATTTCTAACACTCTTATTCTTTTTCCGCTCGATCCAGCTAATTCTCTCATTCTTCTCCACACCTACGTTTCAAAAGCTTATAGTCGTTTTTCATCATTTTTGCGTAATGTCCATGTTTCTGACGTATACAGTACAATACTCCACACGAAGGACTTTATCTTTTCCTCAGTTCTTTATTGAAGGTCGCACAAAATAGTATTTTTTCTTTCTCCTAAATGCTTCTTTCGCCATTCCTATCCTTACTTTTATTTCACGTTCACACTTCATATCATCACTAATAATACGACCCAGGTATCGAAAACTAAAAGTAAATTAATGAAATTAAATATGCAGTGCCAGCGGCAATTGTCCGTAAGTACATCGCCAAAGGAACGTGGTAGATCACTAAAATTAAAAAGTTTGACCACTTCTCCTTAATCGTAATGGAAAGATATAGATCTCGTACTTCTGTTTCAATATTGAATTCTCATAATCTGTCAGTCTAATGTATTTCAACAATGCGAAACGAAACTCATCTGTTACTTGTATTTACAGATACCAGCGGGAAGGCTACATTACCTGATTCCAACACTCAGGCCCATGTGCAACATATCCGGAAGATGATGATGGCGCTATTTTCCCGATTTGTGCTAACAGACACGCTCATTAGAGAAATAGAGAACAACAAAGACTTAAAACCTGATGAAAAGAGACAAGCAGTGCTGTGTTATTTTAAAATAGCGTCTAATCTTATTCTGTATATCCATAATATATGTTTCATAAGAAGTTCTCCAAGGACGGGCTCTGATATGGTCTTCACACTTAGTTTGATAGATTCCCTTGGACTCGAAAGGAGAGGGAAAGGTAAGTGATCATGGTAATTTTGTGCAGAAAGAAGAAATATTTCATGTTTAGAAGAATGTATTTAGAAGAAAAATGAATGTCGTAATCTTTATATGCAGAAAAAAAAGGAAATTTCGTTTAACGCCAAATTGGTGGTGAGCTAATATATAGCAGACCGCATTGTTAACTGAACTTGCTGTTTCATAACTTTTTTTTTCAAATGTAATTACAACATAAGAAAATATTTATTTGTTTATTTATGTATTAAATAACTATATAATTTATTGTTGTGAAGTTCAGTAAATCAATACATATTGTGTAAGAGCGAAATTTTTATCTGAAAAGCATAACTCCTGTTTTGTTTAATGTCGTTAGCTGAAGTTTTGGTAAAGTCCTCGGACTGATTCAAAGGCGTAGGTGTTTTTGACTACTGCTTTATTCCATCCTGTATTTCGTCTTCTTAAGTTGAATTATAAAGTCTCTTGATTTTGCGAATCACCAGCAGTGCTACAAGGTGCAAGAATGAGTCAAGAATGAATTGAATTGAAAAGGTTGGGGTGGGTGCGCCGACGACGGAGGTCTTTTAGCACCCATCACTAGATACTCAGTCTTGCAATATTCTGGTAAGCATCGCACATGCATTTATTGAAGTCTAATAAAGGTAGGCTAACATTCAAAGTATAGCCCCTTGTATCGGATTGTCTGCAGCCATCTGCCTGTCATGGTGTCTATTGGTCACGAAAATCACGAAAAAGTCATGAAATCAGAAAACGGAGATGAAAGTCAAAAACTTTAGCTTTAGGTCACGATTTTTTTTTTTTTAATCTGCACAAATATAAGTACAGATTGG
Source organism: Thermobia domestica (assembly GCF_964235325.1). Lineage (NCBI taxonomy): Eukaryota > Metazoa > Arthropoda > Insecta > Zygentoma > Lepismatidae > Thermobia > Thermobia domestica. The sequence goes on along the minus strand of NC_137463.1, from coordinate 32,259,016 downwards.
AAAATTTTGTTCTATTAAACGTCAGAATTCACCACAAAAAACATTCAGCTTCAGATGCTACCAAATCGCAAGCAAAGTACGCTTCTATCGCATGCATGAAAATTCGACCTAATTCACACCCAAATTCTCTCTTGAGAATTACGAAATTTTATGGTTTGGTAAAGAAAAGGTCACGAAATTTCATTTTGGAGTTTTCGCAGACACTGGTTATCCTCGAATTCGAACTCTCACAGTAACGGTTCACGTATCAGACGTTGTTGAGCAGTGATCGTCACAGCCACTAAAATCTGACTGAAGATACTGGTAGAATGGCGGCTTCCGTGTTAAATAGTCTATTTGCCACACTTTGGGCCTATTTGACCTTGTACTTACGGTTGGTGCCGACATATATACGCGCCTGCTGTTTGGGTTGTGGAGATATTGGACGACCTTTGACTCACTCTTTTAGTATAACTAAAAGAATCAAAAATTGTGTGAAGTAAAGTATTTACATTCTAATTATTTAAACAGTGACTGTTATGTTTTATTCCATTAGCCTGCAATGGTGCTAAACTTTAATTTAATTTGAAAAAGAAAAAGAAAAAAAGAAAACTATAATGGACATCGAACATTCGATCAAAGAAGTAGAGACACATTACATAAAACTTTATCATTTGTGGAAAGAATTATTAGTTACATTTTATAAAGAAGAAGAAATCAAAAGTTGTATTTAGACTAAAGCAACCTAGGTAGATAGTGGGAATTACTAATGACGAATTCGAAATTTACTAAATATAATGATGCACCTGTATATCCGAAAAAAAGAAAGAAACATTTAGTACATTTAGTAACTAATTCCATTTTTTTTCTTACAAATTAAAGTATGACAATATTTCTGGCTAGCGGAAGAAAACATGGCAGTTACTAAGTATAAACAAGTAGTGTGTAAATACTACCTTAGAAAACTCTTGATTCGTTTAGTTTTATTAGCACAGTTCAACATAATTTATACTTCAAGCTACGAAGACATAAAACAGAGTGGAATAAAGTAGCAGAGAAAGTCATGCTAAGGAAGTTGGCAGGTCTTCAGCTAACAAAACTATCGCTAAAACAAAACAGTAATTTCGCTATTAGCTATAAAAAAAAAAAAAAAAAAAAAAAATCTTATCATTTAATAGAATGAGCTTGAAGACCCAAACGTTAATACGTACATTGTGGAAGAACATTTACATGTTAGAAAAAGTACAAACTTCACATTGCTTGATATTCATTACAAGGTTACGTAATCATTTATTCTTTCTTCAGATTTTTGGTCGCATGGTGAGTCGACGTACAAATCTCCTGACTTGGGATTGCTTCTACATCAACTCGTTCAGTGCGTTGCCCGCTATCGATCGAAAAAGAGTAGTCTTGACAAATTGCAGTCCAAATTCACCTCCATTCCCGTGATGAATACACAAGAACTTAAAGAGGTAATTTACAAGAAATTGCTGCTTTATGCCACTTTGTTGATTGAATGTATATTTATTTATAAACATTGTGGGTAGTTGATAAGCCTTTAAGGAGGGAGTGACGTCTCTTTTATGTATATTCTACTTCAATTTCAATTGCTTTATTAGTATATATACAATATATATTCAGTGGCGGATCTAGAAGGTAAAAACAAGGGGGGGCAGCCAGAACCCAGACTATGGTAAGTATATCATGAGTTTAGTATAAACTTTTAAAAATATATAAATAATAGCTTCAATTATTTCTGTTACTTAAAAAACGGGGGGCCTAGGCCTTCCTGGTCCCGGTCTAGATGCACGACTATATATATATATATATATATATATATATATATATATATATATATATATATATATTCATATTCGTGTATTCTTTTATTTCTTCCTTTGCAATAAATTTCTCATTGGTTGAAAAATATTACATTTAGATTACACTGCATACACATGTCTCTTTCCAAATATTATGCATTTCAAATTGCGCACGATCCAAGTCTCAGAATCAACGAAATTCCAAGCAATTTATGAATGATCATTCGTGTGTTTTAATACAATAAGGAGAAGTTAGATTCTTCCCTGAACATGATAGAAATGAACTAGGGATGTGTGGTTTGATCCACGGACGCTTCCATTTCTACATATTCACCTCGTGGTGCCTTACATTTCTTGCATGTATGAATCTGTCCGTTAAAACCATTTGTATAAAAGTGCGAATTTTGGAGGCAAACCGGGTCTTCACTGTATCAATGACCTTATCCGTGAAATATTTACCCTGCAAATGTTTCCTCATATTTGGGAAGAGGAAGGAATGAAGTAATGGCATAGACCCAGATTGGGTGAATATGGTGGGTAGCTCAAAGGTTCGTAACCACAAAAATGAGTGTGTCTGCTGCTCCGTGTGCCAGTGCATTGCCCGCTAGCACCAACATACATTTTGAGAGTAATCTCTTCCTGCGCTTTTATAGTATCCTGCAACTTTTGCAGTAGATATTAGACCAGCACTTAATTGGAAACTGCAATAAATGAAATAATATTTGCCAAACAGTGACCAAGGAAGCAAAATAATACTTGAAATTGGTAGCTGTGGGTTTCACATTGTTCACGGTGCCTTTTAAAACGTCGTTCTAGAATTGTGACTGAATATAGTATTGATCGTAAGAGCTATTATAGAACTTATTCGAAAATGTTCCAGCTGGAAGAGCAGATTTTATGACAATTACTTAATTATTTACTAATATATTCCCTCAAAAGTTTTGCCCGATTCTATGAGAAGAAAACGTGAACATTATTGACAGAGTACAGCTATTATTGTAATATTTGAAGAAGTGCATTGGTTCATTTTCAGCTCCTAATAAAAGACTATCATGTGACTAACTGTCCAGTCATGTTCGAAATATCCTTTCTTAGGAGTTAAATTAGCTTCTTCCAAACTGTTGCCGCTGACATTCAACCTTTTCTTCTTTTTCTTATCAGATTTCAGGAGACTCATTAGAAATTCCTTTTCTGTACGGTGAAATGTAAGTTTCTTTGAATCCTCATTACCAGATATGTAAAGGAAACTCTTGATTGAAGCAGCTACTTCTGAAGACTTTATTTAAATCCGTCTAAATGATGATAGTAAAGATTTGTATTCAACGAAACATATTTCAATTGTGTTCAATATTGAGCATGTTTTTTTTAGGACAGCGAAAGGTTACCTTTTTGTTTCAGAAACATAAATGTTATTCATCTACACGAATTTAATATGTATACAGTAGTGGAAGGGTGTAAAATATTGAATATATTGTTCGCTGTAACAATGCTGTACCATTTGCTAATTTGTTTCATATCAAGTCCACAAAAACGTGTAGAAAAGTGCTACCGTACTAAGTGAGGCTGTTTACTAGCATGTTAGTATTATTATTTTAAGGCCTTAACATTTTGTGTGGAATCTATGAGCTGTAACATTTTTTTACGTAGGTTGTAGTTCATATAGAAATAAATATATAAATTATATGTACTATTACTTTCGTTTTTGGAATTAGTTCCTTCCAGAAGGAACGAGTCCCGCAACTTCAATCAAAGAGTGCCGAAGACTAGCTGCTCAGGCTTTGAACAAATTCATCACAGAACACGAAACGGAATTGGATTACTGTTCGTTCATCATTGAAATGGCGTTGTACCTGTTATGGTATCATCTGGATTACTATATGTTACGTGCGCTACCCAAAACAAAATTAGAATTATCTGCTCTTGAAGGTAAGTGAATTCTTTAAGCTTTTTATTAATTTAATATACAGATTTTAGTTAAACTACAGATGGTGATCACAAAAATGGAAACACCTGTGGTTGGCAACACGTCAGATGTATGGGTTGGCAGTAGTGTCGTGGCGCCCGCAGCGCCGGACCGCTGGTGGTGGTGTGTTAGGTCGGTCTCCATACTACGTCAGGCGCAGTGGAACAGCAGTGTCAAGTGGCTGCAGCAGACGGAGGTAGTGTAAAATGGGAGACCTCTCAGATTTTCAAAGAGGGCAAATTGTTGGTGCGCGGTTATGTGGAGTGAGTGTGACGCCAGTGGCTGCTGTGTTAGGTAAGTCGCGTGGAACAGTGTCGAAGATGATGACGGCCTACACAACACACGGGAAAACCACATCGGGGAAGCGGAACAGTGGGCGGAAGAAAATCATGAGTGACAGGTGACGCCGGGTATTAAAGCGCATTGTCACGCAGAACCGTCGTGCCACTGCGGAGCAAGTGACGGAGGAACTCAATCAGCACCTCCCCCACCCTATTTCGACAATCACAGTCCGCCGCGAATTACATGACATGAACTTACGAGGTCGTGTTGCACGGACCAAACCGCTCATCAGGGACCATAACGCTTTCGCATGCCGCAAATGGTGCCGCGACCATGCAACTTGGACCGTTGAGAACTGGAAACGTGTGATATGGTCGGATGAGTCATCCTTCACCCTATTCCCAACCACGGGCCGTGTTTATGTGTGGAAAACGCCCAAAGAAGCTTATGATCTGCAGTGTCTCCGCCCAACTGTGAAACATGGCAGCGGCTCGGTGATGCTATTGGCCGCCATATCATGGTTTTCATTGAGTCCTGTGGCCACACTTAGCGGACGAATCACTGCCAACGGTTATGTCGGAATTTTAGGAGACCACTTGCATCCTATGATCCGGATGTTGTTCCCGGACAATGACGCCATCTTCCAGGATGATAATGCACCCATTCACACAGCTGGCGTTGTTGCATCGTGGTTTGAGGAACATCGGGATGAAGTTCAACACCTCCCCTGGCCCGCCCAATCCCCAGATCTCAACATAATTGAACATCTGTGGTTTGTCTTGGAAACACGACTCCGGCGACGATTTCCACCTCCATCCCCTCTCACAGAACTGGCCGATGCCCTGCACGAGGAATGGTGTAAAATTCCACTTGCTACCATTCACGACCTCTATGGCTCCATCCCACGTCGCATCAAGGCTGTTTTGAAGCGAAATGTGGCCCGACACCATATTAATCTGGTAAGTTGCAATTTCGTTCAGGTGTTTCCATTTTTCTGATCACCATCTGTATATTGTGTATATATAATGTACGTAGACAGTAAATAATGACACGGCCCATCCTGCATTTCATATAGTTTATTCGCTGTTGTTTATGAAAATTGCAGCACCAATAGGTAATATCAGTAATGCGCCAGATTTGTACGCTAGGTTCGGCGTGTAAGGCGTGTAATCAGTTTGTCTAAAAGTATTGAGCGTTTGGAGATCATTTGAGAATACGTGTATTGTGATTTGGAAATAACAATGAAACCATAGATGCATTATTTTGTTCGATGACCTTCTGACATTTTGCCGATATCGCCATAATCGTGTCGCCGTAGAATTTCCGTGCTTTTTAATCAAAAATTGCAACATTTGGTTTTAACTGGCCTCTTTTGAAACTAGCTTAACACCATTCAAGAAGTTCTGCAAAGACCTAAATAAATGATAGTCTGACGGTCTCAGTTCCTGGGTATAGGGTGGATGCATTAAATCCTGTCAGTCAAGTTATCTCAACTTCTGACGGGTCGTTAAAGTTGTATGCGGTCTGGCGTTGTCAGCGTAGTACACGAGTCTCTTTCTCTTGAAAAAAATCCGGACATTTGTTTTGAATTACTTTGTGTACTGGGACTAAATGTTGACAGTACAGGTCCGAGTGAGTCGTGCTACCTGAAGACAGCAACTCATGATGCACGATACCTTTCCAGTCCCATCAAACGCACTACATAATCTTCCTAGGCGTCAGTGTGGGCTTTGCCACATACTGTGGAACTTCTCCTTGCTTCGATCTTTCGTACACTGTTGTTGTAAGTTATTCATTTTTCATCACTCGTGATCGACCGCTTCAGAAGTACCTCAAGTTCGTTACGTTTCAATAGAGATTCGTAGATAAAAATTCGATCGAATAAATGTTCTTGAGTAATCATGTGGCACCCAGACGTCAATTTTTTTTTTCCGATACCAGCTTTCTCCAAATGATTTAAGGCTGGTAATGGATGGTTCGGTCCTTAGTGATGTGACGGTTTACATGCCAATTTGGCTGGACTTTTGCCAGAATATCATCCACTGTTTCTGTGATTGGTCGCTCACTGCGAAGAATATTTTGGACATCGAAATTTCGAGAACGAAAGGACTGAACCTTCTTTAAGTTATTGGTTTTGATAACGTACCATGCCTATAAACAATACAATTCTTTACGGGCTTGTGCAGAATTTGCGCTTTCATCAAAACTAAATTGTAAAATGTACTACAGTTTTATGGAAAGTTCACTCATCTTGATGGCGCAATACCTTACGTCTGATTATAAGAACTCCAGCACTTTCTGCACATCTACTAGCTTCAACTGTCAGCTGTCCATTTACGTCCCACGGTTATGCCGGTTAGGCTAAAGGAGACGGTGACGATGAGAAATAAAGAAAGTGGGAGGAAACGGGAGAACCCCGAGGAAACCCACGTACACGGTGTTTGTCCACCACAAAGTTCACTTGGCGCGAGCTGAGATCGACCCAAGGACTCCATGCACCAGAAGTGAACGCTCTACCACTGAGCCACCGTGGCCCCAAAGATGAAACTAATTCTTAAGTAGACACTATAGTACTCGCGCCGAGTCGTGAAGCTTGGGCTCTAAACCAATCATAGAAATATCTTGCTTGAGCTCCAACACATCGGAAAACTTCGGTACAATTCGTGGAGCCGCTTCCCGAGCGCACACCTGGGGAAACGTCCAACAGCTGAAATTCATCAACAATGTTGCCAAACTTTGAAGACATAGTAAACGAGTATATAAAAAAGGCATTTAAAAATTACCAATAATAACACTGCACAAGAATAACTACTGTAACAACTATTCTAAAATGGTAACAATAGCACAAATAGTAACAACGAAAATATAACGCAAGAGAAAACAATTAACAAAACGGAACTTGACGCCAATCCGACAACACTGTACTCTCGGGAGATGTTTTCCGTGTAGCGCGAGAGAAGACACAAAACTTGATGGGTGGGGGTTGACGAGTGGAACACACCCTCGTGTTCTATTGGCTGGTGAAATCGGTAGATCTAGGTCAAGCTTCACGACTCGCGGCGAGTACTATAATCAAGCTCTTCAATATGACAGTACATAGTTTGGTTAATGAGATAAGATTAAAATTATTAATTCTGAAACTTTAACTTCTGTTTCACTATAATGTTGCCCAAAGATAAAACCTAAATCAATCGATAGATCATATGAAAGAACAAAGTGCCATGCTTTGAAGAGAAACGATTTTTTTATGGTGCTAGAAGTATGTCGTTCGTTGCCAACAACACTCCCTGGACTTTTTGTAAGAAAATTAAGTAAGTCATGTTGTTGAATTGTTAATGAAATATAAACAAAATTACATGAGTCATGTTTGCGGAAATGATCCGAACAACATTCATCTCCTCCAGTAAACCAAGAACAAAATCGCCTGAGTTGTTCTTAAGAAAATGGTCCGAATAAAATTCTACCTCTAGTAAGTTCTGTCTTTATGATTTTCCATGAGGAACGAATGGTGCCTTTGCACTCTTCTTATTAATGTAACATTTTATTGATGAAATATAAACAAAAAGGTTAGAACTGTATTCCCCTGAGAATTCTTACATGAACTTTCAATTTAATATTTTGACCAGATAAATTGAATAGTTGCTTCTTAGTTTGACGTTATATGATCATTTAAAGATTTTTTTTTTTTTTTTAAATCCAAGTTTTATCCATTTCCCTCTTTTGATAGTGTAAGGCATTCCGGAAAGTAAGGGAAACTCAACGAAAGTTACGTGCAATTTGAAATTTCAAAAATTAAATTTGAGATGTGCGAGTAATAACACTAAACTGCCCTGTCAGCCAGCTCTTGTGCCTATACCGTATATACTTTCTTTTTTCGTAGAAAATACAGTTTGAAAATAAATGGACGATTGTTTTGACTTGAGAATGCATTGTGAGGAAACAAGCCTTTGTTGAGTTCGCCCTTACTACTTGGAACGCCCCATATCATTAAAAATCAGTTTCTATTATTGAGCACTTACCATAATGTACACAATTTTGTATATCGAATTACCTTCAGAGACTACATGCTTAGTCTTTTCAAACATTTGTAATAATACTAGGATCGACTCTTATTTATCTCCGAGATGAAATCAAATAGGCATAGACTACATTGTTAGCGAATCTATATTCCCCCCCCTTTAAAAAAAAAAATTAAAACTTGTCTCTAAATTCAACTATATCTTGCGATGTATGTTATTGTAAAGTACACCTTCCTTTGTGTTACAGCTGACCATCGAGAAGCTGCCTTGAATTTCTCGCCCCAGCAGTTGAGTCAAGTGAAACAAGCACTCTTAAACTTACTCAATGATGCCTTTTGTAAAAATCTTTTGGATACAAAGCAGGTAATTAGCGTTATTATTTTTTTTTTTTTAAATTTTGACTTATACGTAGAAAAAAAAAACTTAATTTTTATGTAGTTTCTTCCTGTTATTATTTTTTTTTCTACTAATTTTGCAAATACTTTAATGTTTATAAAAGAAGTAATGAAAGGAAAGCCAGTTAAAACTTTTTTTATTCGTACTAATGACAGCCATAGAAGAAAACTTTTTTTTTTCTTTTTTCAAATAGTAGCAGTAATTTTGGGATTCGCCTACAATATCCGTAACTGATTTCACTTCAAGCAATAGAAATATTTTTTTTTTTTTTTTTTTTAGCGTCAGAGAAAACTCCATATTTCATAAAAATTTGAAAAGTTTTAGGAAAGTTTCTCTTAATTTTTTTAAAGTTAATATATATATATCTTTGACCAAATTCAAATTAACCATTCCTGATTTCAACATTTATCACCATAGAACAAAATGGTAATTGCGAAAGCGGTTTTTTGCAATCGATTCAGGGTTTCAAAGAAACATATCATCACAACTCCGCAACACTACTAAAACCGGAAGTGGTTGGAATTTACTAATAATCCCGATTTTAATATTGATTTCATAGAATAAATACTGCAAGAGATATCAAAAAGTGTTTTTTTTTTCAATTGATTGAGCTTCGCAAGGGGAGGTTCTGTCTCCTCCTTTAACCCCCTATGCATATCGAAAGTGGTTCGAATTAAAGATTTCTGGTTTTAATGTTTATCGCCACAAAACACAAACAGTTAAGAGATAGCGAATAATGGCTTTTAGATATGGATTCAGCGTCCGAGGAACAGGTTCTATCTTTGATCTTACTAATCTATTGGAACCAGTAGTTATAGATGTTCTACTTTAAGTTTGATTATTGAATTCACATAATTTCGAAGTCTACCGTAGTTTCACACGCGAAACGAATCTTGCTTTTTTTTTAACGAGTTAACGGTTTCATTTCCACCCGTATGCATATTTGTACAATTTTCGACTTCACTATTATAGAGGAAAAATAGTAAAGGGTCGTGATTGAACTTCCCAAAAGTAGGTTCCATTTTCCCCGTTATCCTTCTGTTGAAAACAGAAGCGTTAAATCTATTGCTTTCGGTTACAATATTGATTCCTATAATTTGGAAGTGTACTGTACCACACTTCGAAAAAAATTAATTAACCCTCTTCAAATAATAATAATTATTATTATTATCCCAGGTCGTATGGCATAAGATACCATAAATAAGTAAGTTGGAATAATTGAATATTTCTTTCACGAGGGAGGATCAGAAACTAAGGTTCAAAGCCGATATTTTTGGAGTTTCGTTTGTTATAAAGGAGTGAGAACTGTGCTCTCATTTTAATACATGGATTTGGCAACCGTGCAGAGTTTCATCCACCTGCCACCTACGGCGCTAGTTGTAGGTAAACATAAATGGCAACTCGTTTGGAAAACTGGTCTTGGGAAGACGTTCGCTCAGTTATTTGATTTCTGTGGACGAAACATGCAGCCGCGGTTGAGATTCACCGGCAGCTGGTAGAGGTTTACGAAGAGCCTGTAATGTCTTGTCAGCATGTCGCAGAATGGTATCGAAATTTTGCGGCTGGTAGAGAAAACGTCACCGACGGGGAACGCAGTGGCCGTTCTAGCATCAACAGATTTGAACACAGCTCGCGTGGAGGAGCTGATTTAGGACAACAGGAGGGTCACGTTATGGCATCTGATGGCAGAATTGGGAATGTCGTTCGGAAAGCAACAGCACCGAGGAGACCGTCGTTTCGCTTCAGATCAGAAGGTGAAATACTTCGTGATAACGTGTTGAATACACGCAAATATAGTTTTTTTTTTTTTTTTTTTTTTTTTTTTTTTTTTTTTTTTTTTTTTTTTTTTTTTTAAAACCAGGAGGGAATCTTCAAACACATTCCACGATTCGACAAGTGCCTCAACCAATATGGAGACTATGTCGAAAAATGACCTAATGTATGTAATATCTGTTGGTTGTATGGAAGAATATATACACATTTCACTGCAGGCTTTGTAACATTACTTTGTATCATCCCTCGTAATATATAGTGTGTCTCTAAAAGTCTTCATCTCGTTTCAAATGTTATAACTCGTACATAACATCTCATGCTATATAACTGCTTGAAAACTGCTAATCGCAGGGCTCATAGCGAGTCACTTTTTTTTCACTAAAAGTTACTTTTTTGGGAGTTAAAGTGACTTTTTCGTGTGATTTATGTTTTGCATTGGCAGTTTTTCTAAGAAAAATATTATAAAAGTAAATGAAAAAAGGCAGAAACTTGTTACTCATTACTTTTCTGAAAGCTTCAGTACTTGCTGCCACGTGTGAAACAGTCAACTTTATTCTCACTTCAGCTTTTATTCTTTCTAAAGCGCAGTGGATGGTTGGTGGATGCTTAAGCTCTCAAGGTCGAGTTGAGAACCCTTCTGTGTGTACTCTTTCTTCTATCATAATAGTCTTTTAGTTTTCTCTCGTAATAGTTAACACTCCGCTCAACGTTGTGTGTGTGCGTTTGTGTGGTTCATCTTGTGTTATGCTTCTTGTATGTTCTTCTTAAGAGTAAGTGATGAATTTGAATATTTCATAACTTTGAGAACTCTCAATGCTAAGTTAAATATAATGTCTGGGATGAAGAAATTCGGAAATAGGCCAGAACTGGTTCCACTTACTCACAAGTAAACCTTACGTTTGGGTGAATCGAGTTGCTGACTGAGACACATATGAGAAAGTAGTACTAAATGTGGTCAGTATTTCAGTGAAGTTTTAGGTGCGAAGCTCCAGGGGTTTAGGAGATACAGCTACCAGAACATCACATGGAAGTACAGAATAGTCTTCATACAGTTGGAGGTAAAAGCTCTCTAAGACCTCTTGTAACGACAAAAGATAAATAACAAATATATGGGTACATATTAGGACTAGGGGGAAGTCATATAGTAAGGGTATATCTGACGGCGGCCATCTTGAAATCCGCCATTTTGAATTAAGGTTAAGTTTTTAAAATAGGAATAGGGTCATGTGATACATGATTTAAGGCGCAAATTTAATCAGAAGAACAATGGTGACGTTAATTTTGATTTACGCGCAATTGGTAAAAAGTTACAGGGAAATTAAATATTGTTGCAGCATATGTATTAGTCCTTTACCCCACCTTGTAAATTTTGTTTTAATGATAATAATTAAATAAAAAGCAGATGGATAAATATTAGGTCTATGGTAAGAGTTGCCTTGATGGCGGCCATGTTCAAATCCGCCATTTTGAATCAGACAAAAGTTTTAAACAAAACGCATAACAGTGACACCTTATTAATAGCAAATTTTACCATAAATCCAACGGTATAACCATTTTTGCTTTATCATTAACCAGCATTTGTTATCACATAAACAAGTTGCTAATTTAAATAAAAATGACCAAAGTGGAACTGAGTCATAATTGAACTTGGGTCTTTGGTATTTTCCAGAAAAGTCCTCAATTAGTACAATCAATATGTAGTTCAGAAAAGAGTGCATGACTTGCACAAATGCTCTGCTCACAGTGAGCACACCTGACACAGGCAATCGAGTTACACTTGACACATTTGTCGTTAACAATTCCGTCAAAGCAGTAGTCGTAAGAAGCGATCCATTTAACTTTGTGCTGGTTAATGATAAAGCAAAAATTGTTAAAAATGGTTATGGTAAAATTTGCTATTAATAAGGTCTCACTGTTATGCGTTTTGTTTAAAACTTTTGTCTGATTCAAAATGGCGGATTTGAACATGGCCGCCATCAAGGCAACTCTTACCATAGACCTAATATTTATCCACCTGCTTTTTATTTAATTATTATCATTAAAACAAAATTTACAAGGTGGGGTAAATGACTAATACATATGCAGCAACAATATTTAATTTCCCTGTAACTTTTTACCAATTGCACGTAAATCAAAATTAACGTCACCATTGTTCTTCTGATTAAATTTGAGTCTTAAATCATGTATCACATGACCCTATTCCTATTTTAAAAACTTAACCTTAATTCAAAATGGCGGATTTCAAGATGGCCGCCGTCAGATATACCCTTACTATATGACTTCCCCCTAGTCCTAATATGTACCCATATATTTGTTATGCACCTTTTGTCGTTACAAGAGGTCTTACAGAGCTTTTACCTCCAACTGTATGAAGACTATTCTGTACTTCCATGTGATGTTCTGGTAGCTGTATCTCCTAAACCCCTGGAGCTTCGCACCTAAAACTTCACTGAAATACTAATCACATTTAGTACTACTTTTTCATGTGTGTCTCAGTCAGCAACTCGATTCACCCAAACGTAAGGTTTACTTGTCAGAAGCTTCTTATATCTGCTAAGTCTGCTTACCGTAACTACAAAGCATACTTAGAAAACCTAAGAAAGGAGGAAGCTCAAAAAGAAGAAAAGATGACGCAAACAAAGAGAGAGATGATGAAGAAATTGACAAAGGAAAAAAGGGCATGATGGGATTTTGGTCACTTTTTCGTGTGCTTTTGGTCACTTTTCAGCTATTTACAAGAGACCAGACCACTAGGAGCCCTGTAATCGTATTTAAATGAAACTCCTATAGTTCGAAAGACATTCAAATACACACACTTATTACGTTCATACACGTATACACACAATATCCGATTTCAAATTGGTGCATTGGCTTTAAGTAATAATTTGTTACAGAATGCAAAATAATTGTAGTCATATTAAGTCGATAGACAACCTCTTGTCAGACCTTGAACACTGGCAGGAGTAGTCTGACTGATGGCAAGGAATGTCCCTAGCTGTATCGCTCATGCATACTAATGACATCTCCCGCCAACCAAACAAAATTTGAATACTTTCGTTCGAATGATAGGGGTTGTATTTAAATACGATTAGTAATTTTCAAGCTATACTAATAAATTTTGAAATTGAATGAAGATTTTATGACACATTTAACACTTTAAGGAATATGCTTTAAAAAAAATCTATTTGGCTACTAATGCATGTTTTTGTGTTTAACAGGGTGCCCCAGAGATTGAGAGAGGATTCATAGAAGCATTTCTAAGAAGAATCAAAAGACTCATTCAGTTTGTTCCTGTACAGTGAGATTCTGTACACTGTGATAAAAACTGTTTTTGTTACATCGTGTTTTGTACGTATATGCGTGTTTTTAAAAAATAACATTGAATGGCTGGCGCACAGTGTATTAGAGATGTGGTGAATGAATAAAATAATTTTATTATATATATTTCGTAATGTGTTCATTAAGCTAATTATTTAATGGTTCTTGCAGAATTTAAAAATATCAAAAAGAACTTTGATCTTTTTGGTTATTCTCGTTTTGTCCATTGTTGGATAAAAGTTGTGTTAATTGAGTTTGTTCGTATTCAGACTGGTTATTTCTTTCTTCCGTGTGTTTCATTTGTGGTAGTATGCCGTGCTATTACTCGAATGATTGAAGTGTTAAATGTGTTCTAGAATGAAATAATGCTCTTTATGAAAGAGTGAATAAAAAATGAATTTAACTATCTTCTCGTTTCTTTTTCCTTATGCTGTTTGTTTTACTTTAAGGGATTGAATTATATATTCGATAAGCCAAACTAGCCTAGTCTGCTGGCTAATGTGTGCACCTTTAGTGCACGTGGTTCCAGCTTCGATTCCCGAAGGAAAAGCATTAAAAGCTTGAACGCATTATAGTGGTCCGGATTCCACCTTCACTTTTCTATGCAAGCTAGGGATTCGAACGAAGTCGTAGACTCTCACGTTAGGGACCCTGGTGATCACCCTAATTATCACACAGTCATGATTGATAAATCGTTGGAAAGCTTATGGAACACAGATTCCAATCAGCTAATATTTGTGCAATTCCTGCCCTTTTCACAGAAGAAGAAACCGTCCTGAAAATAAATGTAATTTCCATTTGAAATTGAAACTCACATACCAGTTTTTTGAGTGTACCCCAAAGGGAAGCGGAATCGCACCCCCCAAATAAACCTGATGGAAACTTCATCCTTCAGGAACACATTGATACCAAAATTACCTTCCTAGCTTAGTTAGGGACTGAGTTATATTGACATTTTAAGCCTCAAAGTAGCAGTTGCCTTAATGGGCGTTTTAACTCTTAATGGTTCACTACCTTCTCTGTCTGCTTCCGGTACTGCTTGCAAAACAACAACATATCCACAGACTACTTCCGCGTAAAATTCACCAGAGTTGCCACTAGGGGGCAATAGCTGCTCTACTATCGCGAAAAGTATGTACACAAATAACCACAACGAACAATACCTAAAAAAAAATAATACTCTTCAAACGCAATAGGCAAGATCAAAAAATGTGTAGCCAAATGGTAATGAAACCTCGTTAAGGGTTAAGGTTAAACTCAGATCCACGTTTCATACAGCCTCGGTTCTAGAAAGGAACGCTAAACTTTAACAAACACAAATAATTTAAGAAAAAAAAAAAACAATCTGTTGCTCATATTGTATAAGAATCTTTCTAGCCAAATTAAATATTTGGAAATTAAAATAATACATTAGATACAATATAGACGATTCCGACATGATTCTGCGTCAGATTTTATACCTTGAGGAGAGGTCAAGAGCACAATCAACTGTAATAATTCAGTATATCAAGGAAGCACAACAATGGTTAAGAATAATTAAACATTATGGTGCCGGTGTCATTTAGTTTCAACAAGACCAGTCCCCACTACACACTTTCCGTTTGGTTCAAGAATGGTTCGCAAGGCAGCTTGAGACTGGTACAATTGACTGGCCGCCTCGTGGAGCAGATCTCAATCCCATGGAAAATATGTGGCAGAGGTGAAACGTGCTCTAAGGGCCAGTTGGTCTGAGGCACATCCACAAAGAACTCGAGATGACCTGTGGAGCCTCCGAGGCAAAGAAAGTAGATAAATTTGTCAGCCATCTAATAGATTCCATGTCCAGAAGAATGGAATGTGTAATAAATGCACAAAGATCTTGCACACAATATTATTGTCCCCACCCCAACTCCCAAAACAGTCCTCTTTTTAGGGCTACCTAAACTTTTCTGAAAAGGTTTGTCGTAGCAACCATTCCTTGTATCATATTTTAGTGCCATTCTAGTGATAAAGAAAAAGTCTATTCAGAATTTGAATTCAAGACCCGACGATAAGGAATCCCGCACCCTACCAGTGAGCTAACATGAATAATATACTTACAAACCCATTCCGAAGAAACATGACTTTGAATTTTCGGTGTTCGATGACAATGATACTCATATCCGTTGCAGTGTTGTATTAAACTTGGGATATTCCGAAACCCCGGGGTCTCGATGTAGCAAATGTTTGAACACACTAAACAAACAAATTGCAATAAATTTACTTCCATTAGTCAATTAGTGACACTTGGATTTATACGGTTTCTTTCCTACAATTCTGACAGATTTTTATGTCGTTTCATATGTTTGAATATGGGATTTTTACTTTCGACAATTGCAAATTCCGAAATTTCGACATTCTAGATTCAGAAATTGAACTAATGATTTTCTAATGCCATCTATTCGACCACCATTAGTTCATATACAAGATATATCACAAATCCTTAGGTTGAAAGTATTTAACGAAATACAATTGTGTGTGTTTCAGTCTCTCGCGTGAAGTATAAGGGGGAAAAGCTAAATTCAAGAGTAGAGCGTACCGGTTTACTCAAAATTATGCAATAAAAAGTACATTTTACTCTGCATGATTGTGATTATGCATCAGACGAATCAAGTGCATTTATAATGATACACAAATTTAACAGTCAATTAAATAAACACCAGATGCATATGTCTGATATTTAGCTATTATAATACTATATTTAAGAACATAAATCCTATGCTATAATTAAGAAATAACTTCCGTATAACAAATAGCTGCAGACCAGGGAGTAATCTACCCCCCAACAACCACACCCAAATTTCTTTACACACACCCCTGGATGGAAAAGGAATACTCCCCCAAATCCAATTGTATCAATTAGTATCATATAGGTTATTTATTACATCAAGTTAAAAAAGGTTTAGCGTTTAGGAAAGAAGGCAATATTCTTATTTATTATTTATTTCACTTCAAAATACGAAGCGACCACGTTCTCATGTACGGCTTCGAGAACCACATGACCTCATTGTTTCGGGCGGTGTTTCGATCAAAACAAATGACAAAACAAACTCGCTCATACCTACCCTGTGGGCTCCGCGGTCGTTTCCGATAAAAGAGATTGATGGACAGATGCAGATGACTGAAATTGGCAACGTCTTGAGCGGTCATTCACTTACCTCCTCCTCAATAAGGAAAAATATGACAATATAGTAATAAGCCTATACCAGATTCAGTTGGTAAGTGCTACTCTGCAAGTGGTGTATCAACGGACGGAAGTTAGAAGGGTATAGTCAAAACGTTTTTAGAAATGAAGAAATCGATCGAAGTAAGAATTATATATATATATATATATAGAGAGAGAGAGAGAGAGATACTAGCATATATTACCCGCTTCGCTGTGTTGAGATAAATAATTTAAATGCACATCTATGTATTTCATGTATTTTATTGCCATTATTTTTTTATTGTTTATTGCGGCAAGCATGTTTACACAGTTTTTGTTAATGTTGGGAACGTTATGGTGTAGTAACTATCTTTTCTCATAGTTGTAAATTAAGTGATTCGTGTTCTAATACTGCAGAAATAACTATTTTTTTTCATAATTCAATTACTGTCACTGTTCATCTCGGTGACGGCAAGGACTCTTTTGGTTTTAAACGGGATCGGAAGTGTCACTCTTCATCTCAGCGACTCTAAAAACTATGGATCAGACACTAATATCGGCCATTTTTGATCATTTTTATATATCGCCCATGTTGCGGGGCATGGCATCGGAAGTGTCACCGGTGATTTCAGCGACCCTAGAAACTATGAATTCGACACTAATATGGGTTATTTTTGATTAGTTTTATCTATTTCCCTTACCCCATCCCCCAAGATGAAAGGCTGAATTTCGATTTAAACATCATCAGAAGTATCACTGTTCATCTCGGCGACCCTAAAGACTATAGATTCAACACGAATAACGGTCATTTTCGACCATATATATATATATATATATATATATATATATCCCTCCCACAAGTTACGGGTTTGAGTTTGGATTTAAACGGGATCGAAAGTATCACTGTTCATCTAAGCGACCCAGAAAACTATGAATTCGACACTGATAGTGGCCATTTTCGATCATTTTTATATACTCTTTCTTCCTCTCTCCCAAGTGGCGGGGCAGATTTTGGATTTAAACCGGGTCGGAAATGTCAGTGTTCATCTGAATGATCCCGAAAACTATGGATTAGACACTAATATCGGCCATTTTTGATCATGATTATATATAGCTCCTCCTTCGAGCTGCGGCACACGGCATCAGAATTGTCACTGTTAATCTCAGCTACTCCTAAAACTATGAATTCAACATTAATATTAGTTATTTCCGATCATTTTTAAATGTTTATCCCCTCCCCAACAATCAGGGCTGAACTTGGGTTAAAACAGCATCAGAAATGTCACTGTTTCTCTCATCGACCCCGAAAACTGGATTCAACAAATATCGGTCATTTCTGATAATTTTTAAATTTCTCTCCCCCGCCCCCTCCCGTACGTTTCATCGTCAAAGTAAATAGCCTAAAGTAGTTCCTGACCCTAAACTCATGTATGTTGAAAATTTGATTGAGATTAGTTGGGTGGTTCAAGAGTGATGAAGTCACAAAGGCAGTCATTTTTTTTTTTTTTACATATATATCTCCCCCTCCCCTACGATGGCTCGTCAAAGTGAAACGATAAAAAAACATCCAAGGCCCAACCCTCATATATGTTTGAAAATTTGAGATTGGTTGGATGGTTCAAAAGTTATTAGGTTTTATTAGTTTTTATTTATACGTCCCCCTCCCCTCGGATCTACCGTTAAAGCGAAATTACAAAAATGTTTCCGGATCCAAACCTCACGTATCTTGAGAATTTGATTGAGATCGGTCGGATAGTTCAAGAGATATTAAGTTACAAAAATAGTCACTTTCAGTCTCATATAAAAATCAATTTATATAAATTCCCCTCCTTCTCCTCCCCTACGTTGTTCCGTCAAATTTAAATCATAAAAATGATCCCACGCCTGAACCTCATCTATGTTGAAAATTTGATCAAAATTGGTTGAGTGGTTCAGGAGTTAAGTTTTATTTATTATTTTATACTCCCTACCCATCCCTCTATTCTACCATCAAAGTAAATAGCCTAAAACCAGCCCAGCCTCGAACCTCATCAATGTTACAAATTTGATCGAGATCGATCGGGCGGTTTAGGAGATTTAGAGTCACAAACATAATGATCTTCAATTTTATATATATATAGATTTTAGACTGACTTGTGAGTCTAGTGTTATTCAGGAACGCATTTGTCGTTAGCTTATTTTTTTATTTTATTTTATTTATTTATTTTTTTGTATTTTTATTCATGTAAATTCATTGAGTGGATTTTTAAAATTACATTTAAAAATACAAAACAGTAAGGTACAAAATATTTGTAAATTGAAAAACTGGATTTCTGGAAAACAATTAAACCAATAAATAATTTTCTTATGAAAGATATTCGGAGCCAATAACGTAGCCAGGAAGGGGCAGGAGCGGAGATTGAGAGATCAAATAATATTACAACAATTAACAACAGGGTTAGAATATTAAAATAATGAAATTGCAACTATGTACAGTATTAATTACCAAACGAATATGATTTCAGCATGGGACGAGGGATTTTTTTTCCCAATTAATATTTTGAAAAAAAAAAAATCACCCACTAAAACTTGCTGGGGGTGAATAAGTTGAAATAATGGCAGAATTTTGCAAAATAATTACAATAATTCGTATGTAATGAATTTATAGGTAATTACTGGGTAAAATAGTGGTGGTGAATTCTTAATACAGTGAAACCTCTCTTAACGGACATCTCTCAATAGTGGACACCTTCATAAGAGGACAAACTTTCTTATTCTTCCATGCCATAAATATATGTGGTGTGGTATTATGAGAGAAAACCCTTCCTTTTAGGGTCACCTCTCATTTACGGACCAGTGAATAAACGACTAAGTCGAGAAAAGTAAATTTTACAGGAAAGCAATTTAATGTTAAATTTTACAACAGTTACAATGCTAATTTTGACATAACAAAATGCTGTAACTTCCTCAATTTTATGAATTTGCCTTAGCCGCTTCTACACAATGTAGAACTCACCAAAAGAAGCTTATATCTGTAAAATCTCAATTTTCAAAAAAGTCGACTTAGCCGGTTATTCACTGGAACCAGCCAAATAATCGTGTTCCACCTATGTTGGTTTTGAGATGTTTCACTGTATTACTTAGTTTAATAATAATAAGAAATGTATGAACTTTCTATATTGAACCTAGCATTGCGAAGAGCTGATATTATTATTATTATTATTATTATTATTATTATTATTAGTAGTAGTAGTAGTAGTAGTAGTAGTAGTAGTATTTGTTCTTCTTTCTCCCCCCCACTTCCTTGTCATTATTTCGCACCCTGGAAGCACTTTCCCTCAAAGTATTTTGAATTACACTATTATTTAGTATTTTAATTCCGAATCATTTCTTTACTAACCCATTCTCCTCAGAATAATATACAGCAAAACTTATAATAATTACATTTAGTTGGTACATAAATATAATAGGCTGTACAATAGGGTGTATCGATAAAACTTTTTTTTTTTTTTTAATTACGGATTTGAACTTGGTTTTCTCTTTGTATCAATATGAAAGTTTTAAACTTAGTTTCATATTCGTGTTAATATGAAATTTTATTTTAATGACCCAGTGTGCAGAAATTAATCTATTACATTTTTTTTAACAGATTGAGCTCCATAAATGAAAGCTGCGAGGGAGGGGAGGGAGATGGAACCAGTTACTCTTGCTAATAGTTGCGTAACAAAATATACTGTTTTCTTTGTTTAAAAATGTATATCACTATTCTGAGAGCACCCCCCTTTTACTTTGTACACCCTCCGCCCAAGTAAAAATTTCGGGCATACTTACTGCTGCAGACAAATACGCAACGAACACTTACGTTTTGCCATTATATGTTTTACTTATTTTGTATTTAACATTCACATACCTAGGTATAATATACCGACGTTCATTCAAACCCACCACATCTCAGGTACTATATTTTATAAACAGTAATTATTTATGTCTTGAAATGACTGTATGAAATATATATATATATAACTGATTTATTTTAATGTAATTATTTATGCACTGAGAAATGTATCATTAAATACCAAAAACTGACCCAAACGGGACTCGAACTCATGGTCTTACAATTAGAAATCCCATGCTTTACCACTGAGCTAACATGAATACTCCTGCGGAGCGCCTTCTGAAGAAATATAACTGAATTGGGGCTCGAACCGGGCATCTTTGGTTTACTGTTTCCGAAGATACCGAAGTTGGACTTCGAAATTTTTTCAGCTCAAAATATCCATAATCAATGCGCTCATTCTTTTTGGAATAAGGTGTACAAGAGTAATTTTATAAATTAAGGAAAAACTACTAGAATTGTATTCAGAAGATGATACAGGACGTAGTTTCACAGACATTAATTATCTGAAAGAATTTGTGATGACGGAGGCGACAAATCCTTTGCTGAAACGTAAACACTAGATAACTCTCTGTGCTTCTGGGATAAGTAATTTTTATAGATCTTGAATAAGCATCATAAAGTAGCAATTGTACTGCTTTCCTTACACCCGGATTTACTCACTCATGAAGCGCTACCGTTATTTTACGAATACCTGGTATTGTTTTGAAATATTTTCCCTATGTTCAACGTATGGGGACAGGACATAACGCACAATAATAAAAGTTTTGAATATTTTTTTTTTAATTACAATTCAGTATCAGGTACAATAGCCTCATCCCACGGTCCGTATATGTTATCTTTATGGCGGTGCCACCGTAGAAACCACACGGGACATAAAATATTAATAAATAAGACATCACATACGAACAAGACTGTCAATGTACTCGACACTGTACACAGTAAGCATGTCGTAGTTCCGATTAGCAATATAAGAAGAGAAAAAGATCCGCTTATCTTACTCATTAAAAGCGGCGCCAACACAAAACACTCCATGGCTACTGTTAGAACAACAAACGCGTGAAAAGAGGAAGATAGGCGAGATGCTAAGCACACAGATCCAAAAATAGCGGCATTTAAAGATAAAGAACTCGAAACAATGGCGGCAGAAACACCATAATCAAAAAACACTAAATGAATCAACATCATAAAGGCTGTCATTGCGTAGATAGTATCTGTGCTGATGGTATCGGTTAAAGTTTTCAAGATGGGCGACAACACGTACCCAAAAGCAAGAAATATCACAACCGTTCTCACATCTTTTGGTAAAGCTACTCGGAACTTGTTATTAAGGAATTTTAGGCAATAAGTAGTGTATCCAATTACAGTTCCAGCGCTGGTACCAATGAAAACACTCGTTGGATCTATCCAGTCATTGTATAAATATACGAACACAAGAACGAAGAGTACGACGACACACATCTCTTGCGTCACTAATCCAGCACCAAGCAATGCTTCCGAAAGCGACACTTCCTTCACGTTCAAATTCTTCTTCAATTCGTAGAGAAACGATTTGTCCGTATAATTGTCCGGGTAATCAGCATTTTCATACAGATTTTTCTTCCAAGGTTTCCTGCGTTTCTTTTCCATATTGATAAGCTTGACTTAAAATACCTTCCTTAATTATAACATGATACCAATCACTACTC
This sequence comes from Thermobia domestica, assembly GCF_964235325.1. Classification (NCBI taxonomy): domain Eukaryota; kingdom Metazoa; phylum Arthropoda; class Insecta; order Zygentoma; family Lepismatidae; genus Thermobia; species Thermobia domestica. The sequence goes on along the minus strand of NC_137463.1, from coordinate 32,236,741 downwards.
CTGTAAGAAAGAAGAAAAAAAAATAAGGTTACGGTTCCTTTAATATCTGGTTCTATTTTCTACGTTTTACAAAATACTATTTACCAAAATAAAAATAAAAAGACAGTAGCTGTTCTTCCAAGAATCCCGCATTTAATAGAAGACCATCGAAACCTTTCTTTCCTTGCACGACTGAACAAGGAAGGGAAGCGAAGCATAGCTTTATGTATATTTTATTATAAGAATCTTATTTAAGGTTCGTTTGTTTTGTGCGCGGTGGCTCAGTGGTAGAACGTTCACCTCTGGTGCTTAGGGTCCCGGGTTCGATCCCAGACCCCGCCAAGTGAACTTTGTAGTGGACAAACACCGTGCTCGTGGGTTTTCTCGGGGTTCTCCCGTTTCCTCCCACTTTCTTCATTCCACCATTTCACTCATCTCTCATCATCACCGTCTCCTTTAGCCTAACCGGCATAAATGTGGGACGTAAAACTTAAAGATTTCATTTCATTTTCGTTTGTTTTGTGATGCGGTTGACACGAATATTGATATCATTGCTGTAACTGACAGCTGACACATGCTTACTAATCTGGTAGTAGATTAAGCCTGTTAATAAAGAAAAGTTACTATAAATAAAGATTTTACCAGTTTCTTGCGTAGTCGTTTTATTTTCTACCCTATATTTCACTCACGTTTGCTGCTGAGTTTTTACCAGTGGCAGTTCCAGAAGGAAGGCATATGCCGGCTCCTCAACGGAAAATGACTTATTGTGTTATTTCAACGAAACGAACAGACAACAATATATATATATTCTGACAAAATATTAGATCAATAACTTTCTCTCAGTATACTGTAACTAAAATGAGATAATATTCCAGATAAGTTTAGAGCAGATATTGTTCTGAACCCCTCTACCCCTTCCATTCTTTGATGGAAGATTATATATATATATGGCTGAAGGTCTAACTTATGCGAAAAATTAGAAGAAGTGTTTGGAATTGTTTGAGATGTATCACAAGTAGTTATATAGGGTGTTTCAAAACAACACTCGACAACGTTTGGGAGGTGATTCCTGACACCAAGATAAGACAAAAAGTATAGATCAATCACGGTGCTCAAATGCTTCCTTTCGGAGTTATAGCCTGCCGAAAACATGAAAAAATGAACTTTAAAGGTCTATATCTCCAAAACAATAGGACCTACCGTAGTCGGGTTAAGACTTCACTTTGAAACTAATATGTGTACTTTCCAAAAATACATGTTTCAGAATCCTGAGGTACTTCCGCAACAAGTTTTATAGAGGTAGTTGGTGAATACTTCAAATGATATGCCCGAAGCCAAACTCTCTATAAAAATTGTTATGTGGGTACCTTAGGATTCTGAAACATGTATTTTTGGACAGCGCACATATTAGTTCCTATGTGAAGTCTTGACCTGACTACGGTAGGTCCCATAGTTTTGGAGCTATGGATCTTTAAAGTTCATTTTTTTGTTTTCGTCAGCCTATAACTCCGAAAGGAAGCATTTGTGCACCCAGGTTGATCTATACTTTTTGTCTTATCTTGGTGTCAGGAATCATCTCCCAAACGTTGTCAGTGTTGTTTTGAAACACCCTATATATTGGTAATCTCGTACAGATTAAGATAACGAAATCACATCGTTACAACACTTCACTGTTGTATTTCTTCAAGTAAATAATATCCTAATACGATCTATACCGTTATTTTCTGGGACCCTGCCAACGAAGTTCGTCGACATTTATAATATACCTGTCATAAAAACTATTATTCTTACCAGAGTTAGGGATGATGGGTATTACAGTAAAGGACGCAAGTGGGGGGAAAACACGCAGTAACTTGTGCTGTGTGGTGACTACAAGATCACTTTGCATTTATTCCACTTTAGGAAAAGGCGAGACTAGAACGTAAATGCAGAAGGAGCCTGTAGAAGCAGGCGAAGTGTATGTATACATATAAAGAAAAAAACAACTGCGAAACACACACACAACAAGCTAAGTGATTACTACAAGTTAATCTTGCATCTATTCTGATCCAGGAAAGGGCAAAACTGGACGCCCCGAGCTCTTGCAGGGTAACACGCGTTAGCGATGGTGGGTATGCGCGTAAAGGGAGAAAAGTGCGTAAACTACGGATCAATCAGAACTAGGTGGTATTTTTAGGGCATTGTTAAACACGTAATATTAGCATGCGTTTAACATGGGAAACGTCATGCTCATGAGTTTTCTCAAGATTCTACCATTTTCTTCCACATTATCATTTCACGTATTCTTTCATAATCATCTGCCTTCTTTAGCCTAAATTATATATTTGTAAGGCATTAAAGACTTTACTTCATTTTTATACTCTAAATGCTCGGCCAATACTGCAGGTTATCGATCTCCAGTATCTGTGAATCATGGACACCACTTTTACATTTGTAGTTATTTTGGGAACTAATATTGCAACAAACAGAGAACTGAATATGTCATGCCTTATTTTATTAAGCGTTTTCTCAGCTACACAGCTGCTTAACTCACTCTATTGAAAGTGCTAGCAATCGTAGTTGAGTTCAACAAATGGTTTCCAACTTTCTAATCATATCTTAGAAACAAATTCAGCAGTTCAATCAAACTGCTCTTGCTCATTGGCTTGCTATTCTATGTCTTCTATGTTCCAATCCCTGCTTTCCTAAAGAAAACCTCTGTCATTCTGGTTTCCTGAAGAAAACCTAACCAAACATTCTCTTTTTTCTATATTTCATGAACACTATTTTTAACTCTCTCATAGCAATGTTGATAACCGACTTGACCGTCAATACTTGTATCCCAGTTGTCTTTACAGAGAACTTGGATGGATGGAGATGGATTTGGGACCAATCAAAACACCTACTATTTTGATTGAACTACGTACTGTGGCATCATTAACAACATTCTATAAAACTCTAATAGCACCCAAGATCGAATACTGCTCTCCCATATGGGCCATGGCCGCACCTACACATCTATCTAGACTTGAGTCTGTTCTCAATTTCTTTATTGCAATAGTATGTTTTCGTGTTCCCGCACTTCGAATATTACCTACGGAGGAAATTTTGCGATATCTTAATATCCAGACGCCGGAAGTACGCAGAAATAACTCTGATTTGAAGTTTCTTCATAACGTTGTAAATGGGGACCTAAGATCAGAAATCCTAATTCAACAACTATCCTTACATGTCCCTTCCCGCAAAACCCGGAATACCCACCTATTCCATCTTGCACGCCCTAGGTTGACAATTATACAGAGGTCTCTTTTTCACCGAGTACCCAACTATTATAATAATCTAACAAGTGAGGTGGACATTTTTTCGAGCTACCCGGTGTTTGAAAGAGCAATAAAACGCGCGCTGGCTAAATAATATTACTTGTGCACTCTTTGTTAATACTATTAATGTTATTGTTGTTGTTTATTTTTTTAATTTTTTTCTTTTTTTCCCGCTTGTTGACATTTCCCTGTGTAAAATGGCACAATTATGCTGTATCTGGGAATTTGTTCAATAAATAAATAAATATTTACAATAAAAACTGATAACTGATTTCTGACACATTCTAAACACCCTTCCAGTAACAAAATAAACATGACTAATATGGCAATTTATCAGGTGATGAACACCCAGTTAACCGTTTCTTAGATTTATGATGACTATTTAGAAAATGCCTAGTGTAAAATTTTATTTTCGCTTTAAATTCTGTAGGGTGAAGGGTAGGCCCGCCATTTAAAATAACTGTTATTATCATAAAATTCAGTGAACCACAAGGACAAAATTCGCTTGATTTATCGTACACTGGTTGCTTCATTTCTGTGCAAGACGAAATTTCCGAATGTGTGAACCTAAATATCTACCACTCATCTACCCGTTGTAGTCTTATGTGCACAGAGTGGAGACCTAAACCTCGCCGATTTTTGTTTAAAAAGCGATATAATATAACATACAACGTCATACAAAAGGATGAACAAATTCCTTTATTCCTTACCAACTTAAAATTACACTAACAAACTGAACTGTATGGTGTGCCAAATTCCACTATGCCCAATACATTGGGGGGAATGAGCCAAGCGCACACCTTCCTCTGCTTTGTAGCAGGGTGGACTGATTTAAATCAGTCTGATTTAAATCACTTGATTTTTTAAATAAAAATCGTTTATTTAAATCAAATTCCGAAATAATTTAAAGTGAAAATAAGTAAAGTCTCGTTTCTGTCCTGTTATTTCGATTATGGAAGATGATAATCATCATACAATGAAATTCAATTGTACAGTATGTACAGCAATAGTATGAAAACAAGTGTCATGCAGAGGATGATTAAGGAAAATCCCGTTTTGAACGGTAACAGGACAATCCTGTTTTCCTTTCCGTAACATAGGATTTATATTGTAAATCGTTAACTATTCCAACGGGAAAATCACCATCGACATTTAAGACGAAGATTCTTTTGTGTGCGCGTCTATATATTTGTTCCCAGATAGGGCATATTTAGAAGTGTCCTATCTCCTCTCCGAAATCTTTTTTAGATTTTATAACTTTAGGCAAAATTTATGCATTTCGTGCCGCAAGCTAGTTACAATTTCCTTAAAAATATGCCCCTGCCAAATATCAGTAACTTTTGTGGAAAAAAGGGTCACTTTGATAAGCGTTGCTGTACTTTTTTCTTAACGCTTAACCTTTTAAATTATATCACCTATACATTATTCGGCGTAAGCTCTAAACTACGATAAACAAAGCCGCGTGAAACTAAATCTCGCTGATTTGCTGTTGTCCTACCGACGCTTGTACTCCTCCGCAAAATAGTTCATGTGATTGCATTATTACTTTTACTATGAAGCTTCATATAAAACTGCCATATTTTTATAAATGACAAAAATATAATACGGATTATCTAATAATACTGCAATCGAGTGTGGCTAATGAAACAATAAACACTAAGCATGCGCAGTAATTATGGCGCCAACTCAACTGTGGACGGGTGTTTTGCTTTTAAAGTCTGAAAGATGACTGGCATGAATCCCAGTTCCGCGAGTGTTGTGGTGAAACACCAACAAGGCAAACCTTTACTCACTAAACCCAATTGTTTACGAGCGAATTTCAAATACTTTTTTTTTTTTTTTAATCTTTCGAGTTTCTTTTCTGCTGCTGCTGTAAGTATCTGGACAACACGAGACATTGTCAAAATGCACGTGTATAATTTGCTCTTCCCCGTGGGGAGTGGCAGTGATACATCACTAGCCAATAGCATTTGTGACAAGCGGAAGGACACAAATATTTTGTTTATCGGAGTTTAGAGCTTACGCTGAACAATGTATAGGATAAAATATTCATTATTCGATTAAAAAGTACCAATAAAGCTTTTTACTTCGTTTTTTCAGGACTGAAGGCATTGTAGAGCACGTTACATATGCTTTCACGCATCCCTGCAACGAGACATAGGATGTGAGAACGTCATAAATTAAAAAAAAAAAAAAATTGTTGTGCCTATTTTTATTTGTTGGCGGGCCTGCATTTAGCATTCAGAAGACTGAAATTCTGCATACTCGTTCAGTGCACCCTGAGTATTTTTCAGATGATTTCAGATCTCTGCGTGAAAACAGGAGGGTCCAGAGGAGCAAAAATGTTTTTTAAAAAAGTGGATATTTTTAACAAAAAGTAGTTTTCTTTGTGATTTTCCCGCCTAAGATGGAGACATATGAATGGTACCATCTGAAAGGCTGTTCTATTCCGAAGAGAATTCTATTCTATTCTGATGTACGAATCATGATCTTAGGATAAATAGGGATGTCTCAGGAAACTGTTACCTGAGATCCTGTTTTATACGGGAATCTGGGGTATTTGGGGATATTATTTTTCGCGGGCTTACCTTCGCATCTAGAAGTCTGAAATTTTGGACACTCATTCACTGCATCCCTTAGTATTTTTTTAGATGTGTTTCAGATTTTTTGCCCTTAAACAGGGGCGGTACAGAGGGGTAAAAAGTAAAAAAGGGGATATTTCTTAACAGAAAATCCCTTTTCTTCGTGATTTTCCAGCCCCAGATAGCCTACACAATGGAGACATTTGAATGGTACCGTTTGAAACTCTGTTTTATTCTGAAGAGAATAATTAATGCACAAATCATTTTAGGATAAATAGGGATGTCTGAGGAAATTTTTATATTACATCTGGGGTATTGTGGGGATGTTCTTAGCTTATTGTTAAATATTTTTCCCACCCTTACTATTCAAGATAGAAGATTGAAATTTTGTACACACATTTAGTACACCCTTAGTATTGATTTTGAGATCTGTGCGTTAACACGGGGGAGACCAGAGGGGATCAAAATTTGAAAAAAAATCCCGACTTCTCTCAAAATTTTCCGCTTCAGGGACATGAGAGAAATTGTGAATGTAACCGTTTTAAAAGCTGTTCTATTCTGAAGGGAATGAGGTATGAACCATGATCCTAGGATAAATAGGGATGATGCTTGACTGAAAGTCTATAATTTACCACACACACACACACACAAAAAAAAAAAAAAAAAAGCCATAATTTAAAATTAAGATATATTGTTTGGGATTGATATAAGTTAACGATTAGGGATTAATTAAAAATTCAACCCCAATACTTTCACTTAAATGGCATAATTGGCATTTAATACTAATTCGTAATGCTTTTTCTCCAGTTCGCAACTTGTATTATACGAGGAGAAAGATTTGATTTAAATCAAAAGAATCATCAAAATTGATTTAAAAAAAAAAAAAAAAAAAAATCATGATTTTTTTCCACCTTGCTTTGTAGCTATGTTCGTGCGTGTTTGGCTTCGTTCGGAAGAAAATACCACTACCACCGCAATCAACCTGAACGGCGCTGCTCTTCCAGATAAGACATGGAGTTTGCAGAAATGCAGTGAATGGACTGTTTTTCCTTTAGAAAATGTAGGTTTCAGAATAATTAAAAGAAAATTGAAATGAAATCTTTAAGTTTAACGTCCCACGATTATGCCGGTTAGGCTAAAGGAGACGGTGATAATGAGAAATGAGTGAAATGGTGGAATGGAGAAAGTGGGAGGAAACGGGAGAACCCCGAGAAAACCCACGCACACGGTGTTTGTCCACCAGAAAGTTCACTTGGCGGGGCTGGGATCGAACCCGGGACCCCAAGCACCAGAGGTGAAGGCTCTACCACTGAGCCACCGCGGCCCTTCTAGAATAATTTAAATCTTATTTAGAGACACAAAAATGAGAAAACAGCCTGTTCTTATTGTTCCGTGGAGGAATCACCGCTGCACGTCCTCTAACTTATATGCTTTTATACTATATCAAGTATAGAAAAAAAGAAATTAACAAATAATTGCGAAATACAATTACAAATAAAGTACGAAAATGAAATTGAGGTAGTGATTAAGAATAGTCAATCATAAAATGGTAATTTTACGGCTAAAATGATTGAATACATATGAAAGAAGATTGCCAAAGATATTAAAGTCCAGTCGCGGAGAAATTTTTCACACTGCAGGAAACCAGTACCGGTATTTCATGTTTACAAATTGTTACAAGTGTGAAAGCATTACAAAAGCTAGGTGAAAATAAATAAGTGTATATCAGACAACTGTGTAACATACAACTTTCTACCGGCGGACTATTTCCTAGGATTTAAGAAAAGTATATTTACTGTTTACAAGTATAGACAACTGTGAAACCATTACAAGTGTTCTAACTTACGCAATAGCAATTGTCTTTGCACATACTCTCCTTCACTGATCCACCTGCTCCTCAGGGACGAATCCCCGCTAGGGCTTTCCTGTTGCATATCTGCCGACTCACTTTGATAGCAATTTTGCTTTAAGACCATCTAGCACAAGTTATAGGCAGGGTTGCCAAAAACCATGGTTTTTATTGAAAAAACCAAGAAACCAGGTTTTTTTGGTTTAAATAATTTGCTCTACGTATTTATATCACATATGCACAAAAAAGCTTGTTTCGCCTTGGTGTTAGTATGCAACAACCGGGTTATGCTGGAAGGGGTAACATAAGTTTAAAGCGGAATCCAAACCGCTTCTCGGCTTCAAGAGAAATTGTCCTCCATTTGAACTCGAAACCGGGACTAATTGGCCACAAATGCGATACGTCTGCCGACTCACTCACGGACTCCTGATAAAAATACATTGACTAATCTTTACATATTTGTTAATATAATCATCAAGAGTCATTAGGACAGAAGGACAAAAAGATAAACAATTGCACAAGTGGAACCATTATACAGAATTACATATGGGCAATTTGAAAATACTTCAGAGTATAGAACTAATTACGGCCAAATTAGTTCACTACGACTTTTATTAGTCCAAGTTAAAGAAATATAACGACTTGCTTTGCATATCAATAAGAAAAGTGAATAAAGATACGAATTATTTGAATCCACTTTGGCTCTGACCCATTTATACAAAAAAAAGTCACCAAAGATTATTGTTATTTGAATAATTGCCTCCAGTGGGGTTTGTATGACCCCGCTCCCCAAAAAAGTACGGCATTTCGATGTATTTTATCAATAGTAAACATTATTAAAACGAAACAATGTTTAGAATTTTCCTTTGGTTGTATAACAATATAACAAACTATTAAAAAAATTACAAAAGAAACATCCATAAAGTTACATTAAAAAAAAAAAAAAAAAAAAGTTGCGTTTGTGGGGAATTTAGGTCTGAATATACTGTAGTACTAATAATATATGGGAGTGAAACGTGATAACCCACAAATATGTGTTCATCAAGATTTTAAGAATAGGCCTAGTTACACTTTTACGAACATTTTTCGCTTTTTGGGTTTAAACTACTTTTTTTTTTTTTTTTTTTTTTTAAATAAAAACAGCTGGTTTAAACCAGCCAACCCTGGTTGTCACTCTTTCCCCAAAAAATTTCCAGGACAAATCACCAATTTTCCAGGACTTCGACACAGGAAGGTATAACAGGATTGCAAGTGTAGGTTCAAAATTCACAACAGTGAAATGAAAAGTACAGTAGCTTATGCAGTGAATATTAATGCAAGTACAGTATTAATACACAATAATTAAATACACAAAGCGAAACGTAATGTGCTGCTATTTTGGTGGCTTCCCTTAAAGGCACCCGATCCACCCACATCCAGCACATGTATTTTCATTCTTTCTACATGACATTTTAATTGTGCACCGAACAAATTTACAAACAAAAACCAGCTTTTCGTACTCGGCATCTTCATTGCGTGAGAGTGTGACAGATATAATTAGGGTAAAAAAAGGAATTATATTACAAGTTTTTCAACTGAGTATGGAGTTATGTGATTTCCTCGTCTATAGACATAATCTCTTTCTTCTTTAGCGAAGCTGCTCTACGGATAGCATTTGACTTTGTCAATAAAGTAAAGCAAGATATCTGCTCTGCTTCGTGTGCAAGCTGGTATGCTTCAGTCTTCAAAGCTTCACTTGTTTCCATCAAATTTCCTTTTCTTTCTCTGCAGCTGCTGTACATTTTCATATATCTTTCCTCTTGCTCTGCACTTGACTTTCTCTTTCAACAGTCCTTATTTTCTCCAGCTTTGCCATATAGCGCTGCCTTGCATGGAAGGCATGATGCAGCATTTCTTTCGTGATGTTAATTTAAGTAAAGTCTTTATTGGAAATGTTATCATACACCAATCTCAAACCGACCAATGATTTCTGCTTCATATTTTCAACAAGCAGATCTTTATTTATGCTGCAGCCTCATTCGACAGCAGACTATCATTGAGACAAAACCAGAATCTTATTTATGATTAACAACAAATCTTTAAATTCTTCCGAACCTCCAACAGTTTTGTGTAAAAACAATCCAGCCTCTCACGGTCCAACATAGAAAAATGAAATCTTTAAATTAAACGTCCCACGCTTATGCCGGTTAGGCTAAAGGAGACGGTGATAATGAGAAATGAGTGAAATGGTGGAATGAAGAAAGTGGGAGGAAACGGGGGAACCCCGAGAAAACCCACGGGCACGGTGTTTGTCCACCACAAAGTCCACACGGCGCGAGCTGGGATCGAACCAGGGACCCCGAGCGCGGTCCAACATAGAAATAAATATTAGAGAATTCACTACCTTCTAATGAAGTCCTAAGTGAAACAACTTACACAATTCAGGAAAGCCTAAAGTTTCTTTAGCATAGTAAGGAATTGAGTTTTACCTAGATGTGGCATTGTCACAATAGCAGTAATATGAAATTTCACTGAAGAGTAAGTAGTGTTTGAGAATAGACTGATTATGGAGGACTGACACTGGAACAAAGCACAGTTTCTGGAGGATAATGCTTGTGAAGACATAGCATCCAAGAATGGGTTGTCAGACTAGTGGATGAAAGAAGAAAGTTCTCCCAACCAACCACCCTGTTGGGAGAAAGAAAGCCCACCAACCACCTACACATGTAGGATTTATTCAGCACAAAAACAAGAATAAATAGCAAACAAAAATATCAATCGATTAAAATCTTCATTATAAGTATGAAAATCTGACATTCAATAATTCTGTAAACTCCAAGGATAAAAATGCATTTTCCAGGACGAGTAGGAACCCTGAAGTTGGTTTCTGTCTTTCCACAGTTATTTTTATGGTATACGTTCAAAAGCATGGGTAGCATTTAGTTTGTCCCTCAATCTTCTACATATAAGATCACCAGTGTAACTTACTCCACAAAACACAGCTGTGCGAGCGAAGGAGGTTAGAAGCCCAGCATATTTTCTACTGTACTTTTATCAAAAGTTAGACAAAAACAAGATACTCGGTTCTGGAGACATGAAACGAATTGGGGGAGAATTTAAATGCCATATAGGGTTGCCAACTCTGGAAAATAATGAAAAAAAAAGAAAAAGAAATAAACCGACATCCGTATCAAGATTCCGTATCTGAGTGTGAAGTATCTTTGTTCAGACCCACAGTGACGTAACTAGAGGAGAAACCGGGCGCCGGACTGGGAGCGCGCAAAATTGGGCAAATATTTGAGGGAGCGTTGTGGTTTCTTTGGTCAGGAGGGGAGGCGCTAAAGTGAGGTCTTGCCTGCGCGATAACTAGCGTAATTACATCGCTGCGGACCCATCCATGGGAAGGAAACGTACTATCGTGAACAAAAGTGCATTAGCACCTGTATTCTGCATATCTTTAGTACATTCACTAATGAGCTTAATAGATATATTGTGCTATAAATGAGAAACTGAAATCAGCATTAATCATTTTATTATATTTACCAGTAACTGCCACTTCTTTAAAATTATCGAAACAGATGAACAAAAGTATACTAATCTTTACGTTAAAATTCTGGATCTGGAAAATGAAATGTATTCTTTAAACTTATACTTCAACTACAGGAAATTGCTTTAAGAAGTCCTTTTACACTTTCAATAAATGTATAACATTCCTTACAAGTAAATTTCAAATTTTACCTGATACAGTCTCTGTCATCTCTTTAAAATTATCTACACAGATGAACAAAATGTATTAATCGTTGATAGATGGTGAAAGGTGACAGTTTAAGATTTACAGAATGAAAGTTACTTTTTAAATCTATACTTCGAACTAGATGAAATTGTTTTGAACTAGATACAAATTAAAAAAAAAAAAAAAAACTTTAATAAAGAGGCTGATATGAAGTTTTACCGGTCACCTGCTTTAATGAATATTTCCGGCCACGCTGGTGAAAAAACGGACAGTTGGCAACCCTAATGCCATACCGTAAGGGGAAGTCTTCATAACGTGAATCTGCAGGCATGAATGAATCTCCTTCACTCAGAAACAACTCCTAAGATACTGCGAATGAATTTACATAGCTGCATAATAAGATAGCAAATGCACATCAATTTGCACTCATATTATCAATCTGTACATAAGTAGTTGTTGCCATGGTAATAACAATTCAGGACGCGTTACACAATTACTTAATGCAAGAAATGTGACAGAAAAATGTTTTTTTAAATTTGATTGATTATTCTTAAACTATGTTTCATGTTCCTCCAATCGCTGAAGTTTAACAGCGGAACCTTAGCCCTCATTGGTTGATTTGATTAAAAAAAAAAACATATGTCGTATTTCTTTAACATGGACTAATAAAAGTCCAGTGAACTAACTTGGACTTAATTACTTCTTCTGTACTCTGCAAAATTTTGAAATTATCTATACGTAACTCTGTATAATGGTTTCACTTGTGCGACAGTTTATCTTTTTGTCCTTCTCAAATGACTCTTCACAATTTGACAATTATATTAAAAGTATGTAAAGATCAGTACAACGTATTTTTATCAGGAGTCCTTCGTGAGCGAGTCGGCAGACGTATCACATTTGTGGCCAATTAGTCCCGGTTTCGAGTTCAAATGGAGGACAATCTGTTTCGAATGTAAGTCGAGAAACGGTTTGGACTCCGCTTCAAGCTTATGTGGCCCCTTCCAGTATAACAACACCAAATTGAAACAACCTTATTTCTGTTTATATGTGATACAAATGCATAGAGCAAATTATTTAAAACAAAAAAATCGGTTTTTTTGGTTTTTCAATAAAAACCATGCTTTTTGCCAACCCTGGTTCTATACGTGGAACTATTTGGCAAGCGGAGGAAACTACTTGGGGCAAGGTCACTGCTTGGCAGGATTATGGGAATGTAATGAGCATTTCTTCTATTAAAAGTAAGGGGTTAAGTGCCGTATGACCGGACCAATTTTAGGAAATTTACTGGGTCAATTGCAGCATTTATTTAAGTTTATGAGAAAGAATGAGTAGAAGGGAGGTAAGTGGAATAGTAAAAGTTAAGAAAGTGGTTGCATTTGTTGATTGCTTTTGATGTTGTTAGCGACACTGTATGAGGCGGATGGACTATTTCGCGGAGAGGTGTACTTATTTTACTATACGGATCCAGTAATTGTAAAATGTACAGAAAAGAACTGGCAAGTCTCTAATTTGCCCATTACATTTCGAGAACAGAACTCAACCAACCCCTGCCGGGCTTCTAACCCGTTCCTACTACTACTATTACTACTCTTACTCCTGCTTCTACTACTACTAATACTTATACTATGGATCCGTATTAAAGTAATACTGCACGCCTCATGTAACGTAATATAACGTAATTTAATGTAATCCAACAAAATATAACCGAATGCAATACACTCAGTTTTTTTTTTTTTCAGTGTTCAAAGTGGTCCGGCGATACGACACAAATGCCGAAGTCAGGGGTTAATAAATCTAAAAGTAAATTGTAAAATACGTGGTAAGCAAATAAGTTAAAAGAAACGTGGAGAAAGTTATAATTTTTAATGTAACGGTAAGTACATAACCAACATGGCGGGTATCTACTAAAAGTCCACAATTAAATTTCATGACCAGGGGCGTCGTTTAGGGAGGGCAGGAGGGGGCAATTGCCCTCCCCCCCCCAAGAGTTTGAGGAATACATATACTTTAGTCGATTGTTTAATAATATACTAGTAGAAAACGGGAAATTCTTATGTCGGTGGTGCTCTTGCCACCCCCCCCCCAGCAAAGTCTGAAATGACGCCCCTGTTCATGACCTTTTCTTTACCAAATCATAAAATTTCCTAACATTTTCAAGAGCAAATTTTCATCCATGCGATAGAAACGTACTTTCCTTGCGATTTGGCAGCGTCTAAAGCCAACCATAGACATTTTTGGTGAATTTACACGTTTTATAGAACACAATTTTCCAATCTGTACTTTTACACAGTTTAAAAAATTCATGACCCAAAAGCTAGCTAAATTTCGTGACTTTCATGACCGTTTGAAGATTTCATCACTTTTTTGTGTCCGATGGACACCTTGTTCTAGAACATCTCCCTTCCCATTTAGCTGCAAGACACAAAACAACGTGACCTGCGGGGCTCTAACCCGCCTTCACTCGCTAACGCTCGCTCGGCAATATGTGAATTACATATTAAACTTTGGAACAGAAAAGAGGCAATTATTACGCCTTTAGCCAAGAACTAGGCGGATGACCAACTTCGGAAAAAATGCCATACTGAGGTATAGCTTAAGCTTAGGTAGTTTACGTTACTTTGGTTAGATAAGGTGATAAATTGCTGGACCCACTCTCCCGTAGTAAGCCTAAGAACAATTTAAAAAGGAAAAACGAATGAAGATCAATAATAGTGAAAACATATTTAGTAAGTACCTTCTCGTTACAATCATAGAAAAAACGAATGATCACTATAGGCGTAACGTTCATACAACATCCATAGAAAAAGTGTATTTTTTCTTCTTCTTCTCTGAATGATGGGTAACCACTAACGATAAATAGTTGCCTCGGACATAATTCATATAGACTACAACTGTAAATTGACTATATATATATATATATATATATATATATATATATATATATATATATATATATATATATATATTCAAGAAAGCAAGAAAGAGAATTGTTAATTTCCATAGAAAAAGAAAAATATGATTACACTTATTAAACAAAAAGAACAAGATAAAATATTTCAGTCTGTCTTGACAATTCCAAATGCTTAGAACTATTTATTTCTTCTGCTCGTGAACACTTCATAGGCCCTATCTTCAAACTAATATTAGTCTTGAACGAAACAATTTTCAATAAACATAAATATCTTATACTTTTAAACCTAATAGCGTGTTCACGAACCATGATTATCTATCACCGCATTGATGCGAGCAGGCCCGCAACCAGGCCTGGCCCCCCTAAAATTTCCGTGGCCGCTCCAGACCTTAACACAAAATGCTATTATTAATACAAAAACCACAATTTAGTTATTTGTAAGATAATTTTTAATGACTTTCCCCCCTAACATATTCATACCCCCAACCTCTATGGTTGGTTGCAGGCCTGGATTCGAGTAGGCATGGAATCAATTAGTGACGAAGGAAGACAGGAATGGGAAAAGAAGGAAGTGGACTAGGACCTGTATGTTAGATGCCATCCTGGCAATTGCCTGGTATGAATGAGGAGAGCCGAAGAAAAACCTCACTCAGAATGGCTGGACTGTAAAAGCTGTTACATCTTTTCATCCAAGTGTTCCCGTACACATAATGAATGAATCATCTTATTTCTCAACACTTTCAATCACCAGTTTTCTTGGAACGTTTTACATGAGATCTGATCCTTGATTATTTAATGGAAGATGAAGATGTCTGAGTCATTGTCCATCTGAAAATAAAATTCTTCCTTTGGTGTGGGCAGCATAATTTTCAACTACAAAGTTTTTCTTATTCCTGTTACCTAAGTTGTTATTTATTTATTTATTTTTTTACTACTTCCTTCAAGATCAAGCATGAGTCTTCCTTAACCTCTTAATCTCACTCATAAAGAAAAAATGAAATGAAATCTTTAAGTTTTACGTCCCACAGGTATGCCGATTAGGCTAAAGGAAACGGTGATGATGAGAAATGAATGAAATGGTGTAATGAAGAAAGTTGGAAGAAACGGGAAAACCCCGAGAAAACCCACGATCACGTGTTTGTCCACCACAAAGTCCAGATGGCGCGAGCTGGGATCGAACCAGGGACCCCATGCACCGGAGGTGAACGCTCTACCACTAAGCCACCGCGCCCACTCACTTATAAAGAATTTGTGGTCCAAGCTTCCC
The DNA here is from genome assembly GCF_964235325.1 of Thermobia domestica. Classification (NCBI taxonomy): domain Eukaryota; kingdom Metazoa; phylum Arthropoda; class Insecta; order Zygentoma; family Lepismatidae; genus Thermobia; species Thermobia domestica. Next base: position 32,221,142 of record NC_137463.1, on the reverse strand, counting down.
CCTGAACAAAATAAATAATGAAACCTGTTGACTTAAACGCTTGAAACAATATTGGTGAAAATTTCACGAGCAGCAATTACGCAATAGACTGAAATACTGTGACGTCACATCTTTCTCGTTGTCATGGTAATCGCCATTTTATTTTCTAAACAACAAGTAGCCTAAATAGCTAAAGAACCTATATGCATAACGGAAACAGTGATGAAATATTTCGGAACTGCAAGCATAAGGCCGCGCCTCCATTGCATCCGAATGCGACTGCGAACGCGAATGCGAATGCGAACTGCGAATTCATGTGCCTCTACTACATCCGAAGAAGTTTTGTGAATGCGAATCAAGTTGTAATATCTCTTTCAAACCTTCAATGTGAAATATTTTTGCTTGAAAATTCATATCTTAAAGTTTTCAGAGCAATAATAATAATAATAATAATAATAATAATAATAATAATAATAATAATAATAATAATAATAATACTGTATTAATTTTCTTTATGTGCAAAATAGAGTGAATGTCGCAAATGTCGCTCCTGTTATTATTATGCTTCTGAGGTAACCGCTATGTTCACTTTAAAATAAATAAACTAAATAAAATTTGAGATTGCAAAATCAACGAACTTTCTAAGAAAATTTTCTCCATGAGTAAAAAACCCGTTTTTGCTATTTCAAACATATTAGTCAATAATTATATGTATTCATAAAATCATTATTTGAGGAACAAAGAGGAAATATAAATTGAATAAAAAGTTGCGGTTCGTGTATTAATTAGATCTTCATATTTTAAAGAGAAAACCAAGAAAATTATACATATCTCCCACTCCAAGTTCTTTACTTAAATCTGCCCATAATTTGTTCACGACGTGTCGTTTGTGGTAATCTGGATGACCTTGGATCCACAATGGAACTTAACAGAATTTATTAAAACATCAACATATATTTCCATTATTATTTTCATTTTTATCTCCGCACCTCGCACCATCAACTACTTCATGCTAAAAGAACTTTCTTCTCTCATGTAGCGCTCAATTTCTCTGCAGACGACGCTCCATTCGACAAAGAAGGTCGTCTAAATAACAGGAGACAAAATGTTTTGTGGACAAGTCGAAAATACTGTTCATGACGAACTGGAACAAACTCGTGGCGGATTTCAGTCCCATCACTAGATAACGAAAGCAATATTGCCTTCCTTCAAATAAGAAAGCTGTCTTCTCGTAGGATTCTTATTCCAAGGGTAGACAATAATATCCATCCTTACAGTCGAATCAGGAAAACACAACAGAACCTTTGAGGCGAGCCAAAATATCTTGTATGGGCTCCACGCGCACATTAGCAGTTATTACCTTTCTATTTAGGTGTCTCAAATCCAGCGTGGGCCTGATGGACTGCTTATCTGCCTTGTAGACATAGTGCACAGGGTTTAAATACGGTGACAAACGTTCTTCGATCACTCCCCATTCCAGCCATTTCTGCAGGAGTTTCCTGAATGGTTCTCGCATAGAGTAGGCTATTGGGTACGGCTTACACACCACTGGCTCGTTATCAGTGAGCTCGATCTTTAGAGGCTTTATTTTTACCGGTCTAGGTCGCTCGGAGAATAGCTCCCTGTAATGAATTAGCAAATCTACCAATCTGGATTTAACATCCTCGGCTAAATCAGTTCTAGACAAAATGGTATTTCGAATTTCGCTCACTGGCACCAAACAATCGTCTTCTTGGTTCACTTCCTGTATTAAGGGTTCTGGTTCCACTGAACTTATCCATAAAGAGTTCAGATTCAGCTTCGCTGGCTTACCATCGAGATCTTTGAATGTAAGAATACGGTTAGAAAAGTCTACCACACAGCTGTATTTATTCAGGAAAGGAGTTCCTAGGAGGACGTCTGATTTCATACCTTCCACAATGAAGAAAGAAACCTCAAGAACATGACCAGAGAATTCTAGATACAAAGTCTTTTGACCTTTAACTCGGTGTTTGCTATCACCCACGAAAGCTTGCAAAGTTACATGCTTAGCTGGAACTAGCTTGGCGGTAGGCAACACTTCTACGATTCTTTTCCACTTATCATAACTCAAAAGGTTAGCTTCACACCCACTATCAATTATGCAAGACAACGATAAACCGGCTATTTGGCCTGACAAATAAGGTGACTTTACAAAAGTACTATTTTCACTAACACTGTCATGAGAATTTTCATTCAAAATAAAGAAAACTTGAAGAGGAGACTGAGTAAACCAAGTACCATTAGTTCTGTTAGATAACATAGCTTCTGGCCGCTGACTACAATCTTGGCGGGCTCCAGGCGACCAATCAGGAGTCGGCCCTGTTAATTTAAAGCGGCATTACATTGAGCATAAGGCTCAGAGACAGTTTGTGAATTTACACCCATACTTTCATGGTTGTTCCTAAAGTTAGGACAATGACTACAATTACAACAAGATGAGATAGGTTCAGCCTGTTCACAAGAATTTCCTGATTGATTGTTGGTATTTCTGGTAAAACCATTATTAATGTTACGATTTCTAACGTTAACTCGTCTGACGTTGCGATTATTCTGTTTAGCTTGAAAACCATTGTTACCTTGTCTATTACTAAAATTATTACTACTATTGTTATTATTACGATTACCGAAACCAAACCTTCTTCTGTTATTACGCCTAAAATTAGCATTATTATCATTGTTACTATTATTACCAGGAGGATTATTGCCTAAGTAATCCTTTACATTGACATATCCCACTTGAGCCCATTTCTCTTTAGTGGTTACCTTATTTTCAGAATTGGAATTGGCACCAGAACTACCTTGTTCATTATTATTTTCATTGATCATAGTAGTGGCAAGGTTAACATCGAAATGCACATTTCGTTTCTTACTCTTATTAGGAGTGTCGTTATCATTACCTGCTTTGCGCTTAAAACTAAATGACTCTAAACACACTAAAGGACTATTTAGTAACTTAGTTTTGTCAGGTACTTCTAGTCTCATCAAGCGTTCAGCGAGTTCAGAAACAGAAGTATTTTCCACTTGACTTAAAGTAAATTGATACTCTGAGGGTAATGTATCGATTAGATAATCCACTAACTCTATTTGTGACATGTTATTCTTAAGCATTCTCAGACCTTTAGAAAGTTTCCATACAAACTCAGAAGCTTTTCCATGAATGCTGGGGTTGTACTTAGTAGACAACAAATATCTCCACTGAGCCCTACAAACCTTTGGATTTAGGTACTGGGACAAGAAAAGACGTTTAAAGTCATGATATGAATGAATTTGATCTGAGACCTGAGAGATCCAACAAGCAGCAGAATCTTTCATGGCTCTCATAGCAACTAACACTTGGTATTCGGGATCAAGATTCAACAACTTAAAATTCTGTTCTAATTGTTGCAAGAAATCAAGTGGGGAAATTTCCAACACATTACCTGTAAACTCAGGGAAATGACTCAAGTCTGACAAACGTAAAGACTTCAAACCATGACCATTGTTATTGTTACCATTAATACTAGACAATGGACAACCATTGGATAAGAATGAAGGGACATCTGGTTCCAAGGTGGAAGTTCTTGGGTAAGCAGAGTCATCTTGACCAACACTGACTGACGATACACAAGGCAAGTCATTTCGTGATTTAAGATTTTGAGAAAGAAAAGGATTGAATAAATTATTTCGTTCGTAACCAGAAAAACCATCAGCTCTACAACCATCCAAACCCTTGTCACAACTGGGCTGAGAATGAGCACAACGACTATGCGGCATACCATGAGAAGAAGCGGTGGAAACACAACTAACATTATTAAAGAAATGCTGTACCTGGGATAGATTAACATTGGCAGGACGAAAACAAGAAGTAGTGGTTACGGAAGTAGTTCCAATCAACGGGCTGGAAACAACCACTGGAATTTCAGAATGACTACTGCTCTCACAAGTACTAGAATTATCAAGACCTAAAAATCTTTCAAAGTCTGTGAAGTGTCTACGCTCCACACTAACAACATCAGAATTGAGCTGGTTGCCCTGTTCTTCCACTTCTTCATCGTAGTCTTGATCAGAAAGGCTGTCCACCTCCTCCTTTAAGGCTTCAAGTTCGTCCCGTAGTCCTAGACAGGAGTTGCTGGTCTGATGGATTTCTTTAACCTGGGTAGACAAAGCTTCCAATTGACGTTTACACATACTATTGTCCCTTAAGCAATTAAGTAAGGTTTCTTCTTGAGAGGCTAAATTCTCATTTACCACTTCCAGCTGATGATTCAATTCCGCCGTGCTATTTTCCAATTGGTTACTCAAGGCTGCAATACGAGCATCCTGCTCTTTAATGTGACGATCTACGGTGTCCTTCAGCTCCGACATTTCCTTTTCTACAACTTCAGAAATTTCAGTAATCACTGTTGCTTTAACTTGAGAGACTTCTTCGGTTACAGCCGATTTTAGTTGGGAAGTTTCTTTAACTACATCTGACCTCAGCTGAGAAGTTTCTTCTGTTACAACCACTTTTAGTTGGGAGGTTTCATTGGCCACATCCAACCGTAGCTGAGCAGTTTCCTCAATCACCTTTGACTTTAGTTGTATGGCTTCTTCAGTCACAACTACCTTAATGGAGTGAGCTGCGCTAGGAGCTCCGAAAAATTAGAAGCAACACCAATTTCACTACTACTTCCACTTTGACTCTTCTTTACCAAAGATCTGGTGTTTACATCATCTATTTCAATAGTATTATCTGCTAAGTTGGGAGATTGTACCAAACATAAATTACAATCCCATGAAACATTAGGCTTGCCCTTTTCGGCAAAAGCTTCTTCACTTAATCCTGAACACTGCTTACAGTACCAAGTATTACAGGAAGTACACTCTAATAAAGTGCCTGAATGGCCACACTGACGACTTTCCTCTTAGACTTGTTCATTCGGCACTAACAGTTTAACACATGCACTAAAATTAAAAGAATACACTGCAAAAATAGTTTATCTGACGCTAAACACTCAATTGACTTTTACTTCACTGACATATGATGCGGGTCCCCAACCCAATCCGACATTGTCAACAAAGAGTGCCTTGCACTTCACTTACAATGAAAGTTGACTTAAAACCACAAGGCTTTTTTTTTTTAGGAAACATTCAGAGACGACGGTATCCATCTTCGGAAGTTAAGAAACATACAAGATATACAAGATACTGATAAACAAGAATTGTAACACGATACCAACAAGATCCTACACTCTACGAGTGCACAGGGAACAGCCCTTTCCTTGTGCCGTGATTTCTTTACCTGAGAATAAAACAAGGAAAACTCATCTATTAAAAAATACACCTGTAAGGTTTGGTTTTTCAAATATAAAATTGTGATTAAATGGGTGGTAATATTTATTTGACTAAGTAAATATTCACATGTGAGATTAATTAATACACGTGTAAATGGAATGACTAGGTTTTCTGACATTGAGATTGAAATCAAACAACATAAAGTTTCTGTAACTCTTAAACCTACACAATCATGAGACTAATTAGACTTATACTGAATAATTAAAAAAAATGAAAAATAATAAAGATAAAAAAAACAGCCAGGATATACACTACAAGCAAAACATTATGTTAATAAGTTCACCATGGATTTAGTACTTATTTAGTACAAAATAGCTCGAGCAATTTAACTTTAGTAACCTCGACTAGTCGGGTGGACATAGAATTGAGTGAGACATGAGTATAAACAAACATCATACACCACCAAATTATTACTAAAAAGGCTAATAAACCCTTTTCAAGAGAAACATCATGTTATATTGTGATTGTTTATAGCAGACGTTGCCAAGACGAACAATCGATCCTGACGGAGTAAGATTATTTAAGGTGGACAGGAGGTGGACAAGTTAGATAGACATAGCTGTAAAACATTGTAACAAGTCACGCCAATTGACATTGTAACATACCACAATAATATAAACATTGGGACATACCTAATAAAAAAAATAAAACATGTAGTCAATTTGCAGTGGAACACTACTGCGGCTAAGATACCTTCAGGCAGAGATTAAGAAGAAAGAACTAGAACGAGAACAGTATGACTCCTACAAAGAGTTACATCAGCTGTAACACAACCATGACAACCAAAGAGGATAACACTCTTGACCAACTTGTGCTACGTGGCCAAGCAAACTTTAAACGGTGGAGACGTGCTCGTGGCTTAACCATAATGATCTTGAAGGATAGTTATAAGCTATGCACTTCATCTTATTCATAAACTGCTTCTGAAGTAACTAAGACTTCTGATAAATACAACTGATTACCTGCAAACCAACATTTTAGTAGTGCACTGGGAAATACACAAGAGGGTGCGATATGTACACATTACGTCGATAAATCACTGAAAGTGAAGACAAATTCTGTGCGAAGCAGAATTATTAGCCGGCTGCGAAGGCGGGCTCTTATCACATGGGGTACTTACCCTTATGGCAGGCATTGGATAAATATGACATACTATCCTTTTCTCAAATACACTTTCTACACAAGTGAGAAACATTTCCAAAAGAACACTGATTACACAAGACACACGAATTACTGCGTCACTCACACACTTAACATTGAAGCTTGGATAAATTGCCCAATCACTATCGCCGGGTTGATCCTCTGGATAATTCAGCACTGGAGTCTGACTGTGGGAAGACATCCTCATTTCAAATGACCTTTCCCCGGGCAGAGAGGAGATGGTGGGGCATCCACTTCCTGGATGACAATGGGCAGTCCCGATGATACGGTGATGGTACACCGATTTAAGATTATAAACCTGAGTGAACTATATGAATAGCACGAACGTTGGGTTATCACCACACCCTTAAGACTGGTTGCTTTACCAAGATACTGAAGAAGCGCTTGAGCAAAACACGCACAAGTAAACTTCATGACTTGGAACTCTACACCTCCAAAGTACAAGATTCTACTCCATTTACAGGACTTATTGTTGCATGCTCACCTTTGTACATAGCAAACGAAAATAATTGCTCAGATTGACTATAAGGTTACAAGAGCTTGGACTGCTGTGCAATAAATTCAAGATTATCATAAAGATGCGATAGTCACTTAACCATACGGACTGATCACTTGGTTTGTTGCGTTGGCTGCTTCCTGGAATACACTCACAGAAGGCTAGTTTGCCCTTGATGGGTTGACAATACGATCTTAGAACTTCCCTGGTAGGTAACTGAACCGATGCAAAGTGATAATGCAGATGGAAAAGATGATCAACCATTGCGTTGCTTCATTGCCGACGTGGATGGGTTGGGGGCCCCGCTACCAAGAGCTTAGCTGTGCATAATAAGATTTAGTTTAAGCCACAAACTAAATATGTGCGCTAATACTGGCATAGTGACAAAGCCACTCCCTAAAACTGCACACTATATATGTAAATTTGCTTCTACGGAACTGTTGAAGATAACTTGAGAAAGTCGCGCACACAATGTCGACTCACGTGGTAGGCTAAGGCAGGAGCCTGTTTCCCAACTCCATCTAAATATTGCTGCTATTCAAACTAATTGCACAAACTGTCTGTGAGGAATCGTTCCCTATATTGCAAAGTGAACTAAAACCACTTTGGATACTCGGATGACCACTAATAAACAAGATTTATCGAAAATATGTCGGCAGGCGAAAATTACTGTCACCCATTACGTTTTCATTTTTCTGGCTGAGTACCCAGAATCCTTTTCGCGCACCCGCGAACATGATGTTTCAACAGGGTTGCCAAATACAAATGGTTACAAGAAGTATATTGTAAGTTATACTAGTAATACAATTGTAAATAAGTTATATAATGGGGCGTTACACAAGTTCTACAGTTTGTTCAATATTTTGTGGTGATGACATGATGCAAAGTTGTGTGTCATCCGCGTAGCACTGCACAGTAGAGTATTTAATGGAATCTATGAGGTCAGCAATGTAAATAGAAAATAAAAGGGGACCCAAGATTGATCCTTGAGGTACTCCTTTGTTTATAACGAGTGCCGAAGATAAGGGATTTTGAGCTGTCCTAAGATATACTTGTTGCTTCCTGCCTAGTAAGTAGCTTTCAATCCAGTTTATGACGGTATCAGAAAATTTATAATACCTTAGTTTAGCCAACAACAGGTTATGATTAACTAGATCGAAGGCCTTGGTTAGGTCTAAGAGGACTATGATTGCAACTTGAGAGTTATCAACTGCGTTTAATATCCCATCTGTTACCTCGAGCATCGCACTGACAGTACTATGATGCTTAGGAAAACCGGATTGAATAATAGGGATAATATTATTATGATTTAAATAGTCGTATAATTGCTGGTTTACTAATTTTTCTACGATCTTTGACATTATTGGTAAGATACTAATTGGACGTAGCTCGTTTAAGGAAGTTACGCGGGGTTTCTTTGGTAGCGGTACCACTTTTGCTGTTTTCCAGGCAGTAGGAAAGCAGCCGTTAACTAGTGAATAATTAATTATTTTCGTTAGAGGTGATAGTATGAATGGCAACGCTAATTTGATCATTTTAGTGCTTATTGCATCAAGGCCAGCTGAGTTAGATTTTATGCTGTGTACCGCCTTTCTCACATCGGATTCATTTATTGGGTTAAATAGAAATGTTGTCTGTAGCTGTGGATGTTTTTTAGACAGAAATTTCTTAGTTTGTCAACTCTCTCAGAATTAATAGGAGGCAAACCAGGAAGACTGACGAAATGATCATTAATAACATTTGGATCATTGATTTCACTGGAAAGCGCTACATCATTGTTTCTGTTACAAAGACCCAGCTCTTGTATTACTTTCCATTTGTCTTTAACTGCAGTGCAGTTTTTAATACGATAAGAGAAGTAAGCAATTTTTCCTTGTCGAACCACTGACGTTGTAAAGTTCCTAAGCCTTTTAAACTCTTCCCAATCTTGCTGGGTTTTGGTACGCTTGAACTTGAGATGTGCTCGATCACGCAATTTCATTAATAGCTTGGTATTACTTGAGAGATATGGGAGTTTAGTTTTAGAAAGCCTGATCTTTTTGTAGGAGCATGTACATCGAATATATGTGTTAATGCGTCCTGTACAAAGGAAACCTTACCGTCTATTGTTTCAAATGACTCAATGTTTTCCCAGTGTATGTATTGAGCATCGCTAAAGAAAAGATTTTCATCAAAACTACCATAATCTCGACAGCTAAGAATTTCAGGTTTCGGGCTAGGCGGTTTATTAATATCAAGAACCATGTATATAACACAGTGATCAGAATTTCCAATAGGGGGGCTAACACCATGCAACGCCAGTCTGTCTCTGTTATCAGTAACAATAACATCTAACAAAGATTCACTTGTTTCAGTTATCCTAGTAGGCTCATTAATTATTTGAATAAGATTTAACCTATTTAATATTGAGTTTAAATATACCGTTTCAGGTTTGTTTATGCAAGTTTGGTCACAGTTCAGGTCGCCAATTAAATACAGAGAATCGACCTGTGGATAGAGCTCGATGACAATATCTTCAATAATTGATAGTGAAGTATACGATATACACCCTCCATTCCAAAAGAAACCGAACGTTTTAAAAAAAACAAAAAAGCAATGTACATTTTGGAACAAATCATTTTTATTAATCAATGTATTCCCCTTCTGCATCGATACACATATTTGCACGCTCCAACAAGTTGTCAAACGACTTCTCCATGTCCTTTATTGGAATGGTCTTTAGGACGGCGGTCGTCGCCTTCTCAATGGCATCAATCGATGCGTGCCACTTTCCTTTCATCGCCAATTGCAGTTTCGGGAACAGATAGAAATCACACGGAGCGAGATCTGGTGAATAGGGCGGATGATGCAACCGAATAATGTGATTTTTGACCAAAAATTCAGTTACAAGTCGCGAACGATGAGATGGTGCATTATCATCCAAAAGAGTCCAACTGCCGATTTCGCGATATTCGGGCCGAATACGACGAATTCTTGCCAGAAAACGCTTCATGACGCCCAAGTAAAACTCTCTAGTGACTGTCTGGCCGGGCGGAACAAATTCTTTGTGGATAATTCCTTTTGAATCGTAAAAACAAATCAGCATCACCTTAACTTTTGACTTCACCAAGCGACTTTTTTTGGGTGTTCCTTCATCCGGCGCTCTCCATTGAGCACTTTGCCGCTTTGTTTCGGGCTCATATTCAAAACACCACGTCTCATCATCAGTTACAATCGATTTCAAGAAGTTTCGATCCTGTCGAGCACTTTTAACGATGTCTTTGCAATGCGCAATTCGATCAACTTTTTGGTCTTCGGTGAGTTTGTGTGGTACAAACCGCGAATTAACCTTCTTAAGGCCCAAAACTTCGGTCAAAATGCGGTATGCGGTTGTTTGAGGAATGCCTAATTCCATTTCAATAACTTTCACCGACGATTTTTTGTTATGTTTGATGAATTCACGCACTTTTTCGATGTTTTCTTCCGATAATCCGGTTCTGGGACGGCCTCATCTTTCGTCATCATCCAGCGTCTCTCTACCCGATTTGAATCGCCTGAACCACTCGTAAACTTGCGTACGGGATAGACACTCATCACCATATGCATTTTGTAGCATTTGGTGCGTTTCACTAAAAGTTTTACCCAGTTTAACACAAAACTCAATTGCAGCTCGTTGTTTGAAACTCATTTTCCGACCGATGTACACAACACACTGACAGTTGAAACGCAATAACTTTGTTGCCGTGCATCCAAATGTCATGACATTTATACCAGTTGTCAATGAGGGACTACGTCATCTACCGGTAAAATATTACAACAGATGGCACTAGTGGTACTATTTGTTTTCAAAAGTTCGGTTTCTTTCGGAATGGAGGGTGTATTGGGTGATCTGTATAATGCAGCAAAACCTATTGAATAAGAGTTTATTTTTACAGTAAAGTTAAGAAATTCTATGTTTGGTCTCTCTAATCCGTCACCAGAGCTGGATGCAAAAGTCATAAGTTCTAGGTTTTTAAGATAATATACTACTATCCCCCCACCCCTGCCCGTGTCTTGTCGTAAAACGGAATACCCTTGTACATCAATTTGTTCAGTATTAACAGATTTATCTAACCATGATTCAGTTACAATAAATATAGCACATTCATTCGTAGCGATAAGAGATCTTACTTCATCAATTTTCGGAAGAAGTGAGCGAACATTAGCATGCATAACGGTAAATTTTCTTTTGACATCTGCAGGTATTGTGCATACCACAGCACGGTTTCTGTTAATAACAGAGAGGTCAAGAATATGAGAATGTCCAGTAGAGTTACCCATAGTCGTACTCATAGTTACATTTATGACATACGGTACGTATTATGTATATTATAATATCTAACCCAGTGATTATCCTCCTGGCACTTACCTCAGATATGAGACAGAAGTTTGTAGGATATTTTGAACTTCTTACATTTTCCCGAGAATTCATACTTAGTAAGCTTAAGACACAATAAAACAATTTAAACGATATTACATAGTAAGAACGTAAAAAGCAGTAATGAGACATTTTGTGAGTATCTACAGTACAGTTGCAGTCAGGCTGCAAATGAACAAGGGCTTCCGTCGGTGGCTTAGATTGAGAAAAGGGGCACAGATCATGGAAACCACAAGCAACAACACTATAACATTTTAGATACAATGCAACACACTCACTAAATAAAGAATATAAGCACACAACGTATAAGATATTCACTATATATGAAACACGCTCCAGTTTATTGTCCATTTTCGAGCAAACGTTTTCGTAATAATGTTTTAAGCATGATTGTCTGCACATAATGAATATTAAAGAGTAAGTTATTTTGCACAGAAAGTTGCTGGTAATAAAAGCAGTCAAAACGAGATAATGTACAAAGGAGGAGTCAGTTTTTACTCACAGAGGTAGTACTTCTGCCTTGCACTTTATAAGAAGGACGGCACTAACCATTGGTTAAAAAAAATATTAGTGAAATAAAAATATAATAATAATAGAAAGAAACATAAAAGCACTTCCCAGTTTTGTTCTTCTGTGTAATTACACCGACTGAAGTTCCTTAGCTGTGGTTATGAAATGTTTTACCTTGTCTTTTATGATGACGATTTTCCCATCCTGTGTATATAAGTCCCTTGTACCGAATTTCGTTGTCGCCATCTTAAGGAGTTGTAATCTTGACTGGCACAGATCTTCTCTTATGGTGATTCCGCTGGATTTTAGTTTCCTTTTTATTGTGTGCAGAAAGTAGTGTTGCTGAGGAAAAGACAAAACGACATCGTCCAATATAAATAATTAAACCTTTTTGAAAACGTAATTGAATTTCCATGATACTTCACGAGATGAGAGAGCCCCCCTTCGTGAACAACACTAGCAAAAATCACGAAATTTACGTCGTTATCGTTAATGGTATGTATAAGTTTCGAATATAAATAACCCTTACAACTATACTGATGTAATCGCAGTTCTCATTCTTGACATATCAGCATTTGAGATTAAGAAATAAACGCTTATAGAATACCTTATTCTGAGAGATCATACTTTTAACCCTGTAGCTGTAAGAGGCTCTAAAAACAAAGATAGTTAAACAAAAAAATATTGTTTCTGGGTAACATTTACTGTTGACTGGGTTTAACAAACGGTTCTGAAAACTGAAAATATTTTTACAACCGGTTCTAGCAAACCGGCTGAATAGCACCACTGGACCGTGGGGAATTCCATCGTAACAGTTAGAGTGCTCATCATCGGCACGAGAGACCCGTAATCGATTCCTTGTGGGAGCTTATGTGGTTCAGATTCCACGTTAAGATGCGCTCAACAAAATACTAAACTCCAAATCAATCCACTACCCAACCAATCGACGTCGGAATCGGGAGCGCCTTTCCGTCATAATTAGAGTATGATGGCTCAATGATAGAGCGCTCACTTTTGGTTTCAAGGTCATAGGCTCGATTCCAGGCTATACTATGTGTGTTTGTGTTGAACAGTGTTGCCAATTTGGGGAAAATGTCGCTAAATCTATGGGATTTGTCATCCAGGATAGCGACAAAAATTAATTTTTCCGATTAGCGACTTTTTTAAATGATTTTGGAATGACGATTTGGCGATTTACTTACAAATCTAGCGACTTTTGTGCTACAAACAACTTGTCCTAAAATAAGTACTATTAGCTCAAATCAGTTCACATATATATGTCTTTTTCCTTTTGCTTATTTGAATCAGTGCAGGTGTCAACGATCTGGGAAAGTACACAACATTTATCTCTATATTCCCACTTTGATTGCTGTTATCTCTTATCTTCTACCGGGGACCAACTCCAGCTTTTAATGACATTTAGTTTACAGAGCTTCCGTTTAGAGGCACAAATAATACATTACCGATAACAAACTGATTATCTGTAGAAGCATGACTAGAACTGAAGTAAGATTTTTTCTAGACCTTTAATTTTTTTTTCGTTTTTCTAAACTCATTTTTGATTTCGTTGAAGCAAAATTGAAGTTAAAAATATTTAAAAGTGAAATTATTGTTAGTTATATATGAGTCTTTAATATAAGTTCTTGTAGATAGTACTATAGCTTGAATTGATCACGTATCTTATATATATGAAATGACTCCAATTTTGGGTGAAAAGTCGCTAAAATATATATGAAAGAGGCAAAATTCCACGAAAAATATTTTAGCGACTTTTCACCCAAAATTGGAGTAATTTCATCTCCTATTTAGCGACTTTTTGTAACAACTTGTTGGCAACACTGGTGTTGAACACACATAGTATACACATTCTGTCCATTGGTTTCTTAAGAGTTCTTTTTTGCCTTCCACTTCATTCCTCAGTTCCTTTCATAAATAATTTCGTTCATTCATCATCTGTTTCCTTTATCCTCCAGGACATAATTGTGCGATGTTCCATTTCATTTCATAGTATTAGACCAATAATGCAGTCTTGAATTTCCGAAATCACTTTTAATTGTTCACTCCTCAACCTGTGAGTAGATCATGAGTATTTAGGTATCTAAATTAATTATAATATTTAATCTGGCACTTGTAAACTACTATGCATGAATTATTTGTTTTCCTCGAAGACAATTTCAAGTGTTGTTTTTCTTCTCTGTCTAGAAGCACTTAGCTTAGTATCGAAAAGAACATCGCTTTTCAGCAAACACTAGATTTGTTTGTGGGAGTTGCTCACAGACCTCACATGAAAGCAGCAGGTCTCTCGGAGAAGTTAACTCACGTGAACAGGGTTGAAAATATTTTCTCCTCTTATGGGGCGTTTACACTTAGTCGATTTGCGTTCGATTCAGTTGAATTGACGTCACTTTCAACTGAATCGACCGTGTAAACGGGAATTCAACTTAATCGCTTGTTGATCGAAAGCGACTAATCGACTGGCAACTGAATTAAAAGACGTTCTATTTTCTGTGGTTGAAATAATTGAACACATCCATCGATCTGATTCGGCCTAGTTGCTTCGATTTAGTGGCAAATGCAGCGAGTCGATTTAGTCGTGCGACTAAATCGATTCAGTCGTGCGACTAAATCGACCAAGTGTAAACGCCCCATTACCCGGCTGACATTTCTTTCGTGACTACAAATATTGAATACCAGATTAAAGGGAGTAAACTAATAAATTCTACTTGAAATAAAATAAGCTAGTGATATTTGGTGTTACAAAGTTTTGTAGTATATTTTAGATTGGATTATAGATTAACTTAAGAATTACGGGGACAAGTGGTGATTTCAAGGATCGGCCGTGGGAAATTTCTCCCCGAGAACCATGACATTTCCTCCGGACCACATATTCTATCGTGGTTAATGTGGATTCCCAGTATTTTCATTTCATCCCCAGTATATTGAAATTCGCCACCAGCAGAAAAAAATTCTGGAATCATCACTGATAGGGAAAATTGATTCAACAATTATACATATTTCATCGTGAAAATGTTATTCCGATGTCTTTTAAATCCTCTTCCTTGGTTGCGTTTGCCTATATTTCCCAGTTACCATAGGCACATTTGAGGAGCGTTACCCACCATCTCTTCTGCATTCTTAGTTTCTTACCTGTCCACCAGCTGCGTACACATTTATAATATTCTTGCAAATAAATAAGAGCGAAAACCACGCACGAATCTGTACTAAGTGACCAACTCAAGCTAAGTTTTCATTTATTTCGATTCCAAGCAGAGCACAATTTGAGGGATCACGCGTGATTTTGTCCGCGGAAGCAGACACATTAGCGATGGTGATGTGTGCATAAGAAAAGACAATAGTGGAAAACATCAACCTCTTGCTTTTGCCCTGTAATTGATCGAAACACATTCGTTACATATGTAAGTAATCTGTGATTATAGAAACAGCGTTAAGAAGTATGGTTCATAATTATATAATTATAATGCAAAACTAGATTCTAGTGACCACCTACTACAGATTGGTGCATATTTTTTGTATTAATTTGAACATTACTCTAGCAGGCAGTTCTACCAAATTTTGTCGCATTTTTTACATCTTCAGGTTAGGTTAGAGCTTTGTATTTATTGTAGCAGAGCATGAACTAAATTAAGAGCTCCATTGCTACTTGCAGATTGACTTCAGGAGGGCTCAGTATAAATACAGTGTGGACATATGGCACAAGACACGAATCAACTTGTACTTGATGGCCATTATATAGCACGAATGCTATCTAACCGATTTAAGGTAGGAGCGCAGCAGGGGGTCCCGAGTGATAGCGAGCGGGTGCGTCCGTAATGAGTAGGGGCGTCAGCGACGGGGATATATGCATAAACGAGGATAATGGAAGAGCGCACACTTACACATATAATACTTTCATTATCACTTAAAATTGATTTAATTATGCTGTGATTGATTGTAATTACTTATATTCACACTCTCATTCCTTCACGAAAAATGTTTCACATCGTATTTTACCTATAAATTTTCTACTTGATAGAACCGTCTGCTCGAGTGAACCAATAATTTGCTTACGCGTACATCCACGATCGCAAATTCGCCTGTTCCCTACGGATGCACCTCGACTATAGCCCTCCAGCGTCACCTTGACACAAACCATAATAGATGCAAAAATAGCTTGTAATGAGCAGCTTGCAAAATTTGTGCATGGTTTTGAGACGTGTGGCTTTCACTAGATGTACTAGCTAAGTATGTATGTGTCTTACACAATTGTACGCAATTGGTTGATAACACTCTAGGAATAACTTCATAATAAGTTTTACGCTATTTGCATGGAATTTTGACAAGAAAATACTGTATTTATAAACATAATCTTTAAGTCCTCCTAAGATTAACTTTCCTGGAAAATTGTTTAGAAAATACATTCTCAAAAATATTATGAGGTGATGTCAAAAAGATGTAATTTATTTCTAGTGGGATCTATGTTGTAAAGCTACAGCCTCAGGTTTTCTAGCTACATATTTTCCTTGTTTCTTTTTCCGAGTTAACAGACTTTACCTGAAAAGTAAAAAAAAAAAAAAAAAAAACTGTATTCCTAATCTACACCTTTATTTTTCCACTTTTGTATTTCAAGAACAAAGTTCAAAAAAATTATTTCATTTTCTTGACATGACATGCATTGTATCTATGCAATTACTTCTTACGATTGTTAAGTGTTTTATAATAGTAGAATTGAGCTTCGGAGCATATCTTCAACTGTTTTTGACAAATTTTTTGCCTCGCCAGAGGTGCCACCAGCCCTCAGTGTTAACCGTACCCGAGGGATCAGTTTAAAAACTTTAAGCATTGCACAGTCAAGGGAAAGTTTGAGGTATCCCACAGGTACGGTTCGTGTAGGGAACCCCTACGCGGTCGACTATGTATATTGCCCTTGGTATAAGTTACTTATCAAATATTCCTCTTTTCCAAACAAATTTTTATTACTCTCACTAGAGACCGAGGCTCTGTCTTGGTTATTGAGTAAATTTAGAGGTTATAATGGTTTTCATTGAAATGGTTATATTTCGACCCATCAAATTTGACCAGGACCATCCTCTCTGAGATGTTATCTAAAAGTTGTCAGCCTAATTTCTTGAATGTTTGATTTGGTGGGCACATCTCGATTATTGCCAAAATTTGAAGGACCTCTCTAGGATGTAAGAAATCAGATTTTGATGCGTCACAGATGTCTTATCCATTTAATTTCACAACTTGGGAAAGATTACATGTCTTTTACCTAGTTTTTGACCCTTATATTTGGTTCCTCAAATAAATGATCCCTTTAATTTTTAGCAATAAAAGCACCCATCCAAATACGGACCCACTTTCGAAACCCTAATGTGATTATTACTGCCAATATTTGACTCACCATAATAATATCTCCGCTAATGTCTGTGAATTCCTATATTTTACCTCCAATGGATACACATGCAGCTTACAGATCGTAATTAAAACATCTGAATGTTTTATAAAATGTCGTTTATTACCAAAAAGAGTAATGGCAAATCCTAATAACTGTAGATAAATAAACGAAATGAGAATAATTTATTTCAGGTTCTCTATACTGCTGTTCACATCAATTATGTTTACTATTTGTATCATCTTTCTTACAATTATATTCTTACTAATAAAGACCTTCATTAACGAATGAAGAACAGCTACTCTATTCCTGCTACTAAACTTAACTTTTGTACATACATTCAATGATTGTATTTTATTTTATTACTTATTATAGATATAGTGTATAATAATGTAGTCATAAATCATTACATCAATATTACGAATTAATATTTTCTTCATCCTCTTATGTAAAATTACTAAATTACATGAAATCCATGACCAAACTTTGATTGGGAACAAACTTTATTTCGTTGAATATGACTCTCGAAATAATAGGAATTATATAAAATAAATTGCTCTCTCAGTGGCTTCAAGTTCTTTCTCTCAAATCCCAGATCATACATGATTTTAAGAACATTTAGATCACTACCTTGATCAAAAGTCCCTAATAACTTATATATTGAATCTTATATATTGCTTCAAACCTAAAACTCTTTGCAGTTTCTGTATTATTATTATTATTATTTAAATACATCAGATAAATACACGAATAATATACCTACGTACAGTAAGTTGGCCTAAGTAAATAATGATTTCAACAAAATAAAAACTCTCAAAATTATTATTGTTACTGAATGACACGGTTTAGCGTTACAGAAGTGTCTTTCTTATTTTCTTGAAAACTGACGTGGAAATTTGTCCTGGTAGGAGAAAGAAGATGGAGTCCAAGTAGATAAGTATAAGATAGGTTTGCTATAATTTTTATCACTTTTTTAACTTTAAACAATTTAAGTTCATTGCAATCTTAAAATACTCATTATAATTTAAATATGTTTAGCGCCGCTTCTCCCCCTTAAATACAATAAATATGGTAAAAAATTTACTTATAACCGGATACTTTGAAAATATTTATGTTGAACGGAAATTACAATTTAAGAGTTGATGAGTTCTTTCCCACTAACCATATTGTGCATGGTTGTCTTGTTAGGGTCCGAATGAAGAGCTTACGGAGAGTACATTTCAGCATCAGTTTCATATCAGTAAGTTGGTTGGTCCTCAAGCAACATCAATTTCTTTGTTTACAAATTAATCGGCTTTTCTCCATTTTGTTTGGAAAACACGCATGAGCCTTTCCACTTATATAGTTAATTTTGTTCATCTCATGTAGAATTTCATTCATTACCTATTTATTATATTAATGTAGAATTTCATTAATTACCTATTTATTACAACAATTTATGATAATTGGTACGTAATTACTATTTCTATTAAATAACTGTTACCTTTTTAATAAATATAAACATAGAAATGATAAGACGTAGAAGTTTATAAATTGTGAAAATATACTACATATGCCTTTGAAAATACAACAAATAGAAAAATTGATGAATCATACATTCTTAATTGTAATTAAGATAGCAGTAATAAAAGGAAATAATTCACGTTTACGAATACAGAGGCATGAAGGTGAAATATTATACTTTGTGAAAAAAGGTAAATTTCATATTCTGGCACCGAATCAAAATGTTAAGCATATGTCATGTTAAAATGAAAGTTAATAGAAAATATTTTAGAATATTAAAATGACTTTTACATAAATCAACCGATTTGGGAACTTTGTTTATCCTTGTTTATTTGTTAAAAATAATGTCTTTCAAGTGTTCTCATAAAACGTTCCCCTTAGAAATAAGGGGAACGTTTTATATACTGGTATTTAATTTTTGTCTTTTGAGCTACAGGTTTTAAGATAAATGACGGAAATTAGACAGAAAACGCCATACACAGCATAAACTGTTGATATTTACTTTAGTATCAATAGGTCCACAACTGCAACCCAGAGGTCATATGTGTTTTCAAGATTAAGGCTATTTCGCCCATTTCTTGCATTCGAACGTTGATGAAATCGTTCATGGAAACAGGATCGATGCTATCCTAATTTAGGAGGCATACTTTTGTAAAGTTTACGGAAGACATATGAATTCTGATTTCGAAAGAGGAACACATGAGTAATCTGAATTTGTGTATCTTACTTGTGATATGTGTAAAATACGAGAATATGTACTACAAAGTGTACATTTGTAAGCACGTAAGAACGCACCCTTAAACACAGAAGCCATAGTAAACAGTGTTGTAGGTCGTGATCCCTAATAATCGAAGTATTCGAAAGTTCTCCGACTCCTTTCACTGAGCAGTCTGAAATAACATATTGACAATGATGATAGTGTCCAAAAATAGTGTAAGAGAACGGTGAAACTCAGTGATGTGCTATTCAAATACAAAATTAGAGCAGAAGTAAATGTGTTCTTTACCAGGTATCCACAACGAAGACATGATGATGTGATGAACAATATGAATACAGATATACAAAATGATCACATGAGTCTCGCAAAACAGGGCCACACTCAACGCATGTGTTTTTATACCATATGAACTTATTTTCCCACTGTCCTCTTTTATACGTATACTCAACGTCGCGGACGGGCTAACACATATGAAGGCACCTCTGGGAGCTCCTGCTCTGATTTGGTTAGATAATATTCGTGCTTTTTTAATGGACACCTAGCACAAGTGGTTTGTGTTTTATACATTGTAGTTTTTTGCCAACTCAGCTCTCTTAAACACAATTTGCACTCATTAATGCAATTTTTCGCTTATGAAACACTTTCTAAGGCAGTAAGAGTACATTTTCTGTTAAGAGAAGTCAATATTTTATCAATGTAAGCTTAACTCCCTAACATAGGATAGAATGATAAGATTAACAGCTGAATCAAGAAGAAGTAGGGCCAGAAGAATATGGCGAAACTGCTGGGAGTGTTAACAATGTCAATGAAAAAACTACAAATATCAACAGGACGAAAATAACCCATTACATTACATTTCGGTCTTTATATTCTCTAACGATAAGAAAGTTTACATTGAAATACATACTTGATTACATTAGTCTCTATAACTTTATAATAAATTAAAACATACATTTTCAAGATATTTGAGATAATTTTCAAAATCGCTTTAAATAAAGATAGGAAGTACATGTAAATGTGAAATTAATTACGAGAAATATCGTTAACAAATGTAAAAGAAATAACTAACACAAAAGTAGCCTAAACAATAATAAAGTTACATGGACGTGATATAAGAAATTACAGAAAGGCAGGAGCAATTAAACACTATCTGTAACTAAGAGAAAACTTGTTCGTTACAACGTAGAGCCAAAAGTTTGATTTACAAGTATTAATATTGAAAACGACATGCTTGTATGAATTAAGGTGGATAAGTCGAATGAAATCGAGTATACTCAGGTTAATCAGTCAAATAGTTCAACATCACATTCCGCTCGAAGTTCAGAAATTGAAATTTGAAGTGTTGTCGAAAGTTATGGAAAAGGCAATGATAAAAGTCAAATGGTCTAAATGCATTCTGATGACTTCAGGGAACGACAAAAGGGAAAATTCCCTCAGGGGCAAAAAAAAAAAAAAAAAAAAATCCTCCCAGCCATATCACAGTTCATGCTCAATGTAGGTTACTGGTATCTGGACATCACGCTTTTTCAACTGCTCATCTAAACCCTATAAAGAGTCTCAGGCCGAAATCTGAAATCAGTAGGCCTACTGTTTACATGTTCAGGAGAAAGACACTAGAAACAATAGTTTTAACACGTAAAGGGGGTAATCCTACCTAAACGAAACTTTCTAGTGTGTTGAACCATACAATGCGTTCAATTTCTACTTTTGTTATGTATTCCACATATAATATTACAATGAAATTAGGAAGTTTCTTTTGGCCCACACTGTATTTCATAAATCTTCACATACTCTAGCCAGAACATATAACTTAGGTTAAATGCTTTAAGTACGATATATTCAATAAATTGAAACAGATTTTGATTCAGCAAATCAACATATGATTTTTTTTTCATATTGCATTGGATTATACAAAGAACATGTAAATAATCTAACCTAACTAGAGCTTAAAATTCAAATAATTATAACTGTCTTTAATCAATGTAACTTATGTACGATTTCTATCAAGATTTATTATTTATAATTAATAGATAGAGAAAAATTAATCGGTGTGGCAATACAAAGTATTAGTTGTTAGTTACTCTCGAATATTTAGTGTTACAAAGTAAGGCTTCGGAGATAGAGTAACTCCGTCATGTCCATGTTGACTTGGTAGTGAATGGTTTGGTGCTGAGGTTATGTTGAATGTCTGAAGAACAGCGGTGAAAATCAGAAACATGCTCGTACGTGCCAGGCCTTCTCCCAAACAACGGCGTTTACCTTTAACAAACAAGAAAAATAAGAGAACATACGTTGTTAACTAATAATAAACAAAGGTAAATTGCCTTTTGTTGTATTTAGTTTGGTTATACGCTCGTTTTAGTAATTTATTACCAAGGGCTTCATTTACACAACAGTCGTCGCGAAATTTGCGGATTGCAACGCAACGCAACGCAATGTCAATAATGCAATAAGTAACTATAACAGCAAAGCCAACTATGGCAAAGTTGTAATTGGTTCAGCGTCTAAGGCAACATAATGTGACTATCCAGAACACTCTACCAAAACCAGAAGTTCAAATTTACTGTTACTTCCGGTTTCAATACTAATTTTCGTAAAACAAAAGCAGTAGATGCTATCAAGATGCAATTTTTTTTAATTGATTCAGCATTTCAAGAATACGATCTATTTTCGCCATTAACCTTCTCTTCAAAACGTAAGTGGTTAAAATTAGCTGTTTTTGTTTCAATGTATATCACGATAGAACGAAAACGAAAACAGCAAGAAGTTGTTTTTGCACGCGAGTCTCAAGGCAACGTACTATGACTTTCCCGAACATTCTACTAAAATCGGAAATGGTCGAAATTTACTACTACTTCCGGTTTCGGTACTGAATTTCAAGCGACAGAAACGGTAAAAGATATTGAGATGCGTTTTTTTTTAAAAAAATAACTGATTCAACGTTCTAAGAATATCTTCTGCCTTTCCATTAACCATCTATTTAAACCAGAAGTGGTTAAAACAAACCATTTTCGATTGCAACCTTTATCGCCAAGGAACGAAAACGGCAACAGATAGCAAGAAGCGCTTTTTTGCAAACGATTCAGTGTCCCAAGACAATATGACAAGTTGTTAAAATTAACAATTTTCAGTTTCAATCTATCGCTATAAAACAAGAACGGCAGCAGATAGCAAGAAGTGTTTCTTTAGGCGATTAAGCGTCTCAAGACAACATACTATGATTATGCACAATACTCTACCGAAATCGAAAGTGAGTTAAATTTACTATTACTTCTTGTTTCAAATAGATATTTTTGTAGAACAGAAACGATAAATGCTATCAATATGTAGTTTCTCGCAATCGATTCAGAGTCCCAAGAATAGTTTTATCCCCTCCCTTAGCTCTATATTCAAACCAGAAGTGGCTGAAATAAAATATTTTTGGCTTCAACCTTTATCCATAGAACAGAAACAGTACGGTAAAGGATAGTAATTAATGACTTTTTCAAATATGGTTTCAACGTCCGAGGAACAGGTTCTGTCCTTGATCTTAATACTCTATTGCAACCAGTACTGATACATGCACCACTTCAAGTTTGAATATTGATTTCACGTTATTTGGAGGTCTTAGTTTTATACTGTGAATCGATACTCACTTGTTTTAACTGAACTTTTCCAATTAACGACCAAATGTTCATGCTAGTAATATCAAATTTCAATTAAGTTATTTAAAATTATGAGACATTCTTTAAAACTATATATATATATATTGATTTGTTTATATCAAGGATGTTATAAGTAGAGGATCTGCAAATATGTATCTTCATCCTATTAAATCGATAAAGCCAAAAACAACCGAGCATCGGCACGTCTGATTGGCTACTCTCGTTTCTGCCATCGTCTGATTGGTTACTTTCGTTTCCACCATGATTGTTTGCTGAAAACATTGCGATCCTATTGGGCGGAGTGGGCAGAGTAGGGGTGGCGAAACTGTGATGTATATCTTCAAGATTTTGTTGTAAGGGCAGATCCTCTATTTTATAAGATCCTTGGTTTATATACATATTTATTTGAATATACCATTATCTAATTTGAAAATTAAACATTTATATTAAAAGAGATAGAAGAAGAAAGAGATTAGCTGTGATTCGCATAATACTGGAAATGCCTCCAATGTGACGACCGTTTGTGCCAGTGATGGCGGAATGTTCATGATGCCAAGTTCAACATGGTTTACGTTTAACATTTAATCTTCAGGTTTCAAATAAAGGAGGTGGTTCTGAATTCGATACGTTTATATATACTTGTTCAGGACTTACCAGTATCGACAGCGGCTCGACAACGACTTTACACTTTTTCCGCCGGCGGCTCGCTTAGCGGTAACGTGACTGCTTCCGCCAAAATGTCGCACGCTCGTTGGTCAGCGATTTATGGGTTTTACGACCACAAATCCGTACGCAAGCAGCCGGATGAATAAATGCCTGGGTCTCAAGGGCCAGGTTTCGGAGGAATCAAATTAAATTACTAAATATTACCGTTTTCCTGTAATCAAACTGAAAAAATAATCGAAAAATTGCTTTGTAGGAACAGTAGTGTGCATAATTGCGCTAGTGTAACTCACCACATATTTATAGCTCTACCACTTCGTCCACAGATTTTACATGAAATATCATTAGCCGGTGAACATTTACTTTATTCGTCGTCTTCCTCACCGGGGGCCACTTACACATATGTTCTTGTCATTTTCGCTTGACCAGCAACTTGGTACAGTTGCCAAACAATTGTTCATTTGCTAAAGCACTACGGTATAATGTACGCACATTTTCATCACTCACAAAAAGTCTTCTCCCATTTGTAAACGTGTAAACTCTCTTTGTAAAAGTTTGAAGGACTCCACCCATACTGCATCACTATGTAACAAATGAAGAACGCGAACCGAACTTACAAGCAGCGCGACCAGACGACGATTTCTCCAATCAGGCTCTTGAGCTACAAAACTGCATCGCGGGCACTTTAGCGGAACAACTGCTATCGTCGCTGGCGAGCTGCCAGCGGGAAAGAGCCACAAAAGGCATAAGCGGGCAACGCCAACATCCCGACTTGACATCGCCTGTGTTGACGGCCTCACCGCTGAAGTAGGAGGCGGTCTGCCATCGATGGCGGCAAATTGTCAATTCGGGAGAAGTGATGCAGTGTTAATCAATTTTAGGCAATAATATTAATGATATAATTACTGAACGTATAATGCCTCGATTACACATGTAAATTTACAATAAAGATATCTAAATTTTCTACTCTCAATTCTGGCTGAAAAGCATAATAGAATTATTCATATTTAAAAGTTTATTCAATATAATTTTATTAATAATCGTAACATAATTTTTATTTAGGCATCTTACCAAAACCAAAAGGAATAAGCCAATCATCCTGCTGTAGTTTTCCATTTTTATCCATAAATCGTTCTGGTTGAAATTTTTCTGGTTCCTCCCAGTGATTTGGGTCCATGTGAACACTCCAAAGACTCACCAATATAGTCGTATCCTAAAGAGGAGAACACAAGGATATGAATTTTTCATAAAGTTACTTTAGGAGGGAAAAATAAAAGTCATCTCTTAATTTAATATCTTCCGAAAAAATAAAGTTATATAATTTTATACTAGAAGCTTGGTCTGTGAGATAGCAGTTGGATTTTTAAATTTTATTCGCGATGACAGCTGATGTTATTTAGGTCCTACTTTAAGCTGCAAGTACACGTCTCAAATAAGTGTTGCATTTAAAGGATGTTACCGCACTCCTTCCTCAACCTTGAAGGTCATCCGAGCTGCTACCAATAAACTTTTCAGACCCCAAAGCTATAAATTCTATACTAATATCGGTCATGTTCAATTATTTTGGATAAGAGAAGGAGAAAGCAATCAAAGCCCCCCCATTCTCATATACACAACCATTTCAGAGTATTGAACTGAAAACTTATGGAAAGAAGTTCTGCCTTCCTTACTAAAGTGCAATTTTAAAGTGGCTTTTGGGGATCGTAAACTTCCTGTGGACATGGTTTTAAGGATAGTGAGTTTTCTGTTTGGAACCATGATCCGATTTTGAATATTCTCTGTTTATAACCGCATTTTCTTTTTTTTACGCCTCTGACTATATTTCAAGGACGTAAATCCCATGTTGTAATAATATTGAGGAAAAAAACATGACAAATATTTGCAGATAAGTACACTATATACACTTATTTATTGCTATTACATCATTTTCTTAATTTGTATTTAATATTCACATATAAAAGAGAACGTACAAATCCTTTGTTAGCTCATCACGCTAATACGGCTGAACCAATTTCTTTCATTTTTGGGGGGTTATTAAGATTTGGACCCTAGATGGTTTTTATCATATCACTTTAATTTTCAATTACCAGTGTCTTGAGATAATTGACCATTCAAGTGTCCATAACGTAGAAATCCTTTGTTAGCTCATCATAGCTAAATCTAACCGTATTTATATGCAACCCACATGACCGTGTCACTCGGCGGGTTAACATAAATGACAGGCGATATAATGTTAACATTTACTGCAATCTTCTATGGTTTTTATCATATCACTTGAAAGCGAAAAAGGAAAAATTATCTAAGTAACAAAGTTTATTGCGTTCCGGGGTGACCCCAGCGAAGCGGGGTGAACGCTGCTAGTATTCACATATAATATAACAACATTCTGTCAATATCCACAGTAGTACTGGCCCCACCCTATCTCACTTTTGATTATGCAATTCGGGGCTCATGGACCATAGTGAATGAATCAGGGATGCTTTGGCCCGGGATTGCGTCACCTATTGAAATTTTGCTTATGCTTATTCAGGGGCCATGCACGCTGGTGCGAATGAGTCAGAGATACCTTGACCTTGCTATGACGTCATTGAAATGGAAGTTTTGGATCAGATGTTATGATGATTCTTTAAAATTACTAAAAATTTGGTCTTGATGATTCATTACGTTATGAAATAATACAGGTTTACGAGTGCTTTTTATTTTTCGTTCCCTTTTATGGCATAAAATTTGGAGATTGTTATCCCTTTGATGAAATGGACTAACACTGGTGCAAATGAAATCCACCCACGGTTATGCCGTTTAGGCTAAAGGAGACGGTGACGATGAGAAATGAATGAAAGTGTGGGAGAAAATTGGAGTATCCCGAGCATAATGTTGCCCACCACAAAACTATTTTGGCGGGGTTTGAACCAGGGACCACATACAGCAGAGGTGAACGCTCTATCACTGAGCCACCGCACCCCTACTGGTATGAATGAATTAGAGGTATTTGGTTCGAGCTAATATGTTCGTTTGACGTCACTGAACTGGGACTTTTAGCTTGGAGGTTATGATGGCTTTTTCGTTCCCTTTTATGGGTATAAAATTACTAAAACAAGGTTTGATCTCTTTCTTGATGATCTATTACATTATGAATTAGTAGACCACAGTAATAGTTTAAATTAGTATTAGTATTAATATGAAACTCGAAAACTTTGGAGTTCCTCCGTGGCTAACCGGTTAGCGTATGCGCCTTAACGTGGGAGACCAGGGTTCGACTCCCGGAAGGAGTTCATGCGGTCTGGATTTCATGTTATTTAGTAGGTTCTATCCTCGCTGCTGAACGGGACGTTAAACTCAAAATCAACTTAACTCGAAAACTTTGGGAGGAATACTTGATTTTAGTTAAGGTTTAGTTTCATTCATGGAACTTATGGGACTCGAACCACGATATTCAATTGTCAAAAAGTGTGTCCAGGAAAGTATACATTTATTTGAGCCGCATAAAAGAGGGGGAGAAGCGATCCCGGACTTGGTTAACAATAATAATTTATATTGTATTCGTTTGTGGATTAAATAAAACTGTTGGAAAGATTTAAAAAGCTTCTTTCTGCATTGACTTATAATCATATGTTGAAAAGGAAACGTCAACTATATCGTGTTACATATGCTTAAGTATTCGTTGTCACAGTATCGTTGGCATTGTTTGTTCGAACAAGTACGGTGTTTAATTGTCAAATAGTGTGTAATGGTTTACTTTGAAAAAATATATTCATTCTTTGAGAAGGAGAAAAGGGATGAGATGAGGTTATTTTGGACCTAGTTAGTACCTCTTGTTTTCGTCTGTGACGCCACATTTACTTTTTGCTTAAAACTGATTGGTTCATTGTAATAACGATTAATCATACTTCTGTAACGAGATAACATTGAGGAGTTATTTCTTATGACAAACAAGAACATTTATGTGTAATGGTTTACTTTGAAAGAATACATTCATTCCTAGAGAAGGTAAAAGAGGGAAGTGATGAGCTGAACCTAGTAACTACTTTTCGTTTCCGTTCGTGGATAAATAATAATGACGTCATAAGTATAGGTTTTTATAGGGCATGGGTACATGAACGAACATAAAATTTCATGATTAGTGGATTAATTTGGCAGAACCAAAGTCATGGTCTCCATAACTAATTTTAGTATTTGATCACCTAAAATT
Organism: Thermobia domestica; assembly: GCF_964235325.1. Classification (NCBI taxonomy): domain Eukaryota; kingdom Metazoa; phylum Arthropoda; class Insecta; order Zygentoma; family Lepismatidae; genus Thermobia; species Thermobia domestica. The sequence goes on along the minus strand of NC_137463.1, from coordinate 32,193,157 downwards.
GCTAAAGATATAATTTGGTAAGGTTTCTAACCTCATGTATTTTCTTTATTATGTTATAGGCATGCACTATCTAGATTTAGTTTCCGAAGGTCATGTGTTTGATTCTCGATGAGAGCTTATATGACTGATATTAACAAATTTTTGTGCTGTTTTGGATTTATACTCTACATAGACGTTGTGTGAGCTCTTCAAACTAGAGTTTACTGTCACTTTATTTACATATAATGGGGATATGCGTACCTTAATGCACTCATCTTAAGCTTTCTGATAAGAGAGAACCACGATACTTTAAGGTTACGTTCTTGGTCATGTTGTTAGTTCGTGTAATTTGTATCTTAAATAACATTGACGGTTTAGTTAAAATCATCATCTCAAAATATTGTAGCCAAAAATTTTCAGTGAGTACAAAGAGGGAATTGTTTCACGGTTAACCGTCAAACCTTATCCGGTTTTTAACTATTCGATTAACAAATAAACGGTTTTTAACTATTCGTGTGTTACATGTGCTTACGTATTCGTTGTCAGTATCATTGCCATTCTTTTGTTATTGCATACTGAACATATACAGTATTTAATTGTCAATGGTTTACTTTGAAAGGATATATTTATTCTTTGAGAAGGATAAAAGGGATGGGATGATGTGATTTTGGACCTAGTTAGTACCTCTCGTTTCCGTTCGTGGATTAAATAAAAAGATGATTCTTTGCTTAAATCTGATTAGTTCATTGTTCGAACGATTTTTAAAACGCTCCGCGTTTGTTGATCAGTAAGAGCTTCATTGATGGAAACAATGTTGCCAGATTTTGAAAATCTAAACTGCTCCGATTCTTTTTCGAAATGGTTCCGCTGAGTGCAAGAATTTTCAAAACTAAAAATTTTCAAACTGAAAAATTTAAACAAACTTTTCAAAACAAAAAAATTTCGAACTAAAATTTTCAAATCAAAAAAAATTAAACAAAAAATGTCAAACAAAAATTTCAGACTAAAAGATTTCAAATAAAATTTTGAAGCAAATTTTGAAAATCTAAAACTTTTAAAACTAAAAAAAGAAAAAACAAACTTTCTGGAACGTAATTTTTTAAACTTAAAATTTTCGAACTTAATATTTCAAACCGAATTTGAAAACTAAAAACTTTTCGAACCAAATTTTCAAACAAGTTTTTCGAACTCAGAAAGTTTCAGACTTAAATCTTGCAAATCAAAATTTCAAACTAAAAGTTTTCGATCTAAAATTTTGAACTAAAAAAATTCGAACTCAAAGTTCAAACTAAAAATTTTCGAACTCAGAAAGTTTAAAATCAAAATTTGAAACAAGTTTCGAATTAAAAATATTTTCGAACTACAATTATCCAACTCAAACTTTTCGAAAATCTTAACAGAGTTTGAAAGTGATCACGTAAACAGATTACATCGTAGATTGTGAATTGTTGCTAAGTTGAAAGTGCAGTCAGTTTAACGACTTTTAGTTTTATGATTTGAATTTAAATTATCTTGGAGAAGTATTCAGGATTGAATTTGATATATGATGATGAACCGTTTGGCTAGTCATTGCTAGTCATTTATTTCGTAACGGAACATTGAAATGAAGTCTCAAGCTCATCTCATAAGACAAACTATCTAGTCAGCCCTAACTCACAAATCGTTTCGCTAGCCAAAGACCGTTGGTAAGCCGTAACTTTTAGTAATGTAACACAGTTTACGTTTTAAGATTTATATTGTCTTGAGAACGATTGAGTTCGTTTATGTAATGAACCCGTTGTCCAGCCATTGCCTGATTTCACATCGTAGCTCACGAAAGCAATCTTGTTGTAGTTGTTTAGCCGTGACCATTTTTTCTGGACATAGCCTGTATGATCACCAGGAATGAAATACTACTTAGTTTAGCGACCATTAAGACGTGATTTAATAAATATTAGCCACTTTAACACTTGAACTTGTATGAAGTGTTACACCTTTGCGAAATCAATCCGGAGTTCGACTCCAGGTAAGGAAACAGATTTTTGTTTGTTCTAAAGCAGGGTGTCTTAACATTTGATGGTTCATATTTCACCTTATTTCACGTCTCAATGGTCGCTAAACTAAGTAGTATTTCATTCCTGGTGATCATACAGGCTATGTCCAAAAAAATGGTCACGGCTAAACAACTACAAGATTGCTTTCGTGAGCTACGATGTGAAATCAGGCTATGGCTGACCAACGGGTTCATTACATAAACGAACTCAATCGTTCTCAAGACAATATAAATCTTAAAACGTAAACTGTGTTACATTACTAAAAGTTACGGCTTACCAACGGTCTTTGGCTAGCGAAACGATTTGTGAGTTAGGGCTGACTAGATAGTTTGTCTTATGAGATGAGCTTGAGACTTCATTTCAATGTTTCGTTACGAAATAAATGACTAGCAATGACTAGCCAAACGGTTCATCATCATATATCAAATTTAATCCTGAATACTTCTCCAAGGTAATTTAAATTCAAATCATAAAACTAAAAGTCGTTAAACTGACTGCACTTTCAACTTTAGCAACAATTCACAATCTACGATGTAATCTGTTTAGGTGATCACTTTCAATCTCTTTTAATATTTTCGAAAAGTTTGAGTTGGATAATTGTAGTTCGAAAATATTTTTAATTCGAAACGAGTTTCAAATTTTGATTTTAAACTTTCTGAGTTTGAAAATTTTGTTTGAACTTTGAGTTCGAATTTTTTTAGTTCAAAATTTTAGATCGAAAATTTTTAGTTTGAAATTTTGATTTGCAAGATTTGTTTGAAACTTTCTGAGTTCGAAAAACTTGTTTGAAAATTTGGTTCGAAAAGTTTTTAGTTTTCAAATTCGGTTTGAAATATTAAGTTCGAAAATTTTAAGTTTAAAAAATTACGTTCCAGAAAGTTTGGTTTTATTTTTTTTAGTTTTAAAAGTTTTAGATTTTCAAAATTTGCTTCAAAATTTTATTTGAAATCTTTTAGTTTGAAATTTTTGTTTGACATTTCTTGTTTATTTTTTTTTATTTGAAAATTTTAGTTCGAAAATTTTTTTGTTTTCAAAAGTTTGTTTGAATTTTTGTTTGAATATTTTGTTTTCAAAATTTTTAGTTTTGAAAATTCTTGCACTCAGCGGAACCATTTCGAAAAAGAATCGGAGCAGTTTAGATTTTCAAAATCTGGCAACATTGTTTCCATCAATGAAGCGCTTACTGATCAACAAACGCGGAGCGTTTTAAAAATCGCTCGAACAATGAACTAATCAGATTTAAGCAAAGAATCATCTTTTTATTTAATCCACGAACGGAAACGAGAGGTACTAACTAGGTCCAAAATCACATCATCCCATCCCTTTTATCCTTCTCAAAGAATAAATATATCCTTTCAAAGTAAACCATTGACAATTAAATACTGTATACGTTCAGTATGCAATAACAAAAGAATGGCAATGATACTGACAACGAATACGTAAGCACATGTAACACACGAATAGTTAAAAACCGTTTATTTGTTAATCGAATAGTTAAAAACCGGATAAGGTTTAACGGTTAACCGTGAAACAATTCCCTATTTGTACCCACTGAAAATTTTTGGCTACAATATTTTGAGATGATGATTTTAACTAAACCATCAATGTTATTTAAGATATAAATTACACGAACTAACAACATGACCAAGAACGTAACCTTAAAGTATCGTGGTTCTCTCTTATCAGAAAGCTTAAGATGAGTGCATTAAGGTACGCATATCCTCATTATATGTAAATAAAGTGACAGTAAACTCTAGTTTGAAGAGCTCACACAACGTCTATGTAGAGTATAAATCCAAAACAGCACAAAAATTTGTTAATATCAGTCATATAAGCTCTCATCGAGAATCAAACACATGACCTTCGGAAACTAAATCTAGATAGTGCATGCCTATAATATAATAAAGAAAATACATGAGGTTAGAAACCTTACCAAATTATATCTTTAGCAATTTTAGGTGATCAAATACTAAAATTAGTTATGGAGACAATGACTTTGGTTCTGCCAAATTAATCCACCAATCATGAAATTTTATGTTCGTTCATGTACCCATGCCCTATAAAAACCTATACTTATGACGTCATTATTATTTATCCACGAACGGAAACGAAAAGTAGTTACTAGGTTCAGCTCATCACTTCCCTCTTTTACCTTCTCTAGGAATGAATGTATTCTTTCAAAGTAAACCATTACACATAAGTGTTCTTGTTTGTCATAAGAAATAACTCCTCAATGTTATCTCGTTACAGAAGTATGATTAATCGTTATTACAATGAACCAATCAGTTTTAAGCAAAAAGTAAATGTGGCGTCACAGACGAAAACAAGAGGTACTAACTAGGTCCAAAATAACCTCATCTCATCCCTTTTCTCCTTCTCAAAGAATGAATATATTTTTTCAAAGTAAACCATTACACACTATTTGACAATTAAACACCGTACTTGTTCGAACAAATAATGCCAACGATACTGTGACAACGAATACTTAAGCATATGTAACACGATATAGTTGAAGTTTCCTTTTCAACATATGATTATAAGTCAATGCAGAAAGAAGCTTTTTAAATCTTTCCAACAGTTTTATTTAATCCACAAACGAATACAATATAAATTATTATTGTTAACCAAGTCCGGGATCGCTTCTCCCCCTCTTTTATGCGGCTCAAATAAATGTATACTTTCCTGGACACACTTTTTGACAATTGAATATCGTGGTTCGAGTCCCATAAGTTCCATGAATGAAACTAAACCTTAACTAAAATCAAGTATTCCTCCCAAAGTTTTCGAGTTAAGTTGATTTTGAGTTTAACGTCCCGTTCAGCAGTGAGGATAGAACCTACTAAATAACGTGAAATCCAGACCGCATGAGCTCCTTCCGGGAATCGAACCCTGGTCTCCCACGTTAAGGCGCATACGCTAACCGGTTAGCCACGGAGGAACTCCAAAGTTTTCGAGTTTCATATTAATACTAATACTATTTAAACTATTACTGTGGTCTACTAATTCATAATGTAATAGATCATCAAGAAAGAGATCAAACCTTGTTTTAGTAATTTTATACCCATAAAAGGGAACGAAAAAGCCATCATAACCTCCAAGCTAAAAATCCCAGTTCAGTGACGTCAAACGAACATATTAGCTTGAACCAAATACCTCTAATTCATTCATACCAGTAGGGGTGCGGTGGCTCAGTGGTAGAGCGTTCACCTCTGCTGTATGTGGTCCCTGGTTCAAACCCCGCCAAAATAGTTTTGTGGTGGGCAACATTATGCTCGGGATACTCCAATTTTCTCCCACACTTTCATTCATTTCTCATCGTCACCGTCTCCTTTAGCTTAAACGGCATAACCGTGGGTGGATTTCATTTGCACCAGTGTTAGTCCATTTCATCAAAGGGATAACAATCTCCAAATTTTATGCCATAAAAGGGAACGAAAAATAAAAAGCACTCGTAAACCTGTATTATTTCATAACGTAATGAATCATCAAGACCAAATTTTTAGTAATTTTAAAGAATCATCATAACATCTGATCCAAAACTTCCAATTCAATGACGTCATAGCAAGGTCAAGGTATCTCTGACTCATTCGCACCAGCGTGCATGGCCCCTGAATAAGCATAAGCAAAATTTCAATAGGTGACGCAATCCCGGGCCAAAGCATCTCTGATTCATTCACTATGGTCCATGAGGTCCCGAATTGCATAATCAAAAGTGACATAGGGTGGGGCCAGTACTACTTCCACCGCATTTCAGATGGTACATTTTAAATATAATTATTTTTGTCCTAAAATGATCATATGAATATATATACAGAGCTCATTGTGTTAATGTAATTATTTTGTATAAATATTCATGCATTAAGGAATATAGCATTACACACCAAAAAGTTTGACCAAAACGGAAATTGAACTTATAATTTTATGATTATATTTCACGCAGTTTACCGCTGAGCTAACAAACAATCCTGCGGAACACCTTCTGAAGAAATGTAACTGATTTTCCAAGACAATGACATATCCGTAGCATATGCTATTCTTTTTCTTCTTTGTCTTTTTTTATTTTAAAATGGATACTACAACAACTATATTCTCTGTCTTTCATTGGAAAGGTTTTTTTAAGTATGAGAACGTAAGTAACAAAATCAGCATGTGCTCACATATATGCATAGCTTCGAAATACTGTATGATTGTGTAGTTCAATGAATATTATTTTTTTCCACACTCATTTCAATGTCTTATTACACTTAAAGGAAGGAAAAAAAACATTCGCGCATTTTTTTTCGATTGCGAAGGTTGGTTTGTGAGATCGAATTTTCGTCTTTGGTTTACTGTTTCCGACGGCACCCGAAATTAGACAGAATTTTTTTTTAGCTTAAAATAGCCATAATGAATGCGCTCATTCTTTTTGCAATAGGGTGTACATTCACATTGAAATTATAATTGTTCATATGACATACCTTGCTGTACTAAATCGGGTGTTTGGATTTATTCCTTGTTGGTGTTGTAATTTCAATGCAGTAATGTAGATTATAGTACGAAACTTTGATACGCATGAAAACTATATCAGAGATTATAACACATCATTGCTTATATCACATTTTTAAAAAATTGAACTAATAACCTTCGTCAGGTACTACCTTCCAAGAGTTGTAACCAGCCAGATTTTTTGTAACGGTTTGCCATTAATAATAAAAAAAATATATACTGGATCTGGGTTTCTTCTTATTTATAAATACATATTTATTCGTTACAGGCCTATTCTGTATATTAGCCGAAGAAAAGACTTATCGATGTCAATTTCTAACGTTACCTGGCTAATCTACATAGCTAATTCTACCTGGTTTATACAAATAAAGAGATTCGGTAAAAATATCAAATTGTATAGTGCACAGTTAGGTTCATAACCTTCACCTGTCTCAGTGTTTTGATCTTCGAGGTAAGTTTTAAAAGCATATTTTAAAAATAAAGTAATATTTATGTTTTCGAGATATTTGGTTTATCCCTTTTCATCAGAAAAAAGACAAAATTAATTCTGGCATATCTCCTTTAAGAAGAAGATAAACTCTTCCTCTTGCCCTGACATCCATTTTCATTTGCAAAGCTTAAAGGTCCTTCATGACTATATGGTAAGCATATGGGCCTGTGGGAGACCAGGATTCAATTACTGGTGAGAACTCATTTAGTTAGGATCCCACGCTAATTTGTAGGTCCATGTATCACGTAGAGTCAGTGCTGAGAAAGGACGTTAAAGTTTCAAATCAATCAACCATTTTCAGAGCTTTAGTTAACGCGCACTGCAATCCAACACAGGAATTTCGATTTAGTTATGTATTTTGGAGTTATTAAACAAGGATTTCAGTATAACAGCTGTTAACAGAATGCTATTTTGTACGAGATATGGGTTTAAAACTAAAAAAAAATTCAAACTGAGGACACTAGAACCTCACAGGTTAAACAATATTCGCTACGTTAAACATGTTCATTACAGTATCCATATAACATTAATGTTAAATTATTGCTATAGATTTGAATAAACTTTGTGTGTATTGTGGAAGAGATAAGTGAGCTCAGAGCTCTCATTTACCGATTTACACTGCATTTACGTAATTTATTACCTGAGGAATTTTGTATCCAAGAAGTTTGGTGGTTTTTAGAGTTCTATGTGCAACGGAAACCGGAGCAATCGATGCTCGCCTTTGCACTTCCATTAGAACAGCGTCCACATACGGCATCCTGTCACGGATAAATAAAATATACTAAGACAAAATAAATTATTTATTAGAAGCTTAAGTTTATCTCAAAGCATCAATAGATCCTGACTATTATTAATTATTATACCATATTACAATATGGATGCATTGTAGAGACATATGCTATGGAAATTACATTGATAAATTCTCTAATGTTTAACGCTCGCTAATTAATTATTTGATTTGATTGTTTGAAAATATTCAATTATTAGAATTCTAAATACTAGTAATAAAGATCATTGCTACTAAATTTTCTAGTAAAAGACGAAACTAGAGATTTTCAAGTAATCATAAATGATTCATCGGGTTTGAAAAGACAGGATTAACAAAAGATATAAAGTACAATAATAACGAATAATACTTGAAAATATGCAGAAATTGTCCACGTTTTAGATATACTGTTACAAATGTTCGATGTGGCTTCCTTTCGTCACACGACACGATCTATAAAGTAGTCTAGTTCGCCCCACGCACGCTCTAGGATATCTACTAATGGTCGTAAATGTATCTGTAACGCGATCCTGAAGCTCACTCAAAGTTGTTGATAGTAGAGGCATATATATTATGTCTTTCACCCTCCCCCCCCAAAAAAAATTCACAAACTTTCAGATTCGAGGATCTAGGAGGTTAAGTCATCTTGGAGACGCCATTTTGGAAACCAGACTTGTGGTGCCAACTATCACCACAAGTGAGTATTATGGATATGATAAATTAAAAATTTCAGTTGTTCTTTCGTTTTGTAATTAGCACGAACGCAATCTTCAGCTACTTCATTTTAAAACCCGATGAATCCTTATAATCGCTATCAATATTATGTCTGGCTGTACAATGGCAGAAATAGTGAAAACGATTATTTCACCAGACATAGTGAAAAAATAATGAATAAGTTAAATTACGCATATTTATACACTTTTATATACAGATGTTGATCAGAAAAATGGAAACACCTTAACGAAATTGCAACTTACCAGATTAATATGGTGTCGGGCCACCTTTCGCCTTCAGAACAGCCGTGATGCGACGTAGGATGGAGGCATAGAGATCGTGAACGGTAGCAAGTGGAATTTTACACCATTCCTCGTGCAGGGCATCGGCCAGTTCTGTGAGAGAGGATGGAGATAGAAATCGTCGCTGGAGTCGTGTTTCCAAGACGGACCACAGATGTTCAATTGTGTTGAGAGCTGGGGATTGGGCGGGCCAGGGGAGGTGTTGAACTTCATCCCGATGTTCCTCAAATCACGCTGCAACAACGCCAGCTGTGTGAATGGGTGCATTAACATCCTGGAAGATGGCGTCATTGTCCGGGAACAACATCCGGACCATAGGATGCAAGTGGTCTCCTAAAATTGCGACATAATCGTTGGCAGTGATTCGTCCGCTAAGTGTGACCACAGGACCTAATGAAAACCATGATATGGCGTCCCACAGCATCACCGAGCGACCGCCATGTTTCACAGTTGGACAGAGACACTGCAGATCATAAGCTTCTTTGGGCGTTCTCTATACATAAACACGGCCCGTTTTTGGGAATAGAGTGAAGGATGACTCATCCGACCATATCACACGTTTCCAGTCCTCAACGGTCCAAGTTGCATGGTCGCGGCACTATTTGCGGCGTGCGAAAGCGTTATGGTCCCTGATGAGCGGTTTGGCCCGTGCAACACGACGCCGTAAGTTCATGTCATGTAATTCGCGGCGGACTGTGATTGTCGAAACAGGGTGAGGGAGGTGCTGATTGAGTTCCTCCGTCACTTGCTCCGCAGTGGCACGACGGTTCTGCGTGGCAATGCGCTTTAATACCCGGCGTGACCTGTCACTTATGATTTTCTTCCGCTGACTGATCCGCTTCCCCGATGTGGTTTTCCCGTGTGTTGTGTAGGCCGTCATCACCTTCAACACTGTCCCACGCGACACACCTAACACAGTAGCCACTGCCGTCACACTCACTCCACATAACCGCGCACCAACAATTTGCCCTCTTTGAAAATGTGAGAGGTCTCCCATTTTACACTACCTCCGTCTACTGCAGCCACTAGACACTAGTGTTCCACTGCGCCTGACGTAGTATGGAGACCGACCTAACACACTACCACTAGCGGTCCGGCGCTGCGGGCGCCACGACACCACTGCCAACCCATACATCTGACGTGTTGCCAACTACAGGTGTTTCCATTTTTCTGATCATCATCTGTAGTTGAATAATAAAATAGTTATTTACCCGGATTGCATAGTTTATTTATAATCTGCTGCAATATTTCGTCTTCTTACTATTCAGAGGACATCTTCAGGCAGATTTGTCAAAATGTCAGAATTAATTTTCTTTCGAATCCTTCTTATTTCTTCATAATTAACAGAAAAGCATACTTCTATTTTTGTTCACAAAAGGCTGTAAGCATCAAATTTTAAGACAAGGAGTAAGCTCTAAGTTTACACTGTAATGGTGCTTTTTAAGGATGCAGAAGGTATTCCAATTCATCTGTCTGCTCAAGTGGATTATTGTCTGAAATTGTAAATGGGTTTTAATTTAAGATTGGGAGATATAATCCTTCTTATGTTATATTTTATCTTAATGCTTCATAGGTTGCATGAATGTTCAATTAATATTTTCACGAATTTTCACAAAACTCTATATATATATAGTTTTGTGAAAATTCGTGAAAATATTAATTGAACATTCATGCAACCTATGAAGCATTAAGATAAAATATAACTTAAGAAGGATTACCTGGAGTGAAAGTATTAGCTCAGGTGTGCTTACGCCAGGAACTACACAAACTAGCACTCAATTCACATATACAACCTCTAAGATTATCTTGTCTCTTTTACTTTCAACAGAGGATATTAAGGTGGATCACTAGCTGTTCTCGGTGTTATGCTAAACACTGCTTGAAAAGTGCGGCGTTGCCAGATAGTGTCGAGTGTTTACTGGTGACAGATAATAAAGGAAGTAATGATGGAATTCTGCTTGGATACTTACTGGTGAAATAAGTTTTCGAACCTTACCGCAATTCACAGTTAAGTCCGCTTCTCGAACTACAACGCTAGAATCCAGGAATTAAACGTACAAATTTAGCAACAACGCATTATGGCGTTCTGTGCAAGTTTCTTCTCAAAATCTATTTCCTTAAGTGTAAATTAATATTTAAATAAAATGTGTAACGTAACACGAAAACCGGTCAAACAGTATATCTATTTCGTAATATGATCGTTACTTTAAAGTACTTTACACATTCAAATAAACATTTCATAAAATTGAGCACTTTTAGTAAGATCTAACAGCAAGTGCCATCCTGTGTGCTCATCGTAAAACGAATCAAATATTTTCTTTTATTTGTTACCTTTTACGATATCAGAAGACACAACCAAATGAATTAGTGTCTTGTGTTGTAGCTGAAACATAACTTTATCTTATAGTAAAATATTTATAATGTGTAACGTTTCGTTGCGCAGTAGTTAAAGGAATGAGCTAAAATATGTACTGACTTCCGGGTGGTGATCCACCTTAATACCTGAAGAAATCAGCAAACAATGGCTGATATTTTTATTTTCAATAGTATCAATTTATTGTAATAGTTTTTGTTTTGTCTTGTCTATTACTGAATATGATTTCTGCGGATGTCTCCGTAACAAACAATATTTTTTGTGGAAAATCAGTACTTACTGCTTTACTTGGGCTTTTTGTGATCCAGAGTGGAAATTTGATTTACTATAAATTAAGAATAAATCAGAAGGCTATGAAAAAGACGTAGTTCGGTGATATTTTCAGAAACCTTCCTGAAGATGTTCTCAGAAAAATAAAAGGATGAAACATAAATAAACTCTGCATTCTAGTTTCAATGATCTTTAAATTCACTATTTTATTAATCATTATTCAATGATCTTTAAAGATGTTACAATACTTACTTTACTCTATCAGCCAATGTTGGTTGTCGTTCTCGTGGAACTACTGCATCAATTTCTTCTTGGACCTTCTTCTGTATCTCTGGATACAAAATCATATAGAGAATGGCAAAGCTTAGAGAGTTACTAGTTGTCTCTGTTCCTGCCATGAATAAGTCCAAACACAGTGACAACAATTGTTCCTCTGAAAAAGAAAATTGAAGTGATCGTAAGTTGAAAAAGCAAATGAAACTGAAGACGAATTTACATCAATAAAAATAATGAAAGTGACTATGTTTGTAACTTAAGAACTCTTGAACCGCCCAACCGAGAGCACTGTAGTAATAGAACAAAGTGATTGACTAACGAAACATATTACTCTTTTTTTCTTATTTCAATCCAGTAAAGCGGGTAATTGACTTTAGTATACTATAAAATACTGTGTATATTCCATTCTATAACATATAGATTATTTCAATCCTGCTACAAAAAGCATTCTACATAATAAACATGTTAGAAGCGCATTCCTTTCTTAATTACATCCTGTATCATCTTATATTATATAAACAGAAAATACCCTATTTTTTAAGAATTATTCTGCTTCTCTATCTGTGTTAATTAAACAACAATAAAACTGAAAACTGTTTAGAGAACTTAACAAAGAGCTTTATTGTTAAAAAATATCCATTTTAAAGATATATAAAAGTTTACCTGTAAAAGTGGAATTCTTTCCTTTGTTTTTCTGAATTTCAAGAAGAAAGACGTCAATGAGGTCTCGCGGTTGATCTTCGTATAAAGTTTCCCTGTGATTGTTTATGGTCTCCTGGAAAAGAAAAGAAACCGCTTCGTTCACTGAATGAAAATAGAATTAATGATATTTATATCCTTAAGATGCGAATAATTAATATTGAGATAAAATTCATAGGGAAATCTATAGCTGAACGATTTGGTTCATATACGGAAGGTCTTAATTCGTTTTAGCATTCAAACATCTTTTAGAGTATTGGCTCCAATACTTTTCTTTTTTGTACCATTTGTTATACCTGTTTCAAAGATTGTATCCTCCATGTCAATAAAACACATTAACTTAACAAATACCCTTTCATGTAATTTCACTTATTATTATTATTATTATTATTATTATTATTATTATTATTATTATTATTATTATTATTATTATTATTATTATTATTATTATTATTATTAACTGTAAATGAAAGTTTCGAACATGTTTGACAAACGGAACTTATACCAAGATTTGTGAATAGATTAGGGTAAGTCTAATTGTATTTTATACTATTTCAATTTTAACTGTACTAAACTGCCACATCTACCATTACAACTTCAAGTCCAATCATAAATAATAATTAAAACAAATTCCCAAACAATTTTCGTACCATATATCAATAAGATTCCTTTAACGTTTTCTAAACAGAAAATACCATTAATAAATAATTATATGTTTTTAAACTAAAAAGGGCTGAGTTACCTTATCCGACATTACTAATAGTTTTTCCTGTATTGTAGAAGAGTCCGCCACGTATTTCAGATTGGTAAATGAGCAATTACACATAATTTTAAAACAAGTAATATACATTTTATAAGTTTATAATTAATCAATTGTAAAATGCGATTTTAATACATTGGAAGTATAATTGAATTGCAAAGAATTGAGTCACGTAGCTTACAGTTTCTCGTGAATTTGTTATGACAGGATATGATATTACATGTTCAGTACTGAGTAAGGAAAAATTTAAGGAAAGGAAATGGCGTTCAATATTGGTGGAATGGCGCTATGTCAGATATTTGCTTTTGAATTTCGGCGAAAGTTCTGAATAAGCACCGGACCTGTTTCTATCTAAGGACCAGTTAATGATACTGGAATTTGAATACACATGAAGCTAATATTGTAGTTTGGTCTCTTGTCATCAGGGAAAGATTTTCTTGAAGTCTGGGAGTAGAAGCTATGGGTGTATGTTGGAACATCTCTTCTTGGGTGATTCAACGCATTTCTAAGATGAGTTGCAATAAAGTTTCTTAATCAATATATTGGTTAATTGGAGTTTAACTTCCCTCTACAATACCAAAAATACATAAGTTGGTACTTACTGGTTAAAATAAATCATAAAAAACTAATAGGGTCTTTTATTAGAGACAAGCACCTCTCTGACAATCAAATCCAATAGGAACATTAGCTATTTATCTACGAAGGAGCTCTAAATCCATGTTTAGCCCTGGATGTAGGGGTAAGTACAATTTTTTTTTGTACCATCAAATAATTAACCATATGTATTGTAGTTTTAAAGAAAGTTTAGAATAATTTCATTTCATATAAAACTAAATTGATTTTGTTAAGCAAAAGTACTAAAATCCTTGTTTGATTCAAGAAAATTTGAAAATGCTTTTAAAGAATTGCTTTTAGTACAAATGATATAGCATTTCTTGCTGTTATATCCATGGTCTCCCAGTTGCATAGCCAAAGTAAATTGGTGGAGTTTAGTAGGTGGTACCCGAGAGTTCGAGAGGAATATTTATAGTCCGTTCAAATATTCCTCCAAAGACATTTAGTAAATACTACAGTATTAGAAATAGACATATTTTAAAGGAGACGCATTCCAAATATTCTTCACGTTTATTCTAATATTCTGCCATACACAAATAATGTTAGGTAGCTTTCATGATTATATGTAGACCAGGTTACCTGAAGGAAATTCCACATTCTATTGAGAATCCTCATCAGCTCGTTATATCCTGATCTCTCAGGTGCCAAATACCTTAGAAATGGCATTTGGTTCAGAAGGCCTCCTGACATATCAATCATTCGAAATGCTAAATGGAGCAGCTCCAGTAATTCCGCAAGACGTTGGTCATCGTGAGTGAAACGAGTCCCTGCAGTCATGGCCCACAGACTATTGAGAACAGTGATGTCAAAAGCATCGTGCATGGGGATGGCCAAAGAGCAGGATGCCTTCTTTTTCAGACCATCGATGAGAGCTTCAGTTTCGTTTCGAATTAGTGACTCCATGTTTCTCCTGCCGAAGCCAAATTCTTTCAGATGCCGTAGAGAGAATCTCCGCTGTTCCTGCCATGCACGTCCATCAGTAAATACTATTCCTGTAGGAGAAAATCGAATTTATTTAATGTTAAGTAACTCACAAGCAGTTAAATAAAACACATTTTTACTCATAATAGAATGGCATAAAAGCAAGCGAAAAGTTATTCAGTACGTACATTTAATAGATTTGTAGATGAGATTGCACTGATGAGAAGGTTTACAAAGGATACTAGGAAATTTAAATAATGGACTGAAAAAATATGAAATGTGAAAATATATGAGAAGATGAGAACATTAAAGAAGGAACGGAAGGAAGAATTATACAGCGAGAAAATTGAAATCGTCATCATTATTTTGTATTATTACTAAGTCATTTGTCATAAACTGAGAAACTTCCATCCACTGCAGTCTTCAGCTAATCTATTCGTCTTCATACAGAATTTTCTGTTTTAATACCGTCCACCAACTGTAGTCTTTCACTCCTCCATCTTTTTCCTGTCATCATGTCTTCTATCACATCTTCCATGATACAATTCCTTCTCAGCCAATATCTCAACAAGTTCCTTTCTCTCTTTTTAATTATTGATAAATCTAAAATTATTCTTTACTCTCTACTGTTTGCCACATTTCCACGTTCGTTTCCTGTTCGAACGAGCTAATTCTCTCCAATCTTCTTCACAGTCACAATAGCCATCTTTCGCCATTCCTATCCTTGCTTTTATTTCGCGTTCACACTTCATGTCCTCACTAATAATACTACCCAGGTACCGAATACTAGTCACCCGTTCTATTTTCTCGTCTCCTACTTCTATATTGAATACCGACTGCTTCGTTTCAATCTCCATTGCTTTTGCTTTTGTAACGTTTATTTTCATTCTAATTCTTCGTAACACTTCCTTAAATTGTTTCATATCTTTTATTCTAGGAGTCTAGGAGTCGTTTACGGGGTACTGGGTTTGAGTTCCGGAAGAGCAAGTATCTGGCTCGAGACAAAAATAGTTAAAAGTTAGAGGGGGCCGGCCACACATGTTCAAAACTGTTCGGCCCAGGTTTAGGATTGTCAACTGCAAGAACGGCTCGGCTCACAGCTCATTCACTATTGAGCTGAGCCAACAGTTCACCCAACCGAGCCGGCTCGAGCCGAAACAATCGAGCTGATGGCTCACCTCAACCGAGCTGGTTCGAGCCGATGGCTTACCTGAGTCGAGTTGGTGCCTCATCTCTACCGAGAAGCTCGAGCTGTTCGCTCACTTGAACCGGGCTTCTGCTTGAGCTCAAAACTTCGACCGTGCAGGTCTCAGCCTTGGTGGTAAGAACTACACTATATACTTATATTGGTGCTCACGACATTTGAATCTGTCTCGTTATAAAATTCCATTGCCATCTTGTTAATCGAGACGAGACAAGATGCGACCAGCGTCCCATCTCGTGAGCAACATTAAAAATATTCCACATTACTGCTTACATTTTTCATAGCTTTCGCTTTCCAGTCTAATCAGGCAATGATTTCAAAACGAGTTAAAACGAGCTAAACGAGCGAGTCATTTATAAGACTCGACTCGACTCGACTCGAAACTCGACCTTAAAACAGTGACTCGACTCGGAACTCGACTCGACAATATTACCTTTGTCTCGACTCGAAACTCGACTGAATTCGCTTCGAGTTTCGAGTCGAGTCGAGTTTTAGCTCGACTCGTGCCCATCCCTATTGTTGAATCAGATATATACGTAAGATTCTTATGGGTCTTCGAGCTTTCCATTCCAACTCAACCTTCTCTAGAATTCTCATTAACAATGTCTGGTTCACCAGGTCAAAAACCTTTTCTAGATCAATGAACATAACGTACTCCTCCTTCTTTCTGTATAAAACTTTCATATATTACTCTAAATAAGCCAATTGCATTTTTTGTGTTTTTACTGCCCTAAAACCAACTGTTCCTCCTCAATTTTTTAATTTATTAATCCATACAACCTTCTTTGCAGTATTCAGAACATAAATTTTTGCCACATGCGATATGAGACTAATAGTTTTAGTCCACA
Organism: Thermobia domestica; assembly: GCF_964235325.1. NCBI lineage: Eukaryota > Metazoa > Arthropoda > Insecta > Zygentoma > Lepismatidae > Thermobia > Thermobia domestica. Next base: position 32,176,421 of record NC_137463.1, on the reverse strand, counting down.
AATCTCTCTAAATTCGAATTTTTTGTCAATGGTATTATCATCGTCTTTAGAAAATATTTCGTTCATTGTCCAGTTTCGTACATTTCATTACAGCAGGGGTGCCCACAAGGGGGGCTATGACGCAAACTGCGTCATTGAAATATTTGGGGGGGTTAAAAATCTATATAAATATGTTTGAGAGGGTGTAAAAATTAATCGAAAAGATTTTTTTCATGGAAGAACCCCTATGGATAGGCAATTGAGGGGGGTGCGTCATGGACATGAGGGGGGGGCACCACTGCATTACAGAGTCTAAACAATCCTTTCCTCTCCTTTTCGCCTCATATTATCTATTCTGGTAGACTTTACATTCTTCATCTTCAATATACCCTTTCCAAACTGCTGTCGCAAAGTATATTAAACTCTTTATCATCTCCGCGTAATACATTTTCTGCATCAGCATCTAGGGCTTGCGCTCTACTCCCATTCTCATACAAATCCTCAGTACATTCTTCCCATCTTTCTGACATTTTACTCCTTTTTCTAACTACCTTCCCATTCTTATTTTCTACTGCCATGGTAATATGCCTTATTTCTTCCAAATTTTACTTCCTTGTTCATTTTGATATTCGTATCAGAGGTGAGCACACTATCATCATAAAGAAAGTTATTTCTTGTCCTTATTATGTCTTTCCTTTACTTTACTACCAGTTCTACAGGGACATGAACACAGAAACGTTTAATATATTAAAAATACCCATGCTCTTTAGAGGGACTCGAATCCCTGATGGGTTTCGCCTTACGGAAGTTACACTAACGCCTCAAACCGCTCGACTACACATATCGGCTTCTCTGAGTAACTGAAAATACTTTTTATTAAACACTAAATCTTGCTGTCTTATTCGGATACCCAATATATCGGAAATATAATATATTTCTTACGTTTTAATAATACCAAATGTGTATTAATATTGGTAACAATTTAAAAATAATACTCATAATACAGTATTATTTAATATAAAATAAATTACAAAACCTCTGAGTAAGGGGTGATGGAACGAGTGGGTATTGCTTCTCAAACCCGATCTAATCCAGTGACCCGAACTGACCAGGATTGCATTAAAATTTCCCTAATTTCAATTAATCATAGAAATGTAAGTATGAATGACGAAGCAATGAAATCTGAGAGAATTCAAGAAAAAACTCATAAATGTTATTTGCCACATACTAATACACCTCCACATGTGTCCCATTGGTAATATGAACACTACTAGTATGTATTCAACTTCTTGCCATGTTCTCTCCAGTATGTTTCCTGTTACCGTTGTAATTGTATCACGGATTTTGGTTCGTTCGTATCACTGGAATTGTATTTACTGGAGTCACTAACATACCATCCTTGACGTAATACCAGAGTAAGAACTCCAAGGAAGCGAGGTTCGGCGAACATGACGGCTACCATATCGGTTCATTGCGTCCAATCCAGCTATAAAGAAATGCCGAATTGAGCGATCTCCGAATATTCAGTCCCAAGTGTGGGGCAATCACACAGTGTTGGAAGATTATATCCAGTTGTACAGCAACTACTTAGGTTACACGAACTCCTGCAACATGTCCAAATAACAGGGCCTCTTATTGTATCTTCATAAAAAAAAGGACCTATGATTCTATCCGTCATTGGATCACACTAAACATTCAATTTGGACTATCGCGGACATGTTCTCTATGTACACGTGGGTTTTCTGATCCCCAGATCCATACGTTATGCCGATTGAGACTCTCCAACACGTGAAATGTTGCTTCGTCTGAAAACAGAATGCTGTTAAGAAAGTACCGGTACGTGTTCATGTCGATACGCTGCAGCATTTCCGTAAGAAAAATCTTTGCGATACGACTTGTCATCTGGCTTCAATTGTTTCACAATCTGCACTTTATATGGATACAACCAAAGTCGCTTGTGTAGAATTCGATGCAGTATTTTTGGATACAAATTGGATTGCCAAGGACCTGACGGATGGATTTACTCGGGCTACTCTGAAACTCTGTTTGAATTTCTTTAACATTTTCATCTGACACACGACGATGAATACTACCAGATTGCTTTAGGACATTGCCTACTTTTTAGAAACCTCTTGACCACAGCTTAATTTGATTTAGCATCAAGTGCAACTTGTCCGTACACTTGTCTGAAATCTCGTTGCGTTAAATTCATGAATTTTGTCTCAGCATACCACACCAGTGCCTCCGTGCATTTTGAAGAGCTGTCATTTTTATTTATGCGACAGTGGCTCTGCGTAGTGAAAACAGGCGACTTCAAGTCAAGAAAACAAAACCTGAAGATCTGGTTCTAGATTAAGTGTTACAGTTGTTTCACAAATCGTCGTACTTCTTCACGGTAGTTAATTGAAACTACGAAGATTTGAACGAAACGCACTGATTATTCGTCTTCCTAAATTGAAGAATAATGCAGTGGTTTGGAGTGCAGTGATATACAATATATGTATATTGTTCATGATCTGTGGTACTTCTGACATCTACATGATAAGGGTTACAACCTCGTTCGATTACATTTTGATGATCCCTCATTAAAATAATCACGAGGCCCTTCTTTTCTGAGATTCTCACGCGTTATAATCTGATAAAGCTTGTAGTTAACGGGATGATCTACCTTTTCTCGGCACAAAAATTTTTATATTGGACCTTATGGGGAGAACATGGCTACCGAATTTCCTCAGTTTCTAAGGAACTAGGTATCTCTAATGGGAAAGAAAAAATTTGCAGCATTCTACAGAAGTTTATTAACAAGTTGAAATACTTAAATTGTATATTTGTCTGCTACTTTAGCAGAAATAAATTATTAAAAAATAAATAAATTAGTTTCTTTTTATACAAATTATAATATGTCTAACTTTGGAACCAATTATGGTAGAAAGATCAACTTTTTTTTTGTTTTATTCCTTGAGAAGAAACGACTCTAATAGTTTTAATCACAACCATATCTGATACGCCAATTAAAAATAGTATTTTAATATAAGTATTAAAGTCCACCTGTCAAAGATTGACGAGGGTAAGTCACGCCCCACTCTAAGCTTGGCCGCGGAAAGGGTGGGGGTGGTGAAATGGAGGGGGAAGGGGGTGGATGTCTGAATGAAACAGGTTCTCGATCAGTTTCTGAGATTACCTGTCAGCTGCCAAATACTGTTAACTTTACAGAGTTTGTCTCCCTCAATGGTTCCATACTAAGAGACTGGACTATGTGGTATGAAGTATCCTCTTTTCCCCGTTACCACTGGAACCTAGAAGTTCATCAAGATGCATTCTAGAGTGCGCGGGAAGAACAGTATATATCAGAAAACGCTGTTATTTTGGGATTTTTTTCCCTTCCGGACAAATATTATAGCATACAGTAGTGGCGAAGGGAAGGGGGCAGAGGGGTGCCCCCCCACAAGATTCCGACAATGTAAAGTCCTGGCCCTCATATATAGGTGTCCGTAAAAAAATGTCCCCTAAGTTTTTTTATAATAATGTCTTGGGAATATATTTCAAATTTGAGGTGATTTCCTGGTAGCCGTCATTTTCCAATATGGCCGCCGCCCTACGTAAATCTCTCTCTCTCTCTCTCTCTCTCTCTCTCTCTCTCTATATATATATATATATATATATATATATATATATATATATAAGGCCTATATATATAAAGAGAGAGATCGTGAACCAAGGCACTTAGAAAGATAATTTTGGTGTCAAACTATAGGTTTCTGAGGCCGATGAATTTAAATATGGCATTGTTTATTGCACTTAGAAACTTTACAACCTGGCAACACTGTTGTCTAACGATTAACTGTACAAAGTTACAAATGCGTATATGCACGCATTACTCTAGGATGTAGCGTACTTCCTCAGGACTAAACGAAACCTACTTTTTCTGGTAGCTTTCACCACGACAAGACATATTTTACATGGTAACATGAGAGAACATTTGTCTAAATCCAATATGGCAGCCAATATGATGGCTAATTACTAGGCAACCAAGTAATGGACTTATTCAAATGCCTGTCAGTCCTAATTGGCCTAGAGCCTAGAGAATGGGAGAAAGAGGCAGGATACGGTCTCATTGAAGAAGCGTCTCCTGAGGGGGCGAGGAAAATTTAAAATACTCCATTTTTTAATGAAAAACACGGTTTTGCCTCCTTGTCCGCAGACAACACTGCACACCAAATGCTATATAAGACGTTCTCTAAATAGCCCTGTTAGATCCAACCTGTATTGTGTGTAAACCGTGCATTTTCACGGGGGAACAGCGGAGCAAAAGCCCTGTTTTTTGTGATATTTCTGGTTTCTCGTGCTTACTTCGCTAAGACTAAGCATTGTAAGCCAATCTCCAATTATCCTATAGCAGTTTTAATTTCAGATCATTTCCTCCGGAGGCACCACGCACAGGGGGGAAAGCGACTAAAAATTGCGTGCTCCACAGAAATTTCTGCGAAGATCTCAAGCACCCGAGGGTGAATTTCGTAGCTCTTGGGAGAATTCCCCCCAGAATCATCCCTGAAATCATCACTGTCCTAGGGAGTTGAAACAAGAAGCAGGATACGCAAAAAAGAACAAACTTTCAAAGCATTTAAAGTTTAGGCTCGTTGCGCTAAGCGCCTTCTTAGGACGAGGATATGGGAATTGAAAAATGCACGTTTTCTTTTATTTATTTATTTATTTATTGAAAAACATGTTTGCCCTATTTTGTCCTCAGACAACCATGCAGACGACACACACCAATTGTCTTATACAAAAATGTTGCCATGATAGCTCCTATAAGACCCATTTGGAACGGTGTCCATACTGTGCATTGTTATATGGGGACAAGGGAGCAAAGCCCTGTTTTCTTTGACTTTTTCGTTTTCCGCGCTTACCCAGCTAAGACTACGCACTGTCAGTTAGTCTCGATTTATCTTAAAGAGTTGAAACAAGAAGCAGGATACGCAGAAAAGAACATACTTTCAGAATGATGACGTCCTATGGGTGGGACTTACAGTTTAACGTAGGATCCGAACCACTTGTGTCTTCATCGGGAATCAAACAAAGGACTCCATGATTATAAGGGATGAGCGTAACTATTCATCCACGACACACACATACAAACATATATATATATATATATATATATATATATATATATATATATATATATATATATATATATGCAGATATAGATGTATATATGCAGAAAAAAACTGGATAGATTTCCACATCACCCGAGGGGTACTATCCATGATGCGTTACCTTTTTACTTTTACAATGGAAGGTTCCTCTGTAGGCATATGAAACCATTGATTTGCAGTTTCTGTATTCAGATTAAGCTAGTGAGCTCCTTCGTGTCTAAGCGATTAGCGTACGCGCCTTTGGCGTGGGAGGCCCGGGTTCGATTCCCGGCGGGAGCTCATGTGGTTCGGATTCCACGTTAATCAGTAGGTCCACGTCTCATATAGCCTCGCTGCTGAACGGGACTTTAAACTCAAAATCAACTCAACTCAGATTAAGCTACTGAGACTATTCACTAATGACATCCATGCACTTATTTACAATATTTACATTAGAATACGAGTAATATTTTGTAAACAATAGGTTATTGCAAATGTTTACTGTGATGAATTACATATGAATAGTACAGGGGAAGAATGACGAATATCACATTTTTAGTAAGGTTTGGTTGTTAGGTTTAGAATTTTTTTCCCCCTGCACCAAGATATATAACATGGGTGGTAACAATAAGTTGTAATCCACTCGTGGATGTACCCATGAGTGAACTACAACCTGCATTCACCATCCATTTTATATATTTTGGTGCAGAAAAAACATTTTCTGAACATAGCCAAACCTGACTGAAAATGTGGCTTTCATCGTTCTTCCCATGTACTACTCATATTTGAGTGATATATGAATTTGTATATTTACACAAAGTGACAGTTTCTCACAAATAAACTTGTGCTTAAGAATGCGTTACACTGCCCAGTACATACTTACAATATGCTTTATATTTATGACCACTAAATAGTTTTATTGTTACTGACACCGAGGTTCACATCATTACTTTCTTTGTACCTTTTTTGTGGATTGTCATCTGCCTTCGTGAATGGCCTCTTTGGTTCCCTGATTGGAGGCCCACGAAACACACGAGAATCAGCGAGCTCTGGTAGTATACATTTCATATACGTAAAACCATCGCAGTTTTGGCACAAGGTCATTGAGGAAGTCTTCATTACGTTCTATTGTTATAATGGCATAATTTTCATTCTGATTACTAGGTATCTCACTTGCTACAGGGATGAACACGAAAAGATCACACTTCTTCATTCCAGCACAAAGCATTTGCTGTTGAATTTGGTAGTAGTACGTGTGGTTTTTTGGGAGAAAAAAATTTTCATTCTTGCGTAGCCAGAAGGATTTTATTTTTTCGCAAGCTTCAGCGATACTTTCGCAAAATCGTGCACTGTAAGGGCACTTTATTTCCAAGAGATATGGTTCTCCTTCATCTGGATAAACGACACCATCAGGACTTGCCCCTAGGAAGAGGTTTTGTTTATCTATGAATAGACCACAAGGAATAACAGACTCCTAGAACCTGCTCATATTTTCTTCGTGCTATAGCCTCGTGTGCTTTCCCCCAATTTGTCGCAACAGTGTTATATTCCTTAGGATACACCAGGTCCTTCACTATCTTTGCACAACTAGTGTTTTGTTTTCTGCAAGCAATCCTTTTTGCATTTGATGCAGTAATTCGGATTTTTTTCCCTCAAACCAAGTCTCAGTTAGGCTTTGATCACGTGTTTGTTCCTCAATTATCTTGATTCTTTCACTACTGACTGCCACCTTCCGTTCATAATAGTCCTTACAGGACCGGATATGACACGCCGACTTCTTTTATACAGCCCGCGAAATTGTCAGTTATTAAATTATCCGATAATTATTTCTTGTGAAAATGTCATATATTACCTTTTACAGCCCGTGACGACAGTAAGATTTCTGTGATTCGGCCAATCCTTGTTCCTACTTGCAAATGCCTGATTTATAGCATTTACGCTATTAGTAAGCCCTACTGAGGTCAATAATAGTTGAATTATATTTTTGCGAGGGGCGCATTGTTATAGCATGTTTTCTAACGCACAAAGGGATGTTCTGAATGGGGGCAGCTATGTATATGTTTAGCCAATGGAGCCATTTGTATCTTCGTGGCTTTGCACCCTAACTCCAAATAATAATAATAATAATAATAATAATAATAATAATAATAATAATAATAATAATAATAATAATAATAATAATAATAATAATAATAATAATAATATAACTTTTGCCTCCTGAAAATAACCAGATGGTAAAGTTATGGTCGATACATTTTTGGAATTCGAAGGCATTTTAGAATGCTTGTCTATCATCTGGCTATCAGAAATAATTGATCACCATTTTCTCTACATATCTATAATTTTCTTACAGGGTAGAAACACCTCCTCGGAAGAGAGAGAGAAAAAAAAGAGAGAGAGAAAGTGGCCGAACTTGGGCTATTGAACGTGAGGACAGGATGTTTACATTCGCATTGACACCTGCTGTGAAAACGGTCTCTTCATATCTCTCGGGATGAAAACAGAAGAAAAGGGTGGGCGCGGATGCCTTACCCTCGTCAAACTTCGTGACAGGTGGACTTTAATACTTATATTAAAATACTATTTTTTAATTGGCGTATCAGATATAGTTGTGATTAAAACTATTAGAGTCGTTTCTTCTCAAGGAATAAAACAAAAAAAAGTTGATCTTTCTATTTGGTCTAGGAATTAATTCGTGCGGGTGGACAAGAGATGGCGCAACGAACGGAGCGTTCCACAGTTCCGTGTATCCACACATGTGTTGCAAACCCCTGTCATCGCGTATCGTTCGTAGTATAGGGCAGTGGATTAACGCGTCAACAACACCAGTTTGTAGTTAAGTGAACATGGCGCAATTTGTGCCTGATAAAGTGTTTTTGCGGGGTGTCCTGCTGCATTACTTTAACATGCAGAAAAGTGCGACTGAAAGTCATCGTATTTTGGTGGAAGTGTATGGTGACCATGCTCTAGCTGAGCGAACGTGTCAGAAGTGGTTTGCACGGTTTAGAAGTGGTGATTTCGGCTTGGCAGACCAAGAGCGAGCTGGACAGCCAAAAAAATTTCAAGACGAAGAATTGACAGCATTGCTCGAGCAGGATTCGTGTCAAACGCAGGAACAACTTGCAGCAGCATTAGGCGTTGATCAAACAACAGTCTCCAAACGCTTGAAAGCCATGGGAATGATTCAAAAGATGTCACATTGGGTTCTACATGAATTGAAAGACAGAGACGTTGAAAGACGAAAAACCATTTGCGAATTGCTGCTTCAACGACAGAGCAGAAAGGGGTTTCTGCATCGAATTATTACGGGTGATGAGAAGTGGATCCATTACGAGAACCCTAAACGAAAAAAGGCCTGGGTGAAACCAGGTGAACCAGGTCCATCACAACCAAAACGAGATATTCACTGTGCAAAGGTTATGCTGTGCATATGGTGGGATATGAAAGGTGTGGTGTACTATGAGCTGCTGCAACCGGGTGAAACTATGAATGGAGAACGTTATCGACGACAATTAATGCGTTTGAAGCAAGCTCTAGCCAAAACACGACCAGAATGGGAGAACAGACATGATAAACTTATTGTTCAACATGATAACGCTCGCCCACATGTCGCAAAACCGGTCAAAACCTATTTAGAAAATGTCGGATGGGAAGTTTTACCCCACCCGCCGTATTCACAAGACGTTGCTCCTTCGGACTACTACTTGTTCGATTGCATGAACAACGATTTGATTGGACAGCGGTTTACTTCTTCAGAAGATATCGAAACATGGGTCTCTGACTGGATCGCTTCCAAGGATGAGGACTTCTTTCGCCACGGAATCCGTACATTGCCTGACAGATGGGCGAAAGTGGTGGCTAGCGATGGACAATATTTTTCTTAAGGTATTTATGTATTTTGTGTTTGTACTACAGCTTCAATGTGTGCGTACCAACCGCACGAATTAATTCCTAGACCAAATATCATAATTGGTTCCAAAGTTAGACATATTATAATTTGTATAAAAAGAAACTAATTTATTTATTTTTTAATAATTTATTTCTGCTAAAGTAGCAGACAAATATACAATTTAAGTATTTCAACTTGTTAATAAACTTCTGTAGAATGCTGCAAATTTTTTCTTTCCCATTAGAGATACCTAGTTCCTTAGAAACTGAGGAAATTCGGTAGCCATGTTCTCCCCATAAGGTCCAATATAAAAATTTTTGTGCCGAGAAAAGGTAGATCATCCCGTTAACTTTTAGTGCAATGTTTCACGCAGACAGAATGACACAACAAGAGAGAAAGAAAATTATAAATTTAGGAGAAAAGAGAAAGAGAGAAGATATCATATTTGTTAAAAGTAGGCCTACAGTACATTAGAAGCCTTATACAGACTCTCTGCATACAGTAAATGACGATGTTTTGTCGTCTTTGAGTCACTTCAAGCCACAGATCTGACTACTTCTAGGAATGCGGATCATGAGTCACGAAATTAATGTCCCGCTTCATCTCTGGGTGTAATACGACAAAATTACTTGAATTTGAAGCAAGACTAAAGAAAAACCGATGGAAAACTTACCCCTTCGTTCTCCTAAAGTTCTCAGCTGGAAGAAGAATCCTTTGGGACGTCCATCAAAATCTTCGTTATTAAGAACAAGATTCACAGCTTTGTATCCAGATACAACTACAACTCGATCTTTACCCAATTTTAAGCCCACTACGGGCCCATAGATGCGACATAAATTCTCCCAAACCAAATGATGATAACCAAACTTCTTCAGATCTCGCTTCAGCATCGGAAAATTACCAACTATTGGAAGCCACGGAGGACCTGAAGGTAATAAAATAAGGTAATTATACATTGAAATAGGTAGATTTATATTAATAGAGTGACATTCATAATCCACAAAGTTCAGAAATCCTAAAAATTTGAGTGCAAATTCTAAATTGTAGAACTTCTCTACAGGCCCGTATCCAGGAGGGTCTAGGGGGCCGTCCCCTAAATTTTTGCTGCCCCTTAAAAGTTTCACGGTAAGCTTGCAAATGAACTATAATATGTTTGAATCGGCGCCCCCTAACTTCTACCGGCCCCCCTACATTTAAGGGCTGGCTACCGGCCTGCTTCCCTACCTCAGGACTTTTGCAGCTAAAGGAATTCTTTTACGTCTTCTGGATTACATCGTTCTTTGGAATTGGCTTCTTGTGTTCTAGGACTTCTGCACTTTAAGGCCAGTGACAGCGGATGAATTTTGGTTCTTATGTATATTAATTGCTTTTAGAACATGCAAGCGCATGAGAAGACACTTATAAGCTAATGTGGTAGAGCGTTGGCTTCGCATTCGGGAGGTCGCGGGTTCTATTCCCGCTGCCGATCATCCTGACTGGGGTTTTCCAGGGTTTTCCTCAGTCTTGCCAGGCAAATTCTGGGATGGTACCTACTAAAGAGGCCCTGGCCGATACTTTCCCAAATCCTTTCCATTGTTATTGTTGTTGTTAGATATCCAGTGTAAAATGGCCTCTGAGCTGTATCTGATGATTGTTAAATAAATAAAATAAAAAAATAATTTCTTAAAAATAAAGGCAATTAAACGGTTCACAGGAACTGTCAATCTGGTGAAATGTTATTGACGAAATAACAGTTTATAAAATTACACACTAGTACTATAACCAGAAATACGCAATGTGACTGAAATCATAATTTTGTACAAAGTAATTTTATATAACGATGTTTTTACCTCTTCCCGGCTAACGTGTGTAATGGTCCCAAGTTCGATTACTGGTGCTGGGCATTTTCCTCTGACACAAACTCAAGTAGTGTTTCGGATCACGGTTTAGGTTGTAGATTCAATTGAATCGTTGAGTTCGAAAACCGGTCATCTCTATCGAAGCTAATTTGAGAGGAGTGGCAAACAAAACTGAATTAGTCAATATACATATGACATATAGGACTGTTTTTATTTTCGGACCGTAGAACTGACATTTTTCTACTTTCCAAAAATGAAAATAAACCTATATGCGAGATACATATTGAATAATTCAGTTTTGTTTGTCATTCCTCTCAAATTTGCTTCGATGAAGATGACCGGTTTTCGAACTCAACGATTCAATTTAAGATAGTCTTAGTACTGTAAAGAATGCTCAATCGAATCATGTTACTCGTACTACATTATTATCAGTAATGCTAGCTAAAACATAATAATAATAACTATAGGAATTTGGTATATCGTACTGAAGTTTCTCCAGGACAGTTAACATATTTTTCGAAGACCAAAATTGTTCCATAATCAAATGTGAAATAAACTCATGCCAGTACAGAAATCCTTCAATTACTGTGCATCCAATATCCATTACCACTGTCGCTTCGATATCCAAATAAGTATGCATCTGCTGTTTTATTTCTAGGGAAGATGAAGTGACTAATTTGCAGAATCCTTCTGTAATTGCTCCCAAAGTAAACCCTTGTAGTAATATACGTATATTATGTGATTTAATTTTTTTCTCAGTAAATTATTGCACTTTAAAGAGATATGGTCAATTGATCTTGTCTATTAACTCTTTTAAAATTAAATTTTTAACTATTGTCAGATTACTCAAAGAAACTGAACCTGAAAAGACATACAAAGATAGTATTAAACCTGAAGGACTGAATAAGACTGAATAAAATGAGAAAGTATTCGATTACGATTCAAGTATTAGACACAAATACAAGTCCGGAAGTTATTCTTAATACAAAATAAAACTTTCCAAAGCATTACAGCTAACGAAGAGTTTTAGTCCAGTGCTATTCAACCGGGGGTACGCGAAGATGTTTCTGGGGGTACGTAATGATGCTTCTGGGGTCTGCTAGAAATGTCGGTTGACAGTTCACTGCAAATGAAATTCGACAACTTGTCCATTTGTGAGTTTTGGATTTATGCTCGAAAAGAGTACAATGAAGTTAGTGACAGTGCTATTTCACAACTTCTTCCATTTCCATCAACATATTTGTGTGAATAGGGTTTCCCTGCATTAACATCAATAAAAGCGAAGTACATAAACTGCTTGAATCGACATTAAGCTCTGATTTTCGCATTCTCGAAGATTTGACCAAGAATCGAGGAGCTGGTGTAGCGAAAACAAGCTCAGTCATCTCATCAACAAGTTAGTTCTAAAGTTAGTTTTACTTTTTGAATTTTTAACATTGTCCTCAGTGTGCGAATTAACAGGGAGGATGAGGGGGAAATCCTCCTCAGTAGAACTGGATGCCTCCCATATGTTTTGAAATTTCCCAGGTTAAATTTTTTTGGATGTGCACTTTATCCCCTTGTAAATAGTCTTCTGATTGACACACTGATTGTCATTTTGCTTCGTCTCTATTTGCTCTCCGTTTTTAATCAACTGAACATGTTTGTGTATTAAGTTTAATAAGTTAATTTCGATTTAATTTCTTTTAAACAGCTTCAGGGGTACGCAATTGGGTGACGAACTGTCTAGGAGTACGCAAGAAAAAAAGGTTGAATAGCACTTTTTTAGTCAACCAGAGACCTGTAAATCGAATTCTCAGGGTTCTTCAATTTCCTACCACTTCCGTCATTCCACCATCATCACCTATCTCATCACCGTCTCTCTTAGCCTCGGTACATAATCGTGGAACGTTTAACCCTTTAATTGGCAAGCATTGATAGCATTACGTTACCATTAAATTATTTAGTTTGCTTTTGTGGTTGAACCATGTCTTCCTGATCATAATTTCGTAATTTTAAAAGTATTTTTGAACTTGGGTTTACAAAATACAGGGTGTTCATTTCAAAGCAACATTGCCACAAAATAGGGTCTTATGTGTAGCTACTGAGCAGCTTTACCCTATTATGGTAAAATATCATAAGAATATTCTCAGTAATTAGCAGCAGTTTCGTTTAAATATTTTCCTACAGAGCAAGAAACCACAAATAAAAAAAAATAAATAAAAAAGAACTTTCGCGGAACATAGGAGATAAAGCTTCTACAATACTAAATTTGACTGTCCTCTGTTGACGAAGATTAGAAGTATCTAAAGAAGCGACCCGCAAAGCATGTATATGAATATTGTATGAAAGCAATAACGCCAATTAAATGATCACTGAAGTCATAATCAGTGCGGATAACGCAATAGAATGCGATGTTGCTTCAGAGCAACAGTGCCAAATAAAGGGTTAAACTTTAATTAACGTAAATAAAACAAAATTTAAAAATATATAAATAAATAAACGAGCGATGTGTAGTCAACATGGCTGCTCGGTTCAAATAGCTTAATAATTACCTTTTTATTCTGAGTCTAACATCGAATACTCAATAAAGTATCGGTAATCAAAAATTAAACCGTGTTCATTTAAGGCAGGTTCATCAACCATTTGACTGTATAAATTTTGTCACCAATTATAAAATAGAGTACAGGATTTGAAAATTTCATGAAATTGAATATCAATGTTCTTTGATTAGAAACTGAATTTATGCTATTATGCACCATTATCAAAAACTAAACTTCTTTGCTTTTAATTAATGTAATTCATTTAAGCAATCTGTCATTTTGCAATTTTATGCTGCAACTGTTGGTAAAAATACTTTAAGTTCAATATAATTTTCAGCATATAAAACATACATGTAGAATATTGAACACCTACATATAAATGTTCAGTGTGTAAAATATACATACAAAACGAAAAACAGTATTTTGAAAGAAGAGAAAATAAAAATATAACGTTAGCCGTATGATGCAATTTATAACCTGCTTACTTGAGAATTAGATCTTTTGCATTTAAAAAAAAATCCCAGTTTCCTTTTTACTCATATCACCAGACGAATTTCGAAGAAGCAAGTAACAACAGTAATTGTATCAAATGAATTCTCTCTTTCTCATGGATTTAAATACTATATATTTTTTCCTTTTATAACTAAGTAATAACTAACCTGACGTAAGTACTTGATGATAATATGATGGTCTTTCCAGATCCTTAATACCTTTATTTTCTCTTCAGTTTTGGTAGAAATTATAGTCAGAAATTAATGTCCTGAAGACTTATATAACAAAGCCGTTTCAAAATATGTATTGCATGTGCCATTTTAAGGTATTTTCTTTTATTTTTTTAAAGGGAGTTTCACGTGCGTCACGTTTTAACGTTGAGATAATGTATGATGTAAACCTATAACTTAAACTACCACATTGGTTTTCCACGTGATTATAAGTCAGACCTTCCACTGACAAAGTGAGAACACTCTCTTAAGCTCAGATGTGACTTTGAGTTTTGAATTCTAAAGAGGAAAATTTGTATCCATAAAGACAGTTTCTTATGTATTATGTATTATTTATTGATTTATTAACAAATATATAGCTATAGATTCCATGTCCATTATACATAGATTCCAATAAATGGTAACATTAATAATAAATGAATAAATACTTTTAGTCATGATGCTTTAATCAGAAAATTCTTAACGTCTTACAATTATGCACCGAGGCTAAGGGAAACGACGATGATATTGAATGAAATGATTAAATGAAGAAAGTGAAAGGAAACGAGAAAATCCCGTAAAAATCCACGAAATCCACTTTGGGCGAGTTAAGATCAAACCTGGGACCTCACGAATCAGAAGTGAGCATTCTCCACTGGACCACCGCGACCAATGATGATGATGATAATAATAATAATAATAATAATAATAATAATAATAATAATAATAATAATAATAATAATAATTATTATTATTATTATTATTATTATTATTATTATTATTATTATTATTATTATTATTATTATTATTATTATTAAGGAGGACAGTTGTTAAGAAAATTTAGCATTTTACCTTGTGCCACTTAATATATTTGAGTTTTCTGAAAAGTCATAAGAAACAATAATAAAATTGTTGATTTTGAGCTGTTTATAATCAGTCGCTGATTGTGAGCCTAAATCTAAGTGTATTTTACCAACTGATTAGAATGAACACTAACTTTAACAAGAAACAATTATATTATCTCTTGTAAATTATATTATCAATTATATCGATTGTAAATTACATAACAAGAAACAATTATATTATCTCTTATTTTGTAATATGTTTTATTTAAACTTATATTGTATAGTAATTTTATTTTAGCCGGAAGAGTATATTTGCATTTATGTATAAGTTTAAATAAAACAATATTTACAAAATATTATTTTTTTAAAAATATTTTGAGAAGATCGCGGGAACTGGTACAGGAGTACTTTGTAAATCTCTAAATTTTGATGAATAAGTACTATATACCCTCTTCATCGTGCTATTATGTTAATCAGATAATTGTTTTGGTGTATTACTTATATTCTTAATTCTAAAGAGCAACAAATACTTATTTATACTTCCATCCACTTTTTGTATTCTTTCCAGGACAACATGATTAACATATAATTCAGGAGTCTTCGTCTTATGAAATTAGCATTTCCATTATTTCATCAAGCAATAAAACTTCGCTCTAATTGTTTTATAGTTATATAAAACGTCTTCCCATGAATAGTGCTTTTACCAAATTGAAGAACCTTAATGAAATGTAAATAAGAAAATTTTGGAAGATTAACATTTTCTGTTTGCAATATAATGACACATCAGAGATTGAATTGTATAATCACATCGACGATCTCGATGTGCTTAACATTTAAAGAGCTTATTAACGACTGTTAAGGATTTTTGAGGGTAATATAAGTACCTAGGTATTAATATGATTTCGGTATAGTAATTATGATTGTGTTACGTGTTTTAGTATTTGTAAAGTTGATTACTATGCAAAATTTTAGTTTTCCAAACGGATGCAAAGAAATACGAATAAAAGACAATTTGATATGCAATATTTCAAATCCCGTATATCATCAGTGAATTCACATTTATATATATTGCTTCAGTTACTTAAAAAGAGATCTTACTATGTTCCCAAAGAAAATATAATTTATAAAAAAGAATGAAAGAAAACTTCTATTTTCCAAAATTGTGAAAATTTCTCTTGTTTCAAATGTTTAAAAATGAGTAATTGTAAATTTTTTTTAAAATTATTGTATTATGTATGTAAGATTACAGTAGCAGTAAAATTAAATACACTGCTGAAATATGTTTTCTGATCTTTGAAAAAATAAAAGACTTATAGAACTTCAGATTCATAAACATACACACATTTATATATACCGGTATTATAACTTAATCCTTTCTAGATTAAAAAAAATCAGTCGTGTACCTTCATCTCCTGTTATATATTAAAAATATATTTACAGTGAATTCATAAAACGTGAGCAATAAAATATATCTTCCCTAATCAGGACTTAAACATTATTAGAAACTATACCTGGAGGAAAATTGTAAGGTTTCCGTACATCCAGATAAACAAGAAGAGTTATGACCACTACCAACACAGCTACTATTATAATCATCCTGAAAATAAAGAGAAATACTTAATTAGTAATAATAATATGCCGTATTTGCTATATGGGCTAATAGGCCTTGATGTATATATACACACACACTAGTATTCGTTATGTTAGAATGATGGAAAGAACTTTACGGGCCACACGATGAAACATTCAACTTTAAATCAAGTTGCTCCTGTATCAGCCTTAGCAGTTGATAAGTTGGTATATTTTAAAACGATTTGTTTAATGCCAGCAGAGCAATATAAATAATATTATTGTTTAACATCTGCCTAATTTTGTGGAAAGAAAATTATGTTCATCCCGTGCTCGCTCACATTTCTGATTGAAATTACAGAAAAAGAAATATGCAGGAAAACTAGTCCCTTATACTTTGAATTAGTAACAGAGAAGCACTTCTCCTGTACTTACTGCAGTTATCTGGAGCTTCTTTTAGACTTGTGGTATAAGCTATTGAGACAAAAATGGGTACCGGGAACTGAGTTTTACTCTTTGATACATTTTGATTTATGGACGATTTATACTCTTAGGTGAATTTTTATATGTAGACCAAGTAGAACATATCTAGCGCCAAAATAACAATTATTTAGTGCAATTTAATTTGATTTGATTTGAGCTTTAACACAGGCAACTTGAATTAATGTACGTACCACTATGATTGCAAATTGTTATATAGCTAATAAATAAGAAAAGACATTTAAGCTGCCGAAAGTGTGAAATATCACTTCTTAGAGCGCTTTAACTTTAAAATTGGAGGGTATAGCTCAAGAGATAGAGTGCATTCAATAGCAAAATTGAAGAAGGTGCACTGGCCCTCAGATCGGTAGATTAGTTGGATTTTGGGTATAATGTACCGGTACCTTAAAAACTAGTAGGATTATTTCCAGCATAAGTAATCTATACCGAATAGACGTGGTGAGAGATAATGTTTACATCTCATAATTAAAATATTTTATGACAACGTCCTACCCACTGGAATATCACTTCTCGTGAGGTCAGCGACGTCAGGCAGTGTCAGGTTTGGTCCAAGGAAAGATATGTGACAGTTCATAGTCACTAGATGTTTTTTGCATTCTGGCGTCAACTCAGCGTCATGAGGGCAATTGGAGAGCTACTTGAAAGAAAGAAGTAGCAAACTCCAGTCTAGAAATCCAACCTTAACGGCGAGTGGAGGCGATGTGCTGACCACACATTACCCTAAAGTCCTGACTCATGAGTGTCATAGACTGGACTTGCTTAAAGGATATTGCGTTGACACTGTCTAGTTTTATTTTTAAGGTGATTTTTTCAAAATTTTACCTTAAAAAATGCCTTTCTTGTAGTACCTCCTGTGTCTAGAGACAAAGGGCTCAGTTCTTTCTAAGAGTAAAATTACCATTTAGGGTATATTTCATGAAGTTTTGTGGTTAGCGAAGAGCTGATAAAAATTCATCTTTTTCCAATGTATAAAATTACAATCAAACACGACAAATTAGATGTAACAAGTGTTTAAAAATCACATTTGCTATATTGCTCACATTTTTCATATTTTATAACATTAAAACAAAGTTTTGCAAAGTTGTAGGTTTTGAGAAATAAACACATTGGTGTATCTGGAACCACTGGCGGATCCACGTGGGGGGCGGAGGGGGCGACCGCCCCCTCCAAAGGTCTGTTTTTACTTCCGACATTTGCCGTTGGGAGATACACAAATATGCTCTTTTCCCAACCGATCCAATCTGTGTGACAAGCCTAGCAGAGTCTGACCAAAATTTGTTTGACTTAATAGTACTTAATACAGACATATTTGAATTGTGACTACTTCTGTCCTTAGTTCCTTGAGACGGTCACCATAAGCCCCAAAGAAGCGAGCATATGATTCATTCGTTGGACGAACAGCTGTAGGAAGGAGGCTAAGACGACTCACTCTTTGAACTAAAAATGTGTATTTTAAAATTGTGTCCTAGAAAAAGATGTGGAAATGAAATTCGGGTCCCGAGAGTTCAATTACTTTTATCTTGAATAAAGATAAATATAGACTCTTCAGCGCTCCTTACCAAAAAGCTCTCTGAAACTGAGTCTTGTTTGTTTGTTGATTGATTGATATATATTTATGTCGTTTGTCAAAAGCGATACTTTACAGAACGAGTACTAAAGTTTAAAGTTGGGTCTAAACTACTGTAGTGCGTTCGATGCTCACTCACCGGGAATCAAAACACAGAACCTGATGTATCAAAGGTCAATGGTGCATTGTGCTAGCTAGATCAACAAAGAGAGCCGTGAGTTTTAGGGTTCAACATGGAAACATCAGGAAGGCACCAGAGATTCATTGTGATTTTTAATGGCATTTCGTCTTTCTTGTGAAATAACACAAGCTAAGCTGTTATTGTAATTCATACATAAAAGACGATGTCCTGAGTGAATAACTGATCTTCGCACAGGCCAAAATGATTAAGCTAGAAACTTGAAATTCGAACAGTAGATAAGATTTGTGACGTAGGGTATCACTAAGAAAGTATTCTTTTTGGAAATTCGAAGAAAGGAAGGGGGACAGAGTAGACATTGTTTTAATAAGATGGCCATATTTCCGAATCTCTTAAGGTTACACACTTGAAATTTGGAATTTCGATTCCTCATTTAAAATAATTTGACACGCATTTCAACGTAATAAAATGGGGAAAAAACAGGTGGAAAGAAAAAGGGGCGGGATTACAATTATTATAATAAGATATCAATATCTAACAAGCAAGGTCCACAACGAGGCACACTCAGATCCGACTCAAACTTCGCCCAGAGGCCACATCATGGAAAAGAAGAAAAAATGCCAAATTGGAGTTGCCCAATACCAGAAACACCGGAGTTATGCTCCCCAACATAACGCACCACGCGGCAATATGATATAAGGTAAACGTCGCAAGATACCCGTTTAGGTCGAAATCGGAAAGGACGAGAAGCACCGAGATGATACCAAGATACCTGATATGCTATAACACAGACTTGGCCGCCATCTTGAAAGCCGTTATCGTGAATATATCGTAAGGTATTGAAACGTGAAGGATGTCTTGTGAAAGATCGATGTCGGATAGAATTAGAAACAGAAAACCAATGCCCAAACTCTAATAACGTATCGAGCATGGTATTAAAGTGAAGAGGAATTCATGCGAGCAGAGTATGGAAAAACAGCTGAAGTTATGTTCTTAACGCGATGAAACAGAAACGGCCAAAGGAACCCAGAACACATGGACGATGCGACAAAAAAACACACACGCACACACATAGAGAGAAACATATACATTTGAGTTGGAATGCTACATACACACACAGATATATATACATAGATACAGATATATCGGCAGTAGTGATAGTAAGTAAAGAAATGGGTGACACACAGCTCCCGCAAACACCAAGCACATTTGATCACAGAAAGTTCTGCGCACTCGTCTTTACAACATTCACGCTGTCGTAGATTGAAACAAAAGTCAGTTGTGTTGTACTGGAAATCAACGTCCTCTGCTAATCCAGCTAGTTTCCACCCGTATTGGTGTGCCATATGAAATCGTGGACAACAAAATTGGTTGTGTACCAGTGAATGCAGCTTAAGGACGGTGTCTCGCTGGTGAAGGTTTACGTTGGTATGGTCACGCAATGCCTCCGAAATCTGTCATACCATGTGTTTATACATACGGAAGTAATACAGATCCAACGGTTGGCACTGCGAAGTAGTTTTTTCAGGTATAATATGGATGCGAATATGATCGGCGGTGAAACCACTTTCATGAAGTAGCCTTGCAATTGTGTCTCTGTCCTTGTAAAGTCCATATGAATCTAGCAACAGAAGGCTTTGTGTGTTGGGAGCATCTGCTGCTACTTGTGGTATTACGCATTCTTTGATGAAAACCGAATACGCTTCCCTTGTCATTTTACGAGAAGACGTCCAGAATACCACTAAATTTGGTGCGGCGAACATACTGTCCTGAACCCTAGTACTTAAAGCTACGGGTTCCTGGAGAATGACAAATAGTTTATCCGCCACCACCCCTGCTTTCGACAACAACGGCACCACAGTGTACGTATGCGTCGTTTCATGCACAGACTGGACACAGCCCTGAATGTGCAATGATCCTCTTCTGGCTAATGTGCGCCCACTTGTCAACTCTTTCGCAAAACCGGATTCATCAGCATTCCATATATTTGCATTCTCAAACCCCTCCATGATGGTCTTGGTTTCGTCACCGAGGGACAGTTGCGGAATCTGTGTTTCATCGAGCGATATGAACGATGTGCGAATGTTTGACGTCCTTTGCCTTTTACGTCAAGCCAGTAGTGTAACATGTTAACTTTGTCCTCTAGCGTATATTATTTTGTATTACCTTCGTTTCCATTCGGCTCATAGTCACTGTCGGACGAGAACAGTGTTGCCTGTGGTTCGGGCGAAGAATCACTCCAAGGCAGCGTGCTGTCACCACTATCCGCGGCATCCTCTTCACCTGTTTGGGCCGGACCGGGTTCGTATTCATCAATGTCGAGAGTCTCGTCCACATTTATTTCTGTTACATCGTAGTTGTTCAAAAACTCCAGCATGTATTCAGCTGCTTTTCGTTCCGCCACTGTCGGTTCTGTCGATTGAACGTACCATTGTTTTGAAAGCTCCCTTTGCATAACTAACACCACATTGAGAGGGTTCATATTGCAGGTCTACACTGGCGTTTTTAGATGAACAATAGTGCGGACACATTCACTATACAGAATATTGCGCGTTTTGACTCGCGTATGCCAAAAACACACTATCACTTCTCACGGGCTAGCACCTGCTGTCACGCTCACTTCGTTCCATCTGTGCCAGTGAAACCCGTAAACACAATTCGAGTGGTCTCACTGTGTGGTAAATTAGCTCTCTCGTGGGAGATTGCAACAACTCATGGAACTCGACTCCGCAGTGCTGCCTTTCACTGATATTGTGATTCTGTTTCGGACCGTCGAGAAATAAAAAAATGAAATGAAATCTTTGAGCTTTACGTCCCACGGTTATGCCGGTTAGGCTAAAGGAGACAGTGATGATGAGAGATGAGTGAAATGGTGGAATGAAGAAAGAGGGAGGAAACGGGAGAACCCCGAGAAAACCCACGAGCACGGTGTTTGTACACCACAAAGTCCACACTGCGCGAGCTGGGATCGAACCAGGGACCCCAAGCACCAAAGGTGGACGCTCTACCACAGAGTCGCCGCGTCTCCCGTCGAAAAACAGTGTAGCACATTGCGCAAAAGAAAAGAAACATTCGTAAAGAAATGTCAGCTAGAACATGGCTGGGCCTTATCACCCATGCATACTTTGTTTCAAATACTGTTGTTTAAACAAACGCAGGCCGAAATGTCCTTTGTTCTCACGAAAAAGCAGGAAAAGTGAATAAGAAACGTACAAAACGTTGCCCAGGAGTGAGTTTCGATCCCAGGTAGGTCCTGCTTTTGGTAACCAATCCAATATTATATTACCTACTCTCCCGATCGAACTGCCTTCATGCTGTTTCACAATAGATAGCCCTTTGTAGTTCCTGTAGTCTTCAAACGAACGCTCGTATCGCGGGTGCAACTATGGATTTTACTGTACCAAGCCGGGTCCCAATATCCTTGAAAGACATAATGCGCCAATAAAGAGACGCTTCCATGTACAGACACTGTTACGTTTACTTGTCGCGTACCATTGCCGTGGCATGTTACCCAATACCGTGGCGTCTTGTCCTTCGCATACACGTTTGTTTTACCCGAGTCTTCTACACTTTCATCATTCCAACCTTTCATTCATTTCTCATAATCACCGTCTCCTTTAACCTGGTCGGCATAAGCGCGGTATGTAAAACTAAAAAATTTCAATTTTTCTTCTACACTTCATCACGTTCTCACCATTACATATATGTTTTTCGCGATTACATCATTGATTTTCATTTTGCATTTTACCTTACATTGATATATCACACATCCCACTTCTCATTTCAATACCTTACGCTATATCCAAGATCGTGGCTTTCAAGATGGCCACCAAAACATTGTTATAACATATCAGGTATCTTTTTGATATCATCCCAGTGCTTCTTACCTTAGATCATATTGTCGCGTGGTGCGTTATCTTGGGGAGCATAACTCCGGTGTTTCTGGCATTGGGCAGCTCCAATTTGGCATTTTTTCTTCTTTTCCATTATGTGTCCTCTGGGCGAAGTTTGAGTCGGATCTGAGTGTGCCTCGTTGTGGACCTTGCTTGTAAGAATCTTTGAAGGTTAGAAACATGGAATTTGCCAGAAACAAGGTAGATTTTAGCTTGTGCTGTAACATCACAGAGATGGACTGCAAGGTAATTAAGACCGTTGGGTGGTTTCCGCAAGTCGTGGTCTTTGCCCGTAATTATTTTCAACTCGTGTATTTCCAGAAAGTTATGAGTGAGTCTAAAGTTGAAGTCTTTGGATTTATCTGAATCGCAAATAAAATCAAGAAAAATGGATGAACGAACTCGAAAAAGTTTGAAATCGCTTTTTCTAAATCTTTAAATGAATCAAAAGGGCACAACTACAATCGTAAAAAATGTGTATATTTTTAATAAACAATTATACGTATATTATACATATGATATTCGATTTGTTTCTTTAACGTCCCACGATTGTACCAGAACGGCTAAAGAAGACGTGGATCTAATCATTATAGTGGAATCCGAACATATTTTTTCGTTCAACTGTACTCCCACCGGGAATCGAACCCGGGAGCACGCGCACCAAAAGTAAGCGTGTTAGCCATTATATATATATTTTTAAAAAGTTAACTAATCCACCAAATGTGCCTCATTAACTTGCTTAACTACTTAACACTAGGTTTCTACTTATTTTACTCCTTTTTGCTCGTTTTTGCATTAACCTCGAACAACAAGGACACGAACGCAGAAACATTGAGGACGATTAAAATTCCAAAGGCTCTCCCACCGGGAATCGAACCCGGGACCCCGTACACCAAAGGTGCATGTGCTAGCGAGAGGGCATATCATTAGGCCAAATGGGGCTCATATTATATCTGAGATGAAAGAAAAACAACAAGTTACACGTGCTTTATTCTCTATTAGTAATTTCATTTAAAGATGAGAATTTTTCAAAATTAAATTTTAATTTGCATTTTTTCAAATATTTGATATTGTCAAATATCACTAGTCGGTATGTTAAAGGAAATATAGTTCGTGTGCACTAATGAACGGAAATAACACTTTGGTTTTACATTTCTGATCTTCTTTCGTTCATTTTATTGTAGGATTTGTAAATCTTTCAGAGGTTTCATTTTTTTTTACTATTTATGGATTATAATGGCTTATATTGTAATTCTAAATAATTTTAATTCATATTTTCATTCATGTAAAATATATACACAGTTCGTGCTAGATTTGACAAAATTTTTTTGTCTAGTTTCTTTAAGAGAAAGTTTAGCATTGATATTTTTATTACATTATTTGCAGCATTTTACTGAATGAATTGTACATTTACCTTAGTAGTGATTTATATAGTTAAGGAGTACTACAATATTATATTTATATAGGATTTATATTCACAATTCATTTCTTTAAATGTTACTGCTGTAGTTTAACTCCAAACCGTCGCTCTGGGTTCCTGTTAGTAGTACGGTACAAGGTTTAAATGCAGTGATGATTAGTATTATGTATTAGAAAGTGTATCCATTTCATTCTCCAGTACTTGATCTGTCCCTTTGAGTGAGCAGGCCAGTTCTTGTAAGGGAGAAAACATAACATTCTTATTTCGGGGGAAAGCAACGAAATTCATGTTCGGGCAATCACTACCACGAGAAATAATCAGTCACTAAAACATCCTTGGGGTTCAGTTTGAATATTATATTTTTACTTTTCAATTTTCAATTTACTGAATTATATCTGATATAAACAGAAATGAAAGCAATATCTAGAGCTTCCTCCTCTATATTTTGAACTATTTGGAACAATATGTGCCATATACTACTAAACATCACTTTATAATCAATTATTCTATTAATTTTAAGCTACCAAGAAAAGTACGTAGGTATATCATAATGTCTTTTGTTATTTATTGACATTTTATATTATTCTTTATGCATGTATACTTTTGTTATCTATTTACTGTGCAAGACAGCACATCTGATATATCGCGGTGACTCTGTGTGAAGTGAATCATGACACCTTCATACCTCCGAAATGGAAGTGCGTATTTGATCTAAATCTACAGAAAGAATATACGTTCATTTAAAAAGCATACAAATTCGGGTCCCAATGTAGAATCTGGGAATAAAGTTTACACCCCCCTCCAGTCCTGGAATCATATACGTCTTATTCTGGCAAACTAAAATTCTAGTCACCTTGAGGCTACACTTATCTTCCAGGACGCGAACCGCCCCCTCCAAACGATCCTTCTGGATCCGCTAGTGTCTGGAACGCAGTTAATGAGTACACCATTAAGTACTACATGTTAAACGGTGTTTTATTGCACTATAATTCTGTTCTATGTAAGTTGCCGTAGCCTAACGCTAAAGATAAGACTATGAATAGTACTTAGATTATGTTGATAGACTAATGAAATGGAACCTGACTGTTGAATAAAGAAAATTAAAATACACCGTTCACTAGAAATGGTCAGAAAATTTCGGGTCCGAGTTACCTATAGTTCCGGATCCAGTGAGAATCGGATACCGGGTTCTTAGAATTAGATGCCCGGTTCGAGAATGGAATATCAGTTATCCAGATCAAAACCGAGAATCGGATGCCTGGTTCCCGAACCGAGAATAACTACCCAGATAAGAACCGAAGATTGGGTACCCGGCTTCAGAACCGAGAATCAGGTATCCGAATTCGAATCCGAGAATCGGGTATCCGAAACCGAGGGCTGGATATTTCGAAAGGTGTTCAAACTCCAAAATATACATACAAATTTGAAAATACATCACCTGCTAAAATTGAAAGTAAAGCACACAGAGAAAAACTCCTGTTCAAAAGAATAGTGGAAAAGAGTTCACTGATCATTTTTAAGCATTACCAAGCTTAAACTTCATAGCGCGACTTGGTATGAAGCTTAGAATCTGTCAGTGATATGTTTCACAAAGAGTCTAGTCTTGTACGAATACTAACGTGGAATAAGAAAAATAATAACTTTTACAATTTATTGTGTGTACCATAAAAGTAAACAAATAGAAAGTAACAGCACTAGTATGATATTTATAAATGACTTCTACTACAGTCGGCGAGAACTATCTTGGCAGTGACGTCAACGCTCTCAGTTGCAAGGCTACCAACTTAAGCTATTCACAAATAGTGCTTAGATGGCGCACTGAACGCTTCGCACGTCACGTCGTAACTACAGTTTAAAATAATGATGGTAGCGAAGTAGAGAGAATTTAGATAACAATGTATTTGAATAATACTAGCATATATATGTGCATTGTTACGACAAAGAAAGAAAAATTAAGATTAGACCCTATATTTATGTCGTCAAACGACAATATCTTTCCTTTCAAAAAGCAGTTTTCTATTTCCAATAGATTTTTGTTTAAACCCAAATCTCAACATGCGCAGTATTTGTTGTAATGCCCACTCAAAACCTTTGAAGTCAGTGCTTTTCTTAAGTTCGCACAATAATTTATTTAAGGTGGCGACAATGCCTTCAGCATAGAGATTGTGAATTGTTCTACGAACTACTACTTCATCGAAAGAATCTAAATTTATTTGTTTTTTCTGTGTAATTGGCCTTGCTTTACAGGGTGTTACGACATGTTGTCCAGACTTTACTCCTTCTCTTTCACAATTCGCCACACGGATCTCTCACTGACACATGTTGCTCGGGAGGTTTCATGAACACTGCCAGATTTATTATTGTTTGCTGCAAGAAAAGTTGTAAACATTAAAAACAATGTCTCCTGTATCACAATGCAACGGCTTGCCTTTCTTTAGAGTACCATCACCCATTCTTATACACAAAATTTCGAGAACGAGAATAAAACAAAGGATTGACAACTTTCACCAACAGCCCTACACAAAGAAAACATGCGCTTTTCAGTTCATTTCATTTCGCTTTTGTTTTTTAATTTGTTTGTGTGTTTTTCCTGGAAGTGCTGTTCTTATGTCCTATTGGTAAATGTTATACTTTTCGAAGCTACATTCACTAACCCCCACGTTCTGTTTCCGCGACCAGGAAACACGTTCACATATCATCCTCTAACTCAAGAACCGAGATATGTAAAGACATGGGAGTTTCTTTAGAATAAACTTTGGACTTCCCTTCCCATTTCGTCCACAGCATGTTTGTGTCTATCGTCAATAGAACGAAAGTTTGTAGCATGTTGAAATCTGAGTATTGTTAGAACATAATAAACATAAATGGCTATCATTTAAAATTATTTTCCACATACTTATAATATAAAATTCAAATATAAAATAACCATGTTCTTCATGAAAGTTATATAAATATAATAGCAAAAAATGTAGCATTTATGTCTTCTCGAACTCCAGTTATCGTTATACAAAGATGAGAAGTATATTTATCAAAAATGAATCTCCCATTTCGGTTCATTTCCTTTCGCTTTCCTGTTGTAGAGAAGGGAGCGTGCTTGTAAGTTGGTATTTGTGTTCGCGCATTTTCTGTTTCCTGTGATTGGACGTTGAATTGAACGAAGCGTCTGCTATAACCAGTGGGATAGCATTTGAGCAAGAGCGAAGTCTACGTCACTGCCAGGTTAATTCTCGGGCACTGTAGCATTGTATTGTTTCTGCCCCATAAATAGTTTACGAGGTTGTAAGAAACACTTTTTAAATTTTGTGAAAAGTACTCGATCACTGACCATTGTTATACACTATCTTCTCCTTATCTATATTGAAATAATAATAACAATAATAATAATAATAATAATAATAACAATAATAATAATAATAACAACAACAATAAACTCTGCTAAATACATTAAAGAGGATCACGCGAAATGTACACTTACAATAAGTTAAGTCTATTATAAAGTTAGAGTTTATGATAAAGGTTATCGCAACATGTTTGCCTAGATTTATGTAACCCCCCAACAATTAAGTGTTTAGAAATTAAATGAAATCTTTGGGTTTTACGTCCCACGGTTATGCCGGCTAGGCTAAAAGAGACGGTGGAGTGAGGAAGTGGGAGGAAACAGGAAATACCCAAGGAAACTCACGCACACGGTGTTTGTCCACCACAAAGTTCACTTGGCGCGAGCTGGGATCGAACCAGGGATCCCATGCGCCAGAGGTAAACGTTCTACCACTGAGCCACCGCGGCCCCTTAAATGTTTAGAGGATTGGGTATTAGCGTTACGCGAAATCTCATTCATTACACTTATGAATGATTGGAATATGAATAGCCACCTTTTAAGTTACCGTTACCTGTATAGAAGATGCTAACGGATTGAGCAGCCGAGACAATCGCTCTAGCCATATCTAGACTATTGCAATAAATTCAAAAATTCGCTTTCATTCAAGACTTTTCGTTTGAAGTAACAGACAGACGTACTAACATTACAATCTTATATGGCCCGCTAGCGTGATTCTAATAACTTACAATCATATAAGACTCACTAGCGTGATCCTAATAACATTACAATCTTATAAGCCCGACTAGCGTGATTCTAATAACTTACAATCATATAAGACTCACTAGCGTGAACCTAATAACATTACAATCTTATAAGCCCAACTAGCGTGTTTCTAATAACTTACAATCTTATGAAACCTACTAGCTTGATCATAATAACGTTACAATCTTAGAAGACCCACTAATAACTTACAATCTTATAAAGCCCGCTAGCGTGATGATAATAACATTAATATTATAAGGGCCACTATCATGATCCTAATAACGGAAAAAAGAACAGTGTTATAATATTACTACATTTTTGAGCTCCTTTGTGGCTAAGGGTTAACGTACGCGCCTTTTTCGTGGGAGACTCGGATTCGGTTCCCGGTGGGGGCTAATCTAGTTCGGATTCCATGTTAATCAGTAGGTCCCGTCTCATATCGTCTCGCTGCTGAAAGAGACGTTAAACTCTAAATCAACTCAACTACAACATTTTTTTCTTAATTTTATTCTTAGAAAGTAATCAATGTTCGAATGCACTAAATAGTATAAACAAGAATTTGTTTTCGCCGAAAAACTGAGATTGGAGACTTACCTTAATTTTTTTTCCCCCGCTCAAACGATGCCCAGACACAACGCTTTTCTAGTGTCACAGAGCTAAATGTAGACTATGCAGAGGAGAGTAACAGAAACAGACCAACAGTAACCAAGACCTAACAGCACAAACAAGGGATATCAACATTTAAAATCTGTTCCTTTTCAAGAAACAATTTTGCTTCTTTTTTTAAAGGTTAAAATTGAAGCTTTATGTAATTTGTTATTCAAATGATACATTGTATGTGTGTGTCTAGATAGTTCCAAACCATTTTAGTTTAAGAATAAAAATGTTATTTTGATTTGTGAAGAATAGATAACATCATTGCTCTTTTATTTCGTATTTGGTTTTACTTCACTGTAAATCGACAGGTGGTCTTGAGATTTAAAAAAATCATGAGAGAAAAGAAAATATTTTTAGTGTCTATAGAAACAACGCATTTTGCTTTTTTGAGGATGTGAAAGAGAATCTATTTCATATGTAATCTACAGTATTCATATGTAAATATGGAGAAATGAGATAAAAAGTCAGTCTCCGTACACACACGAAAAGGATTTGATGTATATTTTGTTAAAAACATAATGCGTTTATCTTTTGTTTCGTTTTAAGGGCAAAATACTATTCATATTATAATGTAGCTACAAGGAGAGAAATCTATAAGTAAGCAACCGCAGTAAATGTATTATATTTAGTATTGAACTAAAAGTACATGTATGTGGAAAATATACAGTAGAAAGCAGTGGCGTAGGCAAGGGGCTGATACTGTTCAAATCTACTCCTCTTAGAACAGTGATACCGAAAATGTATTCTGCTTACATGCAGTATGTTATATTTGTGATTCCCCACACTTTTGATGTGGTTACAACAGGGGGGCGAGCAGGGCGATGGCCCCGGCGCCGAAGTAAGAGGGCGAAAAAATCGGGAGAAAAAGGGGCAAAAGAAAGGAAAAATTACTTGGAATATATGTATGGGGGCGCCGAAGTATACTTTCGCCCCGGGCGCCGATTTTCCAAGGCACGGCCCTGGATCACAATAAACAAGTATTGTACAGTCACGTTAAAAATAAAACTTGTGAGTTTCATACTGTATTTTTTCATTTTCTAAAGCTGTTTATCATTAGCATATACGGGTGCGAATAGAGAGTATTAAAAAGAAAATAGATGATAAAGTTTTTGTTTTAATTAATTAATTTTTTAGTAATATACTGAGCTTCTCTTTAGCTGAATTGTTAGTTCGCGTGACTTCAGTATGTATATCCAGGTTCTATATACGGTCAAAACACTAAAATTTTGTGTTATTGACCCACCATCGTGAGTAATTAGGATGGTATCTGAATTAAGAGGTAGCAAACTCCGATTCAAAAAGCTAGAAATAATGGTACCTGGGAGCCGATGCGCCGACTACACCTTATCCACTTGAACATGGGCCATCTGACCGGTCATAGCTCATCAATGGCTGTAACGCCAGATAATTTAGTTTAGTACTTCTTTAATCTATTAGCTAATTTCATTAGTACTTCGATATCCTGTAACTAGAGAGAACAAAAGAAACGAGTTCTTTATTGTCTATCTCTTCCGCAATTAGCCACACCCCTATGTACTGAAATAAAATACTAAACTTCGGGTCGCAAGAGTCCGTTCTGCAATATGACGTATATTTCAGCCATTAACGCATCATTAGTGCATGGACTTTCAGCGCCATCTGTATTGGCTTTCTCATGTCAAATGCTGTACACATATATATATATGTGTGCGAGCTCTTCGACATGGTAATTATTAGACTCCTTCAAGAAATTTTTCTCCTACGCCACTGATATGAAAACAGGAAGGCAAAGTCCCTCCGTTTTTATATACAGCCACGGATCCAGGATATGATCAAGGGAGAGGCTGAACCATAGTTTGCCGCTTTAACCAGTGTAAAGAAAGTGAGATTGAAGCCCATTTTATTCAGTGTATACTTGAGCGTTAAGGAGGGGCTATAGCCCCTATCCCCTATAGCTGTCCCCTTGGATCCGCGCATATATGGGCCTATATGCAGGGTGTTTCAAAACAACACCGACAACGTTTGGGAGGTGATTCCTGACACCAAGATAAGACAAAAAGTATAAACCAACCTGGGAGCACAAATGCTTCCTTTTGGAGTTATAGGCTGCCGAAAACATGAAAAAATTATTTTTAAAGGTCCGTAGCTCCAAAAGTTTGCCGCCTACCGTAGTCGGGTCAAGACTTCACTTAGAAACTAGTATATGCCCTATCTAAATATCCATGATTCAGAATCCTCCGGTACTTCCGCAACAATTGTTATAGAGGTAGTTGTCGAGTACTTCAAATTATATGCCCGTAGCCAAACATCTCATGACTGTAGGTCATTCTACTGGCGTCCTTCCCAAGGAAATAAAGGAAAGTCACAGAAATAATCTGCTAGCTAATGTTAATGTTACAAGTGGTGGAAAGTCGTTGCAGTCCTAGTTTAAGCCTCCCTACCTTCATAACTGCACTTTCTTTGCGTTTGAGAAAATATATATATTACATACCTGGATTAGCTTCAACACGAAGTGACTGTCAACGACTCACACAACGTACCATCGTATATCACACACTGCACATAGGCAAAAATTGTCACACAAAGACTCCAAGAATTTCCTTTCCTATTTTTTGTATGCGCAGTCTGGCGTAAGATTACCCATCCAGGAACTGAGTCGGCACAAGTTGTTATGTTTTTTTTTTTTTTTTTTTTTGGATTTCATGTAAAACTATACAATTTTATCAGACACATAAGGACATTCCCTTACTTTGAAAAAGTAACGCAACCCACGACTTCTAGAATATGCAGAAATAGTTTCGGGTTTTGAATTACAATAAATCGGAGCGTCATATTCCAGGAGAAGTTATGTCCGTAATTTTTTTTTAATTGTGTAAAATAGAGATGTCAGAAACTCGTTCGAGAGATCTTGGAGAATGCAATAACAGTCGGAGAAAACATCTGCAATATGGGGCACTGTTTTCAAATGACCATCAAAAATGTATGTTGTCTCTAGCAAACTTAAAATTACAGGTGCAATTAGTGATAATGGACATGGTTGAACTTTTCTAAATACACTTACTAGTGGTCTATACAGTAGCCCATAGAAGTTTCATGTTTGTAAATTACAACCAGCACGAAAAACGTACTCACAAAAGAATTAGAAATCTCTTACCTGATGCAACTGTTTCACTTCAGCAGATGTTTGAAGTGCCCGCCGTTTGCATCAATACACTTTTGGAAACTGCAAACAAGAGAGCGTTGTAGTGTTTGCACAAATATTGCTGCACATTCCGTGGTAATACATTCTTGTATATTCTTTCGTGTCGTTGGTGGTTCTTGATACACTATATCTTTCACTGTGCCCCAGAGAATGAAGTGTAATTGAGTCAAGTTGGGGGACTTAGATGGCAATGGCACAAGCCCACCTCGCCCTATTCACCTGCTTGGAAACTATGCATCCAAAAATTGCTCTGAAGACATGTGTGAAGTGTGCGAGGCATTCGTCATTCCGGTAACAAATTAATAAACGCGTTTCCAAATACAGGTCCTCTATGAGAAGCGGTAGATTGTCTTGCAGAAAGGATGCATATCGCTTCCCGCCTATTGTTCGCTGATAAAAATACGAACCTATAATACGATTAACAATTATACCGCACCATTCATTGACATTGCACTGCCGTTGATGAGCAACCGTGCGAACCCAATGAAAATTTCGCACGGATCAGTAGTGTTTGTTTCGGAGATTCACATTGCCATGATTGGTGAACAAAGTTTCATCCGTAAACAAAGTATTACGTAGAAATGAGGAATGATCTTGTAATCGCTGAAGTTCAAAAAGACAGAATACAATGCTGAACTCAAATGCCTATGCAAAATGTTCCACACACTACTGCGTCTTATTCGAGAACCACGTTCAATCTGTTGTACTAATTTCCGTATTGTGCGCTACAGTAGCCAAAACAACAATTTCGTTACTGTTGGTACACTGACGCTTTCTGGGAGCCCAGCTTCCTGTTTCTGTGAGATTTATGCAGGTATTGGCAACGGTACGAGGTGAAGGACACCGTCGATCTGGGTAGCGTTCAGCGTACAGTGCCACAGCTGTGGTTGCATTTCTGTGACATTCATCGTAAATGAGAAGACTCTAATTTTTTTCTTCTTACTGAATACCAGCATATCAGAAGAATGGCAACCGAATAGACGAAATCAAATGTAAGAATATACCAAAACAAGATTCACTGTATCAATAAGAAAAGTAGTAATATCCGAAATGTACTTCAAGTTGCGTTACAGTGCGTTCTAATATGTAGTACTTCCTTGTTTGACGCTAACACCAGCAGACCAACAGTAGAATGTACCGTACCAATTGGTTTGTTTACAGCAAACCAATCATTGCAGAACGTTTTACTGTTCAGAGTACTAGTTTCCCTTGATCTCTGAAGAGCAGAGTGGTTTGTTTACATCAGGATACATGGATATTCCAAGCAACCTGTAGCAGTCAATTTGTGTGCTCAAGACCAAAGGAGAAACAAACAAATCTTCCCTCCAATGTACCCGCCGAATGTAGGAATAAGCAAAATCAAATATCAGAGAAATTAACAATACGTACTTCATCCAGCTATCTTGGAAGTTAGGTAGTGTAAGGGGAAACCATATGCTAGATATCCTACGGGTCTCTACATTCGCCGTCACCTAACTAGTTCAGAACCCACGTATAAAACTGTAGGTCCCGTGTTTAGAAGGTCCGTCGACTACCACGTAAATATCAAATCAAATCTAATACAAAGAGGTGTATTAAATGTAAAACTAACATTAGTAGCAAGAAAGCTTTCGACCAGTTGGCATGTGTTTATGTTTTGACTTTCTACGCTTGCACTTGAAACGCATGCTTTCATACAATCTGCCTTTTGTTGTACTTGCAAGCAATGCTTTAGATCCTTCGCAGAGCGTTATGGCATTACTGGCCGTTCATTGGCTATTGACTTGACTTGTAAAACGCTTGCGTCAAGTTTGAATGCAACACTGAATGCAAGGTTGCCCCCATGTAAGTTCGTTACTAGAACCCAGCTTGCGGCATACTTGCACGTTTTCCAATCAAGGTGTATGCAAGCTTGGCCGACTTGCAATTCAAGCTTATAGCAAGCTGTTTGCAAGTTGTCTCTGCTATTAGGGTTGTATGTTGCAGAGAAAATGTTTATACGTTATATAATTAAGGAAGATACGTGTGTAAGCTCACAAATAGGGAAATATAAAAGTTTAAAAAAATAAATAAATAAAACGAACAGAGCAGCGGATTCGAACCACCAAACTGTGCATGATTGGTGTCCAAAAGTGTTTATATTTAGTACTGTGAAGTAACTGAAGTAACTATGTATTGGATATATAGAAACATGAACTTTTGAAAACTTTGAAAGAAAACTTTGATTAGAAGTGTACATTCTCAGACAGCTTTTGTAAACGCATATTTGTTAATAAACACGACTAGTTTCCTCATTGCCTTTCCGCATACCTTCAAGCACTGCCTGATACTTCCCGATTAGGTCATCATTCTTGAATTGATCAAAACCACGAGGAACAGAACAACAAGGGGTATTCGACACACGGTTAGGATAGGTGCAGGATCGACAAGAATAGCGGATCGCACCGTTGGAGGACCACCGACTCCAAGTTCAAGAGTACCATTCTGTTGGTTTATCACCGCAGACTTATTAAGCTTCAGCAGACTAGTAGAATGAAGGTGTAGGAGGACATCATCGTAAAGACGTATTATCGACGCCCCTTGCAGATCAACAGGATAGTGATCCAGATGTTGACTGTTTCCAGCTTGTCCAGGCTCTTCCAGGGGAAAACCATTCATCGTTCCAGATGACTAGGACGACGCCAGCTTCATTGGATTTGTCAGGCTAGTGCTCATTATCTATCTTTCAATCATAACCTATTTCTCTCTCTCAGCTTTCCCAACTAGTCATTTTGAAATTAGAAACATTTGAATTTCATTAAATTCAACCACAATTTTACAGTTAAGTACCGTGTTGTGCATCAGTTCCATCCCCATTTGGTTGCATTTATTTATTATGTATTCTGAGCTATAACTGATGACACAGCAACGGCACATGATGGAGATGCTGTAAGGCTTACGCCTTTGTTACGATCCTAAAATTTCGATAGATAAGTCAGGTACTTTAGAGATTTTAAACGGTAGAAACGATGCATTTTGAGTAATTTGTACAGTGTAATTTATAGTTTGTCGAGAGAAATTGAGTAGAGTTATTTTTAGCCCACCCTCCTACCCTCGCTACGTTCACTCATTTGCTCAGTTAGAGTAATTCTTGTTTTATTGTTTCTTAGTTGAATGATTAAGTGGGTGAGAAGAGAAAATTTTGCCAAGTTATTATATTTTGTTTTTCTTTGTGTTAGTACATAAGAAGTGTTATTTACATTTTGGTGTTGGATATATATACATAGTAGTGTAAGATATTTATCTCAAGTGTGATTTTGAAAATAGATATAATGGAGAATACTAGTGGTATATCTTCTGCTATAGATTGTTTAGTAGAACCCCCCAAATTTTCTGGCAAATTGAACGAATCAGTTCAGTCATTTTTTAGTCATTTTGAGGATTTTTCTGTCCTTCATAACCTACGTGATGTACAGAAACGTCATTTGTTGCCGTATTGCTTAGAAAATGGGGCTCGTTCTTATCTGTTAGCTTTACAATCAACCGCAGAATATGATAATCTTATGTATGTACAGATTAAGAAGAAGTTAATAGAGGCTTATGAAGATAATATAGTTTCGCAAGTTTTAGAGCAAGAAATGAGAAATAGAGAACAGTTACATTCTGAATCTGTCCTAGATTACATTTTTCATAAATGGAAGTTAATACTTGAGTACGATCCGAAGATGCCAGTGTCCGAACAAATTAACTTGATAATCAATGGGTTATTGCCTTCGTTTTATTCTGTAGTTGTAAGAAAATCATATAAGACTGTTATTGAGTTAGCAAAGTCCTTAGGTTTAGAGGAAAGAATTAATTTTCTTGTCAGCATGCGTAGTCAGCAATCGAAGTCCTTGGCAATAACAAACGAATACAATATACATCCTGTTAGTAATAATGCTATACAGCAAAAAGAGAATACTTTAGATGTTAATATTCAGAACGAAAATGAAATTGTAAGTCATCCTGAAGAAAAAAATACATTGATAGCTCAGTTAGACGGTATCAAAATCCAGTTAGAAAGCCTTGTGCAACGAACTGCGCTCGCAAAAGTTTCCCACGCACACAAAGGAAAATCTGTGTGTATACAATCTTATGAGCATTCGCGTTTCGAGCGAAGAAATCCATCCAACGCATCCTCCTCTCATTCGTTGCTTCCTGCATCTGTCAATGCAGTCAATGTAAATGAGAACGTTAAATTGAATAGGAATAAATCAGACAATAACAAGTGTAATAATGTTGGAAATAGTAAACTATATTATGTTCCTATTCAATATGAAGCTGATTTGCCTCATGTTAAAGCATATATAGACAATAAGCCGCATTTATTTCTATTGGATTCAGGCAGCACTGTTAGCATAATTTCTTGTAATAGTTTAAGCAATAAGCATAAAATACTTAAAGGAACGACTTTTATTCGTGGCGTCACTGGAAATTCTCAAGGAAGTGATCAAATCGCTTTAGTTAAATTTAAATTAGAAGGATAGTATTTTACACATCCTTTTCGAGTGTATAAAGATTTTCCGTACAATAGCATAATTGGCCAAGATTTCTTGAAAAATCATCTTGAAATGGTTGATCACAATAAGAATTCATTTAGTTTTGTTAAATTTGGTATTCCTCCAAGAGTTGAATTGCCGCCATACGTATCTTTTGATGAAATTTCTAACCATATAGCGAAATTGTATAAACCTCAATTTTTAGTGGCTCGCTCTGTTGTTTTGCCTCCAAGTTCAAGTGTTCAAGTTACATTAAAAAAAGTAAATGATATTGCAGGAACTCGCAATTTATTAGTTCCCAATGAATTAATAGATACGCAGGCAGAAATTTTTGTGCGTAAATCAGTTGTAGACGAAATTCATCCGGTAATTTCTGTGATAAATCCAACCAAAAGTAAACTTTACTTAAAAAAAGATGTTGTTTTGGGTTCTGCCGAATATGTTATCAGTGATACCAACTTCAAGAAACAAAATAGCACTAACAATAAGGTTCATCAAGTTAATGCAGTAGATACGAAATCTTTTCCTGAAGGTTATGATAAATATCGAGTAAATGTTAATCCTGCATTGTTGCCACATCAACAACAGCAATTATATGACTTAGTAGAAGAATTTTATTCTAGTTTTTCTTGGAATGAATTTGATTATGGTTGTGCTAAAGGATATAAGCATAAAATTGAATTAGTAGACAATATCCCAGTAAATCGACCCCAATTTTCGATACCATTTCATCTATGGGATGAGATAAAAAAAAACAAGTAGATATTTTATTGAAAAGTAAGATCATTGAGCCTAGTATTAGTCCGTATAATTCTCCGGTAATGCTTGTTAAAAAGAAGAATGGACAGTATCGATTTATACAAGACGCGAGATTTTTGAACAAAAAAATGGTTCCTGGTCCCGGCACAGTACCAAAGAGAAATGTTCGTAATATCCTCAAATCACGGATGTAAGAGTATCAAAATATATTTCATGACGTTTTAACTATTTGATATCTTACATGAAACCTTTCGCTTTTCACGATTATTTAAGATGGCTAATGAAAAGCATTAAGTTCAGTAATCAAATTATTTTATGAGTAATCAAAATCATATTATAATGCAACGTAAAATTATCATTATAACATGTTATTGTTTTACAAATTACGAGTAACAGTACTGAAAATGTTTTTTTCATTTAATCCATAGAAACATCATCATTTAAATTGATATTATAAAGATTTTCAGTTTCCCTTTCGGGACTGGAAGGACAGTCTTAACGAATATGCGATTCCAGTAAACTTATCATCCTAAGGAAGGAAAGAGTCTGAAGGTATGACCTGTATATCATCTCTAATTTAAATAAAATAGTGTTCTGATTTAATATTTGAAGCCATAGAATCAATTTTACAATGTCTGACGAACGAAGAACGTCTCAAAATGGACAACAAAGGAAATATAATAGAAAACATTCGCGTTCACCTCAGAGACTTCCACAAAGAAACCGCCACCAAAGTAGAGTTCAACCTACTTCCCAAGAACTACAAGACGGCCAAAATTCAAGACCAAGACCTTCTACAGTCGCCCATAGTCGCAAAGAACGTGATCGTTCCCCTCGCAGAGGAAGAGTTGTGGTTAGAAGAAGAGTAACTGAACGCATTGATCGTAGTCCCGGAGGCACTAAAACCAGGAGAGTGTTCATTACAATTGAGCGATGTGAAAACTGCACCTGCAGAAGTTCCAGCAGCAGAAGTCGTAGCAGTTCTAGCAGCAGCAGCAGTCTTAGTTCTCCTAGCAGTATTAGTAGCAGCAGCAGCAGTTCTGAATCGGACAGTGATTTTTAAAATTATTCTCACAGTAAATGACCGAAAACCATAAATGTGGGAGGTTCGGTTAAGGAAGATAGCCGCTCTTTCAGGATAATATACAGATAATATAAAATTTAATCTACAAGAATTTTTTCCAGGAATAACCTTCCACAGGTTGTGTACAAAGTTTATAATGAAATCTACAATTAACTGAATGTAACCTTAACAATAGGATTCACATTGAACTGTTTGTATTCTTTTTCAAAACCAAAATAAGCAGAGAAAACTGATCATTCAAAATATCACTGAAACTATAAGTATGTAGACGATTTCTTTCCCTCTTTTTAACTTTGAAGTGTACAGCCAGACCTACTTAAACATCCCAAAGATTATGATCATATAATCAAAATTCACAACACGAAAGTTATATTGTATTACAAATGATTTTAATAATACCTTCATTCATCATATACAATAGTTTCATTACTCCTCAAAGTAATTAGAATAATGTGTTATTGCAAATATAAACGTTATCTCTCTCTGATATACATATATTGGTAAACAAGGTGCCGTTACACACTTCCCCCAGGTTGAAATTTCTGATGGAAAATTATTGCTGCTCCAGCATGAACTACAGATTTTCCAGCAAAAATTTCCATCAAATCCAACAACAACTTGTTGCTGGACTAAGAAAAGAGGCCAGCATTTTTCCTGGTTATTGGGAAAACTTCCACCATGTGTAGCTGGATCATCCAGCTTTAAAAATGGATCTTATGCTAGTTCCAGCGAGGAATTCTATCATATTATGGTGGATTTTAAGCTAAATCCAGCAAGAAATTGTAGCATGCTTTGATGGATGTGTATGCTGGCTCTAGCAAGAAATTCAAGCATGTTTTGTTGGATTTTATGCTAGTAATTGCAAAAAAATTATAGCATGCTTTGGTAGATTTTATGCTGATTTTAGCAAGAAATTCTAACATGCTTTGGTGGATTTATATTCTTGTTCCTGCATGGAATTCCATCGTGTTTTGGTGGATTCAATTGCTACTTACGAAAGTCCTGTATCCGTTTCCCATGGTTTTCTTTTCATGGTGATCACATTATGGGATAATAACCTTTTCAAACCAGAATCCCCTCTACACTTGAACTCATGAATAACAGTCGATATAAACTGCAAGCATTGTATAAAAACTATCGAGACTGTAAACAATACTGGGGATTTGTTATTTCAAGTAAGTTAAAGCCAATTGTACTCACAACTCAATACTAAGCACACTTTAAGGAATTCGTAGGTATGTTTACACACAAAAAAGTGGCAATCTGTTTGGCAAGCCTCTATGTAAATAAATTGACATCTCTTAAAGTCGTAAAACAAAATATATTTTCCATTGTAAAATATTTTACACTTGAAGATGTATTTCCACTCTGTGTCGTGTGAAAATAGAGGAGAGGGTGGGCCTTGGTACACGGGGCACATATGTACGAGGTAGATATTTCTCCACTCTGAAGAGGTAAATGGACAACAGTTTGGTGTTGGCAACATTGGTGACAAACGAACATCGTGAGGCACAGTTGATGGATGAACGCAGCGTTCTTTTCTCTGTGCGGAAAAAAATCTTGATTTCTTAGAGCAAAAGTAGGTTTTCAATTATGTCTTTGTAAGCTTGTATTTGTAATAAGCAAAGAATTTTTGAAAACTTATGTATGTTGTATGAAAGTGTAATTCTTTACAAATAATTTCATTTATGTTCAATTGCCCTGCTTGGAGTAATTTTTCAGTTATAGGAATTAATGATCCTGAAGTTCGGTTGGATCACATTAATACACATGCATGTGGGGCAGATTAGTACGGATCAATGCGCCCCCACTGTTCTGTACCAATCGATCCCTTCCATTTGTAATTGTAAGGGTAGACTACTCTTTGTGCATTTCCCATGTATCACAGTTTTCACTGTGATGAACATCAAGTAGAAAAGTTACTAATAATATAGGCTATCTTTTGTGTGATCGCTTGATTTCCGTAATCAAAGCACACAAATAAATAAACCAAAATAATATGGAAAACTTTCCTTTTATTATATTTCCGACTTTCCGGAACTATAGGTATAGCCGATAAGTACACAAACTTTCGAATGGAAAATCGTTTAACCATTTAGAAGCCATGATAGCAAAAATGTGAAAATTCGTCCCCCAGGTGATAACATGCGAGTGATTTTAATAGGTATATGTCTAACAAAATCAACCTCAAATATATATATATTTGTACATGGACGCTAAAAGCCAGCATATAGTAAGCGTAATATTTATTCGACTTTCAGCAACCTATTTGAAAGTTATTCGGCGAAGTTCTTGAAACTTTAATATTAAAAGGTAACCAAGAAAGTTCTGTCACTTTGCCAGGCCTTTGGGGAGGGTGTCGTGACTACGCGGACAGTGCAACGGCGGTTTAACAAGTTTAAGGGCGGTGACGAAACACTGAAAGACGCATCCACGTGCCGGAAGACCAACACATGTACAAAACGAAAATCTTCATGCAGCAATTAAGGCAAACAGTGACCAGACATGTGAGGAACAGAAACTACAATTCAGTGTGAGTGAAGAAACCATTCGGCAGCACCTCCATCAACTTGGGAAGCACTACAAGTTGGGTCGATGGGTACCATATGATTGAATCCGGGCCAGAAGGCAACGCGAGCAGACACCTATGTTTCTTTGCTACCTTGTCTGAGGAAGGATTAATTGCTGGACAGGGTGTTGACATATGATGAGAAGTGGGTCCTATACGAAGCTTCACGACGCCGTCATCACAGGCTAGCATCCCATGAACCGGTTCAAAAGCAGCCAACACCAGCACTGCACTAGAAGAAAGTCCTCCTGTGTGTTTGGTGGAATGCTCGTGGCATCGTGCATCGGGAACTGCTATCAACTTGTCAGAGCATCAATGCAACTGTGGACTTTCAGTAGTTGGATTGTATTCAAGAACAACTCAAAACTATGGAGCCAGTACATCTGAATCGCAAAGGGGTTCTCCTGTTATAGGACAACACTAAGCTTCACGTGGCTAGGATTACCGACACCATTCTATGCCTTAGATGGGAAACGCTACTGCATCCGTCATATTTCCCTGATATTGCACATCCGATTATCACCTGTTCTGCAGCAATGGAATCCATGACCTTCCAGAACGTTCCGTCGATGCTGAGGGACTATTTTTGATCTTCCAAGGACGTCTTAGGTGACATATCGATGTTCGAAGGTTGTAAGGGGAAAAGCGACAGAACTTTCTTGGTTGCCTTTGTAATAACAAAGCTCCGCCTCCTTTGGAGACAAGGAGTATGCTCGAAACAAAAGTATAATATCTTTTCCAGTTAGCAGTTGAGGTATGAAAAATTAAAAATGTAAAACTGTAGGTAGCCCTTGGATTATTTACTTCTATTTTTCCTTATAGAGACAGAACCTCATTTATAGTATGTTTTTATCTTTGTAAATAGCTTGCGGCATTTTTAAATTTTGATGAAAACTCAAGCAAGCATTGGACTTTTTATCTTATTTTTTTATTTTTTGTAACAGGTTGAACTAGATCTTTTGAATTACTAAAGATTCTTACAAATCTTCACATTCTTTTTATGAAACATGTTTTTATTTTATATTTTTGCTGCTGTAGGTGCTTAAATCTATTGTTAAAATACCTGAGTTTTTTTAAAGTTTAATAGAATATTATATCTCAAAATATTTCATGGAAAAATAAAACCAAAAATTACGTTATCTCTATTATCAAAAAGTCTGTGCGATATTTCACTTTGCTCGTACCAATCTGCCCGTACATGGGGCAGATTGGTACAGATTGCAGACCCTTCGCAAAATGTAATTTACTCCAGGTAGGATATTAGTAGAAACAATATTGTACATTGTAAATGTAGCTAAAGAATCACAGTTTAAGTAGGAAAAACAATCATGTTTCTCAAGCTGACGATATGTTCTAAAATCTCGGGTAAGTAAAAATCGTACACCGTATCCCCCTCTCTCATACATCGTGGAATAGAAAATATTTTACTGTCAAAAATGTATATTGTTTTAGAAATTCCAGAGTATAAATAGATTTACAAACAGATTGGCACCATCTCCGTTTGTAATTTTACATACATACATACATGAAAATAAGAATAGGCATAGGTATGTAAATTTACAAAATTATCTAATATCTAAACACATAATCTGTGTCGATATTACTATATGCTCCATCGAAGCGGATAAAAGATATTCCGTACACTTGCGACCAAATTTCCCAATACCTTATGGAATTACACCATAGCCTAATACTTTACGTAATTAAATCTTGAGAGA
Source organism: Thermobia domestica (assembly GCF_964235325.1). Classification (NCBI taxonomy): domain Eukaryota; kingdom Metazoa; phylum Arthropoda; class Insecta; order Zygentoma; family Lepismatidae; genus Thermobia; species Thermobia domestica. The sequence continues at coordinate 32,133,878 of NC_137463.1, read as the reverse complement.
AAACATGTCCGTAAAACAGTGGTGCCCACCCCCCCTTATGTCCATGACGCACCCCCCCAATTGTCTACCCGTAGGTGTTCTTCCATGAAAAAAAAATCTTCTTTTCGATTAATTTTTACACTCCCTCAAACATATTTATACAGATTTTTACCCCCCAAAAATATTTCAATGACGCACTTTGCGTCATAGCCCCCCCTTGTGGGCACCCCTGCGTAAAATATGAAACAATATTTACCCACCCACGAATAAATTTCTTCCCATCCGTTCACTATGGAGCACATAGACAGAATGTGTCCATATTTGCTCTGTGATTTATATACATAAAATTACGTTATCAACGTCATCTTTATTAACTCAAAATTTGCATATGTAACAAGAACTTTCGTATATTAAAGAATGCATAAAAGTAGCCTACTAAACACAAGTAACAAACACAACACCTGAAACACACAATATTCATTTTTCCTTGCACAACCCGTTCGATGTTTGGTTACTCGGTGTTGAATCGAAACTGTTACGCAATTTAGAACTTATTTGTAACAATAACAGGCTTTCCAATGCTATTGAAAAAATATAGGAAATCACGACGAAAAAATATCGGTTTCGTGAAGCTGTGAAAAAAGGAACATTTCAATTATCGAATGGGTAAAAATAAAAAAAAATGCACACGCAAATTACACCAATTGTTATATGAACATACATTCCACTCTAAATATAACCAAATGGATAATTATCTCGTTGCAAAATTTTATACGAGTTTCTTAGTATAGAAAATGACAATCGAATACTGAAAACGCTGCGGAGAAGACGCAGAAACACCGTTACACCCTTCCTTGAACAATTATCTGAAATGTAAAATAAAATCTAAAATGTAAACATTCTGCAGCTGGCGATTTTAAGGTAAGATTTGACTATGTGCAACATGTTCTGCAATTATTTGCCTACAGTTAGTGCAAAAAGTATTGATTAATATTAATTAAAATCTAAATAAATTACTTGTCTTTAAAATCACACTCCATAGAACTTTTTAATGAATATGACGAAACTAGTTTATTTTTGTTCCACTTTGTAGGTGTATCAATACTTTTTGCACTAGTTTATTTTTGTTCCATTTTGTAGGTGTATTAATACTTTTTGCACTAACTGTATATTGTTTGGTGTAATTATCGTTAGACAATAAGCAGAGAAGGACGAAACACAAAAGGGTATCTATTCAACCTCTTTACTGTGGAGACAAAAGGCCCTCCAATCATCCACACCTTATTTCCTTTTATATATATATATATATATATATATATATATATATATATATATATATATATATATATATATATATATATATATATATACAAGTGGAAGTAGCAATGCCACAAAAATAGAGGAGGTTTCGTTAAAATGTAGGAAATATAAGAGTTTATAGGAAGAGACGCAAATATATATAGGAAAAATAGGAAAATATAAAAGCATTGGAAAGCCTGCGATAATTAACTCGAATACACAATACAGGAAATAACGGCAGCGGAAATCGAGTATGTATCTCCCAGTTTAACGCACACTCCTGTTTAGCCTTGTTCACAAGGGATTACCACTGACAGGAAGCTCATGTGGTTCGGATCCCAATTTTATGTTGTAGGTTCCCGTCTCATACAGCTTCAGCATTGAACGGAGCAATACATTCCGAATCAACCAACCAAAAGAAAAAAAAATAGTATATGAATTCCGTATACAGGCAAGCTTGTAAGACTTTACAAAGTGTAGAGTAAAAAGTTATTTTTAATTCTTTCTTCTTTCTATCTGTAAGAAGTTTGTACTTTGTTCTAGAAGCCCCGATGAGCCAAAGAGTGTGCATTCAACTGAATAATGAATAGTTGAATTCCAATCCCATTATGCATTGCTATGCAGACGGGGATCACTATCGCTTATGTGTTTCCACATATTATCCTGACCATTTTTTCTCGTTTCTTTAAATGAGAATTCATAAATGAAACCGCAATGGGGTATGGGCACAGTGCTTAAGAGAAACCAGTATATCACTTGAAATAAACAGTATAGGTGCACATGTATCATATAGAAATTGAGAAAATTTTCAATGAGAACTACCACTTTCCTCAGAGATTCTTTCTTAAAACATTAATAGCATTTCATATTACACCGAAGTATTAAAACAAAAATGTTTCTTTCAGCACAAATAACTCGACGTTTTCAACAAAAAACTCTGCACTCTTGATTTTTTGTCACTTTTCCTCTCGCAAAAAATATTTATACTAGTATCTTCGTCTTGTGAAAACGTTACGACATAATCTTTTGGCATACGTTCAGTGGTTATTTTACACAAAGCGTAATTGGAATCCCTTTTATACGACTGAATATGATTCTGCAAAGTAAAGGAAAAAAATTAAAACTAAGAATTTTGCTGGTAAGTGAAAGTTAAAATAATAAATACCCTAACTACACCTCTTTAATTTATAGGTTAAATTTTTAGTTAATTATTGTAGATTTAGTTTCGACAAGTTATTGTATTGAAAATACAAATATGTTCGGAAATGAAGCTGTGTGAAAATAAACCTGTGTTGATCATTTAATCCACTGACTTCATAGTTATTTCAAATAATAGTTAATTAATGTCCCATTTTTTGTTTAACTTGCTATTATCAAAACTCAGTCTAGGATTTTCTGTTCACATAAAAATAATAATAAAAAATTATTTCTTAATTCGATCTGTGTAGTATTTTAACATCATTTATCTTGCGTTTGGACACATAAAGATATGACAGGCCTGAAAGTGAATTAAATTAAAATTTTCAGGTGATACGTGTGCGGGATAAGCAGAGAATTCCAACTCTAAAGAATCGACTGACATTATCCTATCTCACTTTTTGCCATACGGGAAGCGCGGTAGCACAGTGGTAGCCTCCGGTGTGGGTTCCCTCGTTCGATCTACGGCCAAGTAAGTTTCTGGTAGAGATCATCGTGTCCGTGGGTTTTCTCGGTGTATCCCTGTTTCCTTCCATTTTCTCATTCCACCAATTATTATTTCATCATTCATTTGTTCTTTAATCAACGTCTCACTTAGGCTAAAGGGCATATTTGTGGGATGTTAAACTAAAAAAAATCATTTTAAGCTGAGAGCTCTGAGACGTTACGTTGACTATTGTGAGATGAAGCCAATGGCGGTTCAGATTCTTCTGAAGGGCAAAGTCAGCATTTTAACTGTCTTCGATATTTCTATGTTCGTATGATGTAGTGTTTGGAATACGCCGAAAGGACGTGAGGTGCCACTGGTGAACAATATCCCGATTGGAGCGAATTAAAATAAAAAGTAGGCGCGCGCTTACTTCTGGTGCGTTAGGTCTGTGGTTCGATCTCCGAACAAGTAAGTTCGCGGTGGATTACATCGTTTAAGTGGATCTTCTCCACCGATTCTTCCATAATCATTCACTTGCCTTAATCATCGGTCTATCTTGCTGTGAAAAGCATAATCATGGGACGTCAAACTGAAAGATTCCATTTTATTTTACTTTTTGTGTCGTCCTTTTATCTTTAGCCCTTATGATTTATATCTATTGGACGTTTTATGTGAAAGCAGAAGAACCTGTAATTAAATTATGATTATTCATTGTCGCTTTGGAAAATACTATTGGATTACTAATAAAACTCCAACTGACCAAAGCAGTATATATATTTTAAAATTATATATTTGTGTTACAGTTTCGGCTATGTTACATAGACGAAACTGTAACACAAATATATAATTTTAAAATATATATATACTGCTTTGGTCAATTGGAGTTTTATTAGTAATCTGAAATTGTGATAAAAAAAATTATATATGTCGACGTGTTCCCAATTACATATCCTAAAGAATACATGTTCCCAAGCATGATAAATGGAACTGACGATTTCTCCAAATTGTTCCAAATAGACTAAGTTCCACGGCATTATAGATTAATTTTCCGTAATGGCTGAGTCTCCAGTTTCATGATGATATCTCTAGACCTTATACCAATGGATTTCTACCTCTTGGGCTTAAGAAAGAAAAAGAAATAATCAGACTGGCTCAATGGTAGAACACCCACTTCCGGCACTAGGAGTTCGTAGTTCGTTCCAAGGCTATGTGAATTTATGGTGGAATCCTTATGTCATTTAGCCTAGAGGGTATAATCGTGGGATGTAAAAATAATCAAGAAATAATTCAACTAAAGTTAGTAGAATTCTAACACTAATGGATCTCATTTATCATTAGTTAAGAAAAATTTTAACTTTTTAAATTAATCTCGTATAAAGGCAGCTCTGAGAAATTTTTCTTTGCAAACAGACAAAAGTGTATATGTATGTATGTGTCTGTGCGACGCAGAAAATCCTTTGACTTCACCAAATATGGTTATAAAATGTAACCCAAAGAGGAAATCTACTCCCTCTGCATTCTTAACCACAGTGCTTCATGGCTATCTTTAACTATTATGTTAACCATTGTGTTGCGTGGTAGTTGGGAGCACCTTTGTGAGGAGGGAATGGCAACAGTGCAATCCTGCTGGCAGGAACCCGAAGAACAGAACAAGCGGTTTTGACAGTGGCTTGCTGCGTCAACATATTTAAGTCTTCAATATGAAAAATACAAAATAATAGTGATAAGTGCATCTATAATGATAAAAAAGAAAAAAAACTGTACAATAGACAAGAGCAGGAAAAATCGCAAAAATTGTGCCTTCATGTGAAGAGGATGGACAGGAACCAACACATTCAGATAAGTTACGGTTGAAAGGGTTTTTTCCGGGGACGAACAGTTCGCGACGCTCGCAAAACCAGGACCTTTAATAAACTTAACCTTATATTGCGCCATGTTAATTCAAATTAACAAACCATGTTGAGCGTGATACTTTGAAGGTCTACCATAGATGGTGCTACTTCTGTTTCAGGTGGTTTCCTTTATGCTGTGCCATCTGTTATGAACACTTATAACTGCGTCTCTTTCGGAAGAAGAAGTTTTCCAGCAGTTTCTGTTGCGAGGACGGATACAGCATACGTGAAATGCATTGTTTTGTTTATTTTTGAAGCAAGAGGAGTCGAAAACGGAAATTTTTCTTTGAAAAATATTTTTCTAGAAGGTAGGTGTCTGTTGTTTATTTTAAATGCTTGTAACTTATCTTACTAATTTCGTTTTGTATATGATCGTCCAAAATGTGTTTGTATATTCTGAATAACATTGAGCTATTATTCAGTAAGTACGCCAGAAATTTTTACTTGGGGGGGTGTTCAAAATAAAAGGGGGGTGCTCTCAGAATAGTGATATAATTTTTTAACGAACTCAAAGAAAACAGTATATTTTTACGCAACAATTGCAATACTACTACTACTACTACTACTACTACTACTACTACTACTACTACTAATAATAATAATAATAATAATAATAATAATAATAATAATAATAATAATAATAATATCAGCTCTTCGCAGCGGTAGGTTCAATAAAGTAAGTTCACACATTTGAGCATTTATCATTATTATTAAACTAAGTAATACAGTGAAACCTCTCAAAACGGACATCGGTGAAACCGATTGTTTGTCCGTAAATGAAGGTGTCCCTAAAGGAAGAGTTCTCTCGCATAACACCACACCACCACACATATTTATGACATGGAATAATAAGAAAGTTTGTCCTCTTACGAAGATGTCCAATATTGAGAGATGTCCGTTAAGAGAGGTTTCACTGTATTAGGAATTAACCTCTACTGTTTTACCCAGTAATTACATGTGAATTGATTGCATACGAATTATTGTAATTATTTTGCAAATTTCTGCTATTATTTCAATTTATTCACCCCAGCAAGTTTTAGTAGGTGATTTTTTTTTTCCAAAATATTAATCAGGAAAAAATCCCTCGTCCCATGCTGAAATCACATTCGTTTAGTAATTAATAATGTACATAGTTCCAATTTCATTATTTTAATATTCTAACCCTGTTGTTAACGTTAATTGTTGTAATATTATTTGATCTCTTAATCTCCGTTCCTGCTCCTTCCTGGCTACGTTAATGCTCTGAATATCTTTCATAAGAAAATTATACATTGATTTAGTTATTTTCCAGAAATCCAGTTCTTCAATTTACAAATATGTTGTATCTTTCTGTTTTGTCTTCTTTAATATACCTTAATTTTAATAATTCCAGGACTCATAGTGGTCTGATCTCTTGTAAATAGTTGAAAAGTGACCAAAAAATGACCAAAAACAAAGGAAAAATTAACCAAAATCTCATCATGCCCCTTTTTCCTTTTTCGATTTCTCCATCATCTCTCTCTTTGTTTGTTCTTTTGTTTCTTCTTTACTTCTTCTTTTTGAGCTTCCTCCTTTCTTAGATTTTCAAAGTATGCTTTGTAGTTACGGTAAGCAGACTTAGCAGATGTAAAAAGCTTCTGGGTAAGTGGAACCAGTTCTGGCCTATTTCCGAATTTCTTCATCCCAGACATTATATTTAATTTCGCATTAAGAGTTCTCAAAAACGTGAAATATTCAAATTCATCACCTACTCTTAAGAAGAACATAAAAGAAGCATAACACAAGACGAACATGAATCACACAAACACACACGCACACAACGTTGAACGGAGCGTTAACTATTACGAGAGAAAACTAAAAGATTATTATGATAGAAGAAAAAATAGACACAGAAAAGTTCTCAACCCCACCTTGAGAGCTTAAGCGTCCACCAACCATCCATTGTGCTTTAGAAAGAATAAAAGCTGAAGTGAGAATAAAGCTGACTGTTTCACATGTGGCAGCAAGTACTGAAGCTTTCAGAAGAGTAATGAGTAACAAGTTTCTGCTTTTTTTCATTTATTTTTATATTTTTCTTAGAAAACTGCCAATGCAAAACATAAATCACACGAAAAAGTCACTTTACCTCTCAAAAAAGTAACTTTTAGTGACAAATTTGAAAAAAGTAACTTTTAGTGACCAACTTGAAAAAAGTAAATTTTAATTTAAAAAGTGACTCGCTATGAGCCCTGTTCCGCTCAATGAATTTACCTGAATAAAATATACTTTACAAAAATTAAGATAGCGCCAAATGCGTTCCTGCATAACACTAGACTCAGTCTAAAAAATATATAATTCTTACTTTGATCGATCTATTCATTTCTAAAACGTCTTGACTAAACCATTCTAACGTCCGTCCGTTGATACACTACTTGCAGAGCAGGCTCGAAACCAGCCACAGAGCTTTAGGGTCCATGAATATGTTAGGAGGAGCCAAGTCATTAAAAATTCCCTTACAAATATCTAAATTGTGCATTTTGTATTGAGGTCTGGAGGGGACATGAAAAATTTAGGGAGGGCCAGGCCCTCCCTAGCCCCCACCTCTAGTTGCGAGCCTGTTGCAGAGTAGCACTTACCAACTGAATCTGGTATAGGCTTATTACTATATTGTCACATTTTCCCTTATTGAGGAGGAGGTAGGTGAATGACCGCTCAAGACGTTGCCAATTTCAGTCATCTGCATCTGTCCATCAACCTCTTTTCTTGGAAACGACCGCGGAGCCCAGGAGGGTAGGTATGAGCGGTCTGTTTTGTCAATTGTTTCAATCGAAACACAGACCGAAACAATGAGGTCATGTGGTTTTCGAAGCCGTACATGAGAACGAGGTCACTTCATATTTTGAAGTGAAATAAATAACTAAGAATATTGCCTTCTTTCCTAAACGCTAAACCTTTACAACCTATATGATACTGATTGATACAATTGGATTTGGGGGAGTATTCCTTTTCCATCTAGGGGTGTGTGTGAAGAAATTTGGAGGGGTGTTAGGGGGGTGTTGGGGGGTGTAGATTACTCCCTGCTATTACGAACCTCTTTTACTAAGAATCAAACATTTCTTCGATAGGTCTAATAGAAAGTTTGAAAGGTTGGTTTCTTACCTTTTTTCTTTGAATTTTGTTGGATTTTTTATTGGCTCATGGAAAGCATTGTTGCGTGAAGTGTATGCTTTCAGTGTTACCAACTTATCAATGAAAATAATCCGAAGTTGAACACGAAAAAATTTCTAAACGTAACGTCATTTCTGACATCTTCCTCTATTGATTTCGATTTTGTGTTATTTTGAAAACCTCTGTCACTCTTTCTCAGTTTCCTTTATGTTACTCTTTCGTATTATTTACCGATTTATTGCCCGATAAAGATCTTGATTGTAAAAGCTTATATTACGTTAAGAGAATATATTTTCGGAAAGACAACTCGTTCAGCCGTACATACCGCCTGACGACAATGAGGATGAGCAGCTCCAGGTAAGCGATGAAAATTTAGGAGTTTTAGATTCAGATAATTAAGAATGGCGTCCTAAATCTGAAACTTCAAATAGATCAGAAGATATGTTCAAAACTATTGCACTCGAGTATTTTGCATTGATTTCATTGAAATCGATACTTTTAGATTAGTAAATTGATTGAATCGTTTGTATTTTTTACAGATGAAACAGTAAATGCCAATTCCAGTCAGGCTACAACTGCTGCCAGTCGTCTGCCCTAATGGAAAAGAATAACAAGAAATGATCCACCTCTTCAGGCACCACAATAGAAATCGTGTTTGTCTTCTCCAAATGAAGTCAAATCTCCAATTTGAATATTTTCGAATGTTTTAGTGCTGATATTCTGGAGTTAATCGTTCGTGAAAGCATATTATATTCTAACCAGAAGGACCCCAATAAACCTTTGGAACTAACTAAGTTAGAATTAGAAATATTTAGGAATCGTAATGTTCATGTCCATTATTCGTATACCAAGGACAAGATGGTATTCAAGTTCGTCCTATAGAATTCGCCAAGTTACTAATAACATGTCTTACGGCATTGTGTTTTACTTCAAAGAAAAATTATTTACTATCATTCCATACACAATAGGTGTGATCCATGAAAGATATGTTAGTAATTTCAGATTAAATGTGGTGTGTTTCAGCATATCTTAAAATACATATTGTTTACTAAAGCATGTTATGAAAATCTGCACAATACTCTGTGTTAAGAAAGTTTGTAACGTCTAAAAGAAATTTTGTATTGGATATCAATGAAAAATTAAAGAAATAAGGTTCATAATAGCGCAATGTTAATTCAAATACACAATCCTCCTTACGTCATATGGTAAATTTGTGAGTCAAAATTTGTTATTAGTTCGTTTTAGATACGCGAATGCAGTAAGAAAAACATCTACATATTTTTTCTTGAAACAATTAATAAATTGCACAATATAGGGTTAAAATCGTACAGTTAATATAAAATATACTTGTATAAATGTATAAAAACATTTCAATTGATATTTGGATAAATACGTAATTATGCATGATATCTTTGTGTTTTTGTGAATTTCCGCAGGCATGCACAATATTTTTTTAAGTGTGCATGTGATCAAAAAGCTGTGCAAAAGTCCAATTTAATGTGTATTGTTGATACAGCTTAATATTGAGCCCGTACAAAGGGTTACACGAGCAAATTCTGGTCTACGAACTTTGGGTTAAACAGATCTGAAGTGATGGTTGTAACAGGTAAACTTTGTGGGTGCCTCTAAGTGAAGCTGTCCACGGGTCTGGTATACAATAAATTACGGTACTATTGCATGGTGGACTCGGGCGGGGTATAGCTGGGGGGACTCGCAAGTTAAACTATAGTGCAAAGCGTATTAGTGTAACTTTTTGTAGGCTAAGGGAGCACTAAAGCCAAAATAAGGACCGGTACGGAAGCACCATACAATCATTCACATCCCAGCCTGTATTTTGATGTTGGAAGTAGCGAGATGCGTCAAACAAGGCAACGCTAGAGAATGGCGTTCTCTCATTGGGACGAAAACCAATGACCGCAATAGAATGGCGACCGAACAGGGACGTATGCTTCCGAACCTAAAACCGCTATAGAATCCTCTTTGTATTCCTGAAGAAAATACCATACAATGTTATGGAGTTCTTATCAAGTTTCCAATATCAAGGACCCTGAAGGCTTATAATATGTTTAGCAAACAGCTCTTCACTGTTAAAGCTTGAACTTCTATACTTTGAAAAGAAACGTATTTTATTTTCTATCTTGTAACTTCTTTAGATAATTCACCTTGTTTTTAGGACCTACCCTAAATAAAAGAAATAGTTTTTTTTAAATTAAACTTAATGTAACAACATTTAACACCAAAAAATAATACCTATTACAATTTTTATATTTTACAGGTACATTGACGGGTTTTTCTCGCTTTTTCAATCTCCTACCTCATACACTATGGAATTAAAAAACTAGTACAGAATTACAGAAAGGGTGAAAAAGTGCATCACTACACCGAGATTCGAATCAAGGATTCTTTGGTGTGGGAGACCCGGGTTCGATTCCCGGCGTTAGTTAATGTGGATCTGATTCCACGTTAAGCTGTAGTCCACGTCCCATATAGAATCGCTGCTAAAGGGACTAAACTAAAATTCAAATATAATGAAATCAAATCGAATCAATGATCTTCGGCGTATCAACCCGATGCGTTAACCACTATGCTACCGAGTCCGCTTCCTGAACAACCATATACTCTCACTATTGAAGTCAATGCTCTTTCACTAGGTCACAGTGAGTGAAATAAGTAGCGTAGTGGTTAACGCATTGGCACAGTACACCCAATATCCCAGGTTCGAGTCCCGGTCCAGTCATGCACTTTTTCCTTCTTTGTGTATTATTAAATTCAACGTATAGAGTAATTAGTAGTAAAAAATCGGTTGCTTCTTCCAATAGTTAATATAATACTACGCTGTTTTCAAACCCTATTGAAGAAAGTGTCAAGAACAAGACAAAATACTTCTATTTACGTGCAAAAGATAAAAATTGTAATAATCTATTTTGCGTTCCGTGCACTTACATTAAAATTCATAAGAAAGAGAGGGCCGAATGCTCAGGATAACTTCCACCAATAATAAAATGTGAAGTTACAGGTTAAAAATAAGACACGATGCTTAAAATAACTGAAGATATTCATTAAGGACAAAGCCTTAAACATGTGAAGACCACTGAGCCGTGACTCTCAACGCTTACTGGAAGTCACAGTGCCGACTCCGGAGCCGTCAATGCATTTGGGGGAAGTACTGGATGCAATCCCACAAAGAATTAGGCTTACACAAATTGTAAAAAAAATTGTACATATATTTAAAAAATATCTTTCGTTGGAGCATACAGACATATTTACCTTTGTTTTCCTCATTACATAGTAAGTCTTCGTGTTACCTATTACCCTCATGTATGGAACCTTATCTTTAAAGAAATTGTATTCACGCTCCTTATTGCACCCGCGTACGGAGCCTCGTCTTTAAACAATTGACAATTTTGCATTCACACACTTTCTCGCCCAAGTACTGAACTTTACATTCGTAGAGGAATGGCACATGGTATCTACGCGCCTTCTCGCGCACATGCACTGTAAAATGTAAGATTATGGAGCCCGTGTATGTTATCCATCGCTTTTTTAATTAGTATCAAGCGCGTAGACGTGGAGTAGGTTGGCAAGTTAAATAAAATATTTGTTGCAGATTTACAATAGTTAGGAATAAAATTGGTAATCCACGGATGAAATGGGTGAGTGCATGGGAAAAAGAATATTCCGACTTTCGGAGAATTTCTGACATACGTAAGAAATTTGAAATTTCAATTTAACCTTCCGTGCAGAAATGTGTATGGTAGGAATTGAGATTTTTTATGCTACAGAAAATGGTACAATGCTCACAATGAACACAAACCTCGTGTAGCTTGGCTACAGGTGCATAATATACTTTACACCCTCCAGAAACACTTTCTAAGGCAGTAAAAGTACATTGTTAATATATTTCATGAATGTAACTGTGCTATCCTAAAATAAAATAGTACGCAATAACTCCCTTAAGGAACATTTCGTAAGACAGTGAGATTGCATTTAGTACATACAGAAATTAATATTTTATGAATGAAAATATGCACACAGAAAATACGATTTTGTGTTACAGCAGTCAATCACATGCATATTATCAAGGCTAAACTGCCGCACACACATAAATCTATTTCCAACATTGTATTACAACTTACCTGTTGTTACTTTCACATATCTTACGTACCCCTTTCATTTCTGGCCTTCACTATTCACTATTAATCACAAATATTTTTTTTATTTTCAAGCTTCTTTTTCTCTTTCCTACATTCGTATACATCAGTATAATATTACTGCTCAAAATTTGTACCTTGGAACAGTTAAGTGTTGCAAACTACACACTATTCATTAATGACTAAAACAATGCGAGTAGTTTGTTACCATCTAGTAAACACTCATGAATATTCATGAGTGTGTACTTTCCTGACATGGTAGCAGTTGAAGTATGAATACACCCTTTTTTCCGCATATTAATGACACAGAAGAAATACGATAATGTATACACCTACAGCCGGAGGTTGTATAGAGAACATGACATATAATAAATGTTTTCCGGTGAAAGAAATGTTAATTGGACAAGCAGAATACAGAAAGACCTTTCGGAAATAAAATAAGCAGATCACACACGTAGAACAATTTAATATATTAATATGCATGACATGTAACGCGGCAGCTGTTGGAGAATCTTCTGGAATTTTGATCGTTGGAATGGGATATCACGTGATGGACGAAACATATTAAATACCTCGTGTTTTAGTGAAAAGGAGTTATAGATTGGTTTTAAAGCATGGATTTACCGAAACCTTTGAATTTTAGTACAAGAGGTGAAAGTGATCTCGCAGAATCGTCATCTTTGCCGAGAACAGAGGTTTTATCCCAACCGGTGGTGATCCCTCACTTTCCGCCATTGAAAACAGAAGTTACTCCGTCTAACTTGGATGTATTACCGGGAACAGAATTTTCATCCCAACCGGTGGTGAGCCCGCAACCTCCGCCACTGGAAACAGAAGTTACCCCGGCCAACTTGGATGTATTGCCGGAAACAGAATTTTTATCCCAACCGGTGGTGAGCCCGCAACCTCCGCCACTGGATATAGAAGAATATCCCCCTACACCTTCACCAACAGTGAGTAATTCTCCGGTGGAGAATTGGGAGTTGGAAGAATTTTTGAATTTGCCATGTGAGTGTACTGTGGAACGTACATCATTGGATTGTATAAAAGACTGTATAATATACTGGAAACCAGACGATATATGTATTTGATTTGCTTGCGGCTTCGGAGACGGCAGTCAATGGACACATGATTGTTTGGTGTTGGCTACGGAATCTCTTGAACGGAAAGCTATAGATGCTGTAACGAAAGTTGAAGTTCGTGAAGAATTATTATCAATTTACAGAAAAAAGCATGGACAACCTTTTGCAATTATATGGAATTTTATTGAACGTTTCCGAGATCTTGTGTGGGACTTTGAATATAGACCCATTCTATTAAAAATTTTACTAGAAAAAGATTATGAGAAATACGTGGACATATGGTAAATTGTGTATTGTTTTCATTTTTTAATTGTTTGATTTCCTTTTATTAGTAATCATGTATTGTGATAGTGAGAATTGTGGACAAAACATTAGTGAAAGTTGTGTGTTAGAAACGATAAACTGTATACTTACGCTCAAATGGAATAAGTGGTATGCAGCATAATCCTGGAACTTTTCTTGAAAAGCACTTGTTGAATGATAAGACTTTAGTAGAACTCTTGGAAATTTTTCATGAACGGCATCGTGAAATTTCAATCACAAACTTTATGTTAAAAACTGGTGAATGTTTAAAAAATACTGAATTTATTGGACAACTTATTCCAGTTGTTATGGAACGTTCGTGTGAAATTTCAGTTTGCCATAAAATGTATATTGTAGACATACAGGGATTTAAGATTTCCCCGAATGAATTTGTGATACGTGAATTTTGTCTTACTGCGTGTGATGATACTTTAAATTTTTATTGTTTAGTAAAAGTACCATGTGAATTTAACGATTTACCAATAGGTTGCCAAAAACAAATCGATTGGCTTACAAACCACTTGCATGGCTTGTCATGGTCTAGTAAGACTGGCTATCTCGTATCACATATTCGGAATATTATGTATGATTTTTGTGCATCAGATGCAACTTTTCTTTGTAAAGGTGGGGAAACATCCATTTGGATAAAGAAAATCTTTGCGTTAGCAAACGTTGTGGATCTGGAAAGAAAAGGTTGTCTGTCCACCATTAGCAGAATTACAAGGTACCGTTTGTAATGAAATTTGTTCATTTCATAAGCAAGTAGAATCAAAATCTGCACGTGCATATCGAAATGCACAACAATTGAATTATTGGTGGAAAAATGAGCGATCCACAACCCTTACTAAGGGCATAGCAAGTTTAATGTTTTCATTGTAATCTTAAAACTATTGTAAGAAAGAGATATTTTATGGAGAAATAAAAATATAAAAGTTTAAAAAATTGGTATTTATTTATTTCTAAAAATCTACAAACATCTACTTTTTTTTTCTTTTTCATTATGTTTTCTACATGTTTTTTGACAAGCTTATCATTATTTTTTATTTTTTTATGATTAAACATTGCAATACATTTGTCAAATGAAACACCATGTATCATATAATACAGAAAATATAATACAAAATATATACAAAATATAATACAAAATGATTATCTTGAACTTGTACAGTATTTACAAAATAGAGTTTACAATTCCTTTGTAGGAACTGCTGAATTAGTTTAAGCACACCCTGTGCCAGAGAATCAAAATAGTACCCATGTTTATTGTTATTGATATAGATCGCTACCCAATGGCTACCAGGTAAATCAGACTTGTCCAAATTATTAATCAGTCCTACAGGGTGTTGAACAAGTATAGGTAAACGATCAATGGGATAAATTCCAGTCACATTTGCACCGGTAATACAGTCCTTTACTAACACTTGTAATAATTGATCACTATACATGTTTATTAGTCTATTTCATCCTTACTTTCCTCCTCTTGTTTTATTTTTGATGGAACATACGTTGCACTATTTGGATTTACGTATAAAACATAACCATAGACTTTTAAGTATTCGGCATATAATAAAGCTTCACGCACACAATACTTAAATTGTCCAAATCTATGTTTTAAATAAGCACAAGAGTAAACATGAAATCCCAAGGAAGACGCTTTTGGGCACTGTAAATCTTCTAAATTTACAACAGTCCATTCCAAAAGTTGCTGCAGATAGTCCTGACGTGTTTTACCATAAGTATACAAGGTACAGGTATTAGCACAATATTGTTTCAATATAGTAGGTAACAATGAGTAATCTACATCGGCATTGTACCAGTCAATACCATAATCATGTTGTACTAGATGTTTATTCGAAAGTATGAGCGGACACGTAATTCATGTAATGGATATGGTGGTTTAAAAATCCAGCTTTGTACAAAGGGGATATCAGGATTTACAATTGCAAGTTCCTTGATAATAATATGATCATCATTATCGTTGAACGCGGAGAAGTGAACAATAACCCTCATGGCACTCAAATGACGAAATTTTACATCGTATGATCAGTATATACATTCCTGTCTTTATCGATTTGAATGAGAGAGTCAAATTGAGCGTACACAATACATGTAATGGAATTTTGTAGAGGTTGAGAAAATGATAATTTTAAATTGACAGGGGAATCACGTATGACATCCCACGTAGAATCATCTAATGTTCCTGTTGGAGATAGAATGAACGAGTACAAAGTGTATCCGTGTCGAAATTCTTCACGGGAAATTGTATGTGAATGATCTTGATAATATATACCGGTACCGGAAAACAGAGTGGAATATGTTTGAACATATAATCCATTTTCAAAATTAGGAGTGAGGAGTGTCGGTGGAAATGATTTTAAACCAACTTGTAATTGCAGCTTGTTAACGTTAAAATGTTGAAATTCAAAAGGATTTACATGTGGTTGACCATTAAATGCAGCATTTGATACAAAATCTATAACAACATCTTTTGGTACTTTACCCAAAAATAAATTCTCGAGATTATATGAACTTACTTCTGCGGGAATGGTATAGGTACGAGTTTCAACACGAGTAAGAGGTATGCTGGCCGGAAAGTGTTCCATGCCAGCATTGATTTGCATAGCTAAGTCGGCAGCAATATCTAGACGCCGCACGTGAAGTGTTACGTCTTCAAGTTTAACTTTATATGCTGTATTTTCAGCAGACATTAAACAAAACGTATCTTTTGTACGATGTAATTTTACACGTAAGCTTACTTTATTAGGAAGCATACATCCCACACCGGCAATATCAGCATGGATACGGCCATACATATCGAATGATGCACTATTTCTAACATACTGGACACGATTTGTAAATCCAGTATTTGCATTACCTAATACATTAAATTGGTTTGCAGTATCTTTATACCATAATCCCCCAGTTAAATGGGTTCGAGCGGCATCACTACCATAATTTAATACTGTTTCGATATAAGCACGGTACGGATATGAACCAGATGATGAACTAATTAATTTATCGTTTAATAAAACATCAACTTGACTAAATAACGAATGAAGAAAATTATTTACAGGTGCAACAATATCCGTTGCAACTAAATTTGTATTATCGTTTTTTGTAATTTTACATTTTACATAGAGATACAAGTATGCAGTGTGAATAAAATCACCAGTTTCACCAGGTATTATACAACAAATTCAATTGGTCCTTCTGACGATAAAGTAGAAACCGGACGATATTCAACAGTGGAAGATGACTCAATAGCAGTTTGAGTCATTGGAATAGTATGCTCAATGGTACACCACTGTTTGCCTAAGTGTTCCAGAAAGCTTCGGGAACGGCGTCCAAGAACTGGATTGCGTGGGATCCTGCTTCATCATGACAACGCGTCCGCACACACGGCCAACATCACAATTCAGTTTTTAGAATCTACGGAGATCAAACTTATGGCTCATCCGCTGTATAGCCCTGACCTGGCCCCGTGCGATTTTTTTCTGCTCACCAGGATCAAAGATCGCATGCGTGGGAAGAGATTTTGCAGCTCTGAAGAAGCTGTAGTGGCTTACGAGAATGAACTTTCAACACTTGAAGAAAAAGACTGGCAACACTGCTTCCAAAAGTGGCTTTCGAGGATGCAAAATTGTGTACAGTGTAATGGTGAATACTTTGAGAAAATGTAAGTGTTAAATTGATTTTAAGTATGTAAGTTATTTCACATCTCAAAACTTTCGTAGTAATCCTCGTAAGCTCCATAAATTCAGTGTTCCTATCTTCCGCGCTTTTCAGAAGACTTCCGCGCTTTCAGAAGTCTGTTGAAGAAGACTACGTTTTCTATAAGAATATTCGAAACTACAAGGAAGTTGTTACACGTTTACGTTGTTTGTGTTATGTGATTGGTTGTAGAAGGAGAAAGACACCTCCTGAATCTGACCGGAACGAGAAGCATTAGCAACTGCAAAAGTCTAAAGAATAGTAAATATAAATTTATTGTAATAATATCTGTAAATAACAGTGGAACACTACAAATTATTTTAAATGAAAAGTCGAAATTCTAAATTTCATTTCTTTAAATTTAAGGAATTCGAAGATGTTGATATTTTATTATTGGAAATTCGACTTGGAAGGGGATGAAGTTCCGGTTATAATTTTTATAAATGGATGTTTGTCCATATCTCGGCCTTATAAAATTTAGTATTTAGATTTTTCATTTAAAATAATTAAACATGTATTTTAAATGCTCTTTTCTATATTTCACATAGAAAGAGAAAGAGGTTGAGGGCTAATCGAGGTTCTTTGAGCCGCTATTTTCAATAGCTTGACCCAGCACACACGTGAGGACATACATGTAAATGTAGCACTCATTAGACCTTATTCTTCATGTGCAGAAGAAAGTAAGAGGGGACTTTTGCTAATAGTAATGTAAAATGCATCAATAAGTGCATGCATTCGATCTAATTGTAAAATAAACAGCAACCATTAGGTTGATAGAATTTTTTGTTGGGAGGGATCAAGTTTTGAAGAGGAGGTCCAATGCTACAAGCCATTACATCTATGTAATATTGAACAGGTATTATTCTGTAGCCGAAAAGACCATAAGTAAGAGTAAAATACTTCCACCTATACTTCCCCCCCCCCAAAAAAAAAGAAAGAAAAAGAAGAAAAGAAAAGAAGAAAGAAAGAAAGAAAGAAAGATAGATCTAGCTTGTTTTCATAAGAGAAAGATTGAAAGTAAGATCAAATTTTTATGCTACATCAATTATTTCCCTGCTAAACAAGTATAGTTTTATTGAGAAAGTGTGCAAATGTATGTTGAGTTTCGGGGTTTGAGTTTCGGGAAGTTTCGGGGAGGTCCGGTCCTGGTGGACTCTCCCGTGGATGCGCCCCTGATGGTGTATTATATTGTTCTATGTTATAGTTCACTTGATATTGCTCTAATAATTATAGATTATATAGCAAATTTTAGAATTAATATCCGTTACCGTATTCTAATGTGTAGGCCTACTCGTCCGTGTCGACCGAATCTGTAAACTAGGCTGGCCCAAAAGTAGGTATACACACCTGCATTGATGAAGTATAACATTCTAGCTTACGAGTTCATTTTCTTCGGCTCTTCAGAGCTTAAGATAAAAATAATAACACATTAAGAACAAATAATTAAGAAATTAAGTCTACTTGGTGGGTAACAATAAAAAAAAAGATATAAAATGCAATGAGCTGATCAGTATGGTTCTGTATACCTACTTTTGGGCCACCCTGTGTTTAATATAATTAATTTTATGTTAATCGGAACGGAGTGAGCGCTATTTGAATAATTTTAAGAATATCCCATAGCAACCCACGAATTTGTAACATTTGTAATTCGGACTACTACATAATTATTAAAAATAACAATATCACAATTATGTTACCTAGTAAATGAAAGTAATTCCTTAGAAACACCATATTTTCTTGGCACCTAATCTTTTCTTTACTTTTTAAAATAAAAAACTCGCCTCTAAATTTGGAAGTGTTACATGGAAAATAATTTTTATCTAACTTCCGACAGACATACATATATGGTGTGAAGTAATAAAGATGTATCTCGTGGTATCTGTAACTTTACAAATGAATATTCTGTTTTGATATCTTTTGTCAAAAACAAATTTTGTAATGTCTGGTAGGCGAAACGGTAGAACACCTCAGAATAGTGAAGAAAGGAAAGATCGCTCACGTTCTCCTCACAGGAATAAACAGATAAATTTTCAACAAAATGAAAGACAACCTGATTCGCAACCAGATGAGAAAAACAGCTATGAAGATCACAAATCGCCAAGCGAAACACCAATCAAGATTATTGATCTATGCGGAAGCTTTGGTTGTGCTCCTCGTCGGAAAAGAAAGATTGTGGTTCGCAGAAGAATAATCGTTCGTAAAAGAAGGGCTCCTCGTAAAAGACGTGTGAGACGAAGGAGAGTAATTATCATTATTCGTAGAAGAAGAAGAGCATGTAATAGGTGTTGAAGTCACAGCACTACTACTAATAGTGCAGCCAATTTCAACAATAAAGAGGGTAAACGTCCCAGAGAGCGAGTAAGCCAAAAGTCAAACCAACTATTCTAAAAATGTGATCGAATACTCTTTCATCATTTAGGCAATCATTGTAGAAAATGGAAGCACAAGCATGACACTACTTAGTCTACTTCGATTTTGTTTGTATCTGTTTCTACAGGAAACGACAAGGAAAAATTCGTTAACTTATTTTACAAAATTGCGTTCAAATGTGTATTAATCTGTCTTAGTAAATGTATGCACTAAATCAAGACCACCATTTTCCTTTATTATTCATATCTTAAATCTGTCTAATGTTTCTCGTTTCGTACATAGAAGCTATTTAATTATGCCTTGGAAACAATACGTTGAATCCTATTTGCATACAGGAGACCCAGGGTGGTAGATTTAAGAGGGAAACAAAGTTTTGAACAGGTAAAAGAAACACTGGTATACAACTATTCGCAGTAGGGATGCGCACGAGACGAGTCGAGATAAGATTTTCCTCACAAAATTCGAATCGAGACACGGCTCTTCCAATAGAAAAATATATATTTTTCGAGTCGAGACTTCACTTTTACAGCACACTTTCGAGTCAAGCCAGCCATCAATCTTGTCTCGTGCGCATCCCTAATTCGCAGTGGAACTTGAAGTTATTATCAGGTAAGCAATTGGCGTTATCTATGATATAATACGAAAGAACTTAGGATGAATGTCAGTCAATAACGCTCATGTCAGTGTAAGTGGCATTGTCTCATTTAGTGCGACATTGCTCTACCACTAGGTAATTAGGAGATTTTATGCCGAGTTAAATTAGATAATAAAGATAGGTTGTGCAGGAAGAAAGGTGTATTTAGTTTGAAAGTTCATCGGATAATGTATCAAGTATCGAAGATCTGTATCATGATGGTGATCGCAATAATTAAGATGATTGTTCATTGTATGATAATTTCCGAAAAGATAATGGGCTTGGTTCTGATGTAGGAAATGTTTACAGAAGGCACACCAAATGCAATGGAAGTTCCAATTACGATAAATACGAGGGTCGTTTTTTCAACCTCCGTTAAGATATCAGAGGAGAACCATGTAAGATAGCAAAACGAAAATTAGTAAAATATGTTCTTTCAAGTTCGCACATCGCACATCATCATACTAAAAGAGAGAGTCTGGTGTTCAACCATTGTGGAGTAGTGAGCGTGAAACCGTATCGAGTGTTCAATCACTGTGGAGTAGTAAGCGTGAAACCGTATCGAGTGTCTAATCACTGTGACGTAGTGAGCGTGTAACCGTACCGAGTGCAATCGAAGTACTCCTAATGTAATTCGATTTATTCAGACGGCTACTGATTTCCTTTAAATTCCAAGATCAAATAGTTCAAAACCATATTTTACCCCTCTCACGAACCACATGATTCATGCCTTCATCAAGGTCGTCTCCCGCCACAGATACACTCATGGCTTCCCTCGTCCTGTAGGTTGGTAAGACCTTCTTTAAACTCTCTGTATCACGTGTGCACAATTCTTTATAAAGTTAACGTCATAATCCTTAGTAATTCGGGATTTTGTATTTCGTTCGGTATTTCGGTTTTCGGTATATTGATATTTTTCGGTATTCAAATAACACCGAAAGTCGATATTTGAATCTCAATACCGAACACCACTTCCTGAACCCAAGATGGCCGCCATAATGGTACTATACAGTAATAGATGCGGTTCTACCTTTATAACCCGTATCCAAGATATGGTGTCGTTCCCTCTAGGCCAGTGATTTACAAACTGGAGGACGTAAAGAACGATCATGGGGACACGAGCTACTGACAGAAAGAAACCGTGAAATTATGAATAAAACACACTTGTAATGATCTTTTACAATTTAGATTTAGATAAATTTTACAGCCGCAACTGTTCGTTTCTTAAGCTTTTGGTTAACAATAGCATTTGACTTATTCTACTGTCTGATGGGTTGTCAGTGTTGTTGCGGGTATTTAAAAATATGTAATCAGCATTTAATCAATTTATCACTGATTTGCAAGGAGCCAAGAATGTACTTAATTACGCTGTTAGGTATGGTTATTTTATAAATACTGTATTACGAACGTTGTAGGCATGGGTAAAAGTGGATCTGAGAAGGAAGGGGGACGGTAGATAGCGGCATGACGTCACGCCGCACCCCTGTCTATATTTGCCCATTGTAATTTTTTAAAAACTGGGGGGACGTCGTATATATTTTTGTAGACAGGAGGACGACGTCCCAACGCGTTCCCCTTCACTTTTACCCCCTGGTTGTAGCAAAGAGCCGTTAAGTACCGTAAGTAGCATACAAACACAAACACAATATTAACTTTCTTCTCATTAAGAAGAAAGTTGATCAAAATAATACACAATGGTATGCAGAAGTATTGCTGGAAACACATATGAATTAGTGAGAATTATTATTATTATTATTATTATTATTATTATTATTATTATTATTATTATTATTATTATTATTATTATTATTATTATTATTATTATTATTATTATACTGACTGACAATAAATTTAAGCACCTGGAAGGAATAGTCGATGTCGATGTAATTTCATACACGTCATAGCATCAGCAGGTATGCAAATGATCGAGTTGCAATGATTTATGACTGCAAGAACGTCCTGCAGAATGCATTATGATCTTACCACGTGGGTATGTTACGTTATTTTAGTACTTTCTCTGACTTTGATGCACCACAGATTCGGTTGGAAAAGTCAGCTGTTGTGTCTTCTTCTGAGACATTGCCTCTTGACTGTTGAAACTAACTCTGGATATCCTGGGTATTAGCACTGGAACAGATTTTGGGTTCAAGCTGGCCCCACATCTGTTATATCTGGGAGAGAGATACATGCTGTGTATGGACGAGCATTGTCCTGTTGAAAGATGATACAAAGATGCTGTTTTATTTGAGGTGATACACGAGGACGGAGGATGTTCGTGACTTGCTGTTGTGCCGTCAGAATTCCTTGGATCACTATCAGGGGTGACCTGAAGTAATACGCGATGCCACCCATACATTGATATCAGGAGTAATACCGATGTGTTATCTCCCCTTGGTGCAACCTTACTCGCAGACGATGGTCTTCCGATGCGGTACCAAATCGAAATATACGACTGAAAATTCTACACTACTGGTCAGCAATCCGTACTTCCATACTTCATGGTTATGGCACCAATCCGAACGCAACCGCATGTGTTATGATATTAATAGCAACTAGGAATGAGACAACGATTCAATAGTCCTGCTGCTGGTGGTCTCCGATCGATGGTTCGGGGATGCCACTGGATGCTGTTGTGAGTCCATTACTTGTGTTCGGATGACAAGCGCACTTCCGAATGTGCTACATGATTGGATATTGCACTACTCGACCTGCAGATACGCAATGAGGCCCCTTACAAAATCTGTCAAGTGTTAGTGATGTTGCTACACGAGTATGAAGCGTGGTGTTTCACAGTGCTAAATAACTATCGGACACTGCGCATGCCACATTTCTACCCTATCAGATCTAATAACACAATCTCATGGTAACAATATTAATGCGTTCTTTAGTCCATTCTAGCCTTCTCAGACCATTACAACTCTGATCATTTGTATCTGCTGATGGTATACACGTGTACAAAATTACGCCAACATTGGACCATTCCTTCCAAGTGCTTAAACCTTTTTTTGTCAGTAAGTGTATATTTTTGGTAACTTTTATGTTTTTTAGAGTGCTGAATCCAAAAATGACCTCTACTTCTCTTATCACATAGACCCTACATTTTTCTTTTGAAAAACAAAGGGGTCTTATGCAGAGTCGTTCTGGCGGGTGATTGGTGCCATACTAAAGAGTTCGACGAACCCATGTTTCCAGCAGTAGTCAGGCCTTTAGCATGACGCTAATCATACGTCAAAACGACTCTGCATAAGGCCCAGGGAATTTACAATAAAAAGCACTATTCACTCCTTTATGGAAAGCACTATCTACTTGAAGGAAAACTGTTCTTTCATTATCCTATATTTAATCTAACATGTTTACTCTTTCTGTTTGAGTGACCTTTTCTTCTTTCCTTTGAGACTCCTCCGAACACGCTTTCGCTTTCCATCTTCTGTTTCCCGCCTGAATATCCAACAGTAATCAGCTAGCATGTTGGCATTCCATCTTCTTTACTATAAACTTAACTTTTAAACTAATTTTGTATCCTTAAGCTTCATACGCTGCCAACATGTGTTCTATAATGGCTTTGTAGAGAGGGTCTTTAGTATTCCTCATAAACTTGTACACTAAATCCTTAAAAGAGTCCCACGCTTCTTTTCTCCTCATTGTTTCTGAAAAGAGAGGATCGAATAAGTTTTCCTATGTCGCAGCCAGTAAAAGCTCCTTCTTTCAACTTGGCTTCTGACAGTTTTGGGACTTGGAAGACAGATATATGAAGCATCCTCCATCTTTAGGTAGTGATTTAATAAACTGCTTCATATGATCTAATTTTATATGAAAAGATGGCAATAAAATATTTTCAGGTTTTATTTATTACTTTTTTTCGCCGAGAGTTAAGGTACTTCCGTCAGACAGTTTTGGTCCAATGGAGGTCTCTGATGGCTCGATTGTCCAACAAGCATAGGAAGCAGGTATATTTTGCGTAACGTGCCTGCTGCCCCAACAACATGGTTAATATTGTGAAATATGAAATCTTTGAGTTTAACATCCTACGATTATGCTTGTTATGCTAAGGGAGACGATGATTAAAGCCAATGAAGGAAGATGGAAGAATTGGTGGAATGAGAAAGTGGGAGGAAACGGGAGTACCTCGAGAATACCCACGAGCAAGAAGTTGTCCATCACAAAGTTACTTGGCTTGGGATCGAACCAAAGACCCCACGCACCAGAGGTAAGCGCTCTAGCACTGAGCCACCGTGCCCGCAAGATAAAAATTATAGAACCAGATGGTTTTTAAAAGAGAAAGAGTACAGTTGAAGTGTGAGATCAAATTTTCATACCACATCAATCATTTCCCTGTTATACAAGTATAATTATATTCAGAAAGTGTACAAAGGAATCTTGCTTTAGGAATTTATGAGAAGGTGTGGTCCAATTGGACCCCCGTAAGTGCGCCCCTGAATAGAACTACTTTAGGAGGTAAGGCTGAAAATACCTTAGGAGTCGAAAGGTAAGGACCACCCTAATATATATAATCTTATCAGTTCAGATGTGTATATGCATTTCGATTCTCATAAGTAACTTTTACAAGTAGTATGCGTGTAAAGAGTATAGGCCCCTACACGTCACTGTTAGGAAAAAGACAAATAACAATCTGCTAATTAACAATATATTTCGCTACAAACACAGTATACAAATAAATAACAATTTCTTTCAGCAAAATAAACATTCAGAAAAATATTATTATTGCCAATGAACAACATGTTTTATCATTACAAAATTTCGATTGTTTTACGATTTTACGATTAATTTATCTTCCAGCATGTTATTTTATCCATTTTGATGTGTTCTATCGACTGATATATTATGTTTTGTGTTTGGACAACATTTTACGTGTAATTGGAAATTCAAAATTTCATAGTTAATGGCAATTTTAAGGTATATCTCATTACTCATAATATAACTTCGTTTCGGTAGTATCATAATGGAGAGCTTAATCACAGTATATTCCAGTATCACTTTCGCTTTCACTTCTGGTATAAATTGATTTTATTAAACATACAAATTATTTTATTTCTCCATTTTACACTCATACATACCTGGATGATTTATTCAGCTCTCTAAATCTATTGACTGGTACGAGTATTTATCTCATCTCATATATATTATTTCTAAACGTGCATAGCAGTGACGGATCTAGCCCAGGACCGGAGGGACTAGGCCTCCCATTTTGTTTGTGTGACAAAAATAATTTAAGCTATTATTTATATATATTTTTGAAAGTTTATAATAAACTCATGATGTACTTAGCATAGGCTGAATTCTGGCTGCCCCCAGTTTTCACCTTCTAGATCCGTCTCTGAGGAATAGTATTGCACAAATAAAACAATGAGCAATGCTGTACCCACAGAATATTAGGAAGCAGATATACATGAAATTCTTAAGTTTACAATGAATAAAAGACACTCCAAGTCTTTTTAAAGAATTCCTATATTGTGCTAGACCAGTGGTTCCCTCTGCAGGCGTGAAGAGTAAGCAAGGAGGCGTAAGTTATTGACAGAAAATAAACGACATAGGGGTAATTACAAATGTTACGAACGTTGTGACGAAGTTACATTAGATACCGTACAAACCGAAAATTACTATTGAGTAAGAACTATAGTTCCATTAAACATGAAACTTTTAGAAAAAAAATAATAATGCAGTACAATAGTATGCCGAAGTTTTGCTTGGAATAAATATACGAAGAGTGATCAGAAAGTAAGGTTACAAAGCCTGCACTGAAACGTAAATATATGATTTCTTACAGCAAATACAGCCAACAGATAGTACATACATTAGGTTATTTTTCGACATAGTCTTCATACCGGTTGGTGCACTCATCACATCGTGGAATGAATTTGAAGATTCCCTCCTGCAGTAAAAATCCTGTCCTTGCGTGTTCAGCCACTTTGTCACGAAGTGTTTCACCTCCTCGTCTGAAGCAAAGCGACAGCATCCGAGGTGCTCCTTCAATTGCAGGAACAGGGGAAAACTTCTTGGAGCGAGGTCCGGGATGTAGGGACGAGGAATGTGTGTCCTCCATGCAAGCTGTGTTCAAATCTGTTGATGCTGTTCTGAGTTGGCCACGGCACTCCCCGTTGTTGACGTTTTCTATATACTAGCCGCAAACTTTCGACATCATTCTGACACACACTAACAAGACATTACAGTGTTGGTGAATTTCAGCCGCGGTTTCAGAAATCGAATAACTGAGACCAGTTTCGGACTTCTTCGCGAGACCAGTTTTTCAAACGAGTCACCATATGTGATTAACTGCAACTAGCGCCGTAAGCGGTGGTTGGCTGAAACTCTGCACAGTTGCCAACTCCATGTGTTAAAATTACCGCACACTCCAGAAATGTCGACCTTGTAACCTTAGTTTCTGATTCTTCCTTGTAAATTGATGAAAATTATTACTATCATGAAATAATAATAATAATAATAATAATAATAATAATAATAATAATAATAATAATAATAATAATAATAATAATAATAATAATAATAATAATAATAATAATTCAATCCTGTATCTCAAATTAGAAAAAGAGTCAAGTCAACGAGCGGCAAAGAGGAGGAGCCTAAAATGAGCAGAGTTCACGAAGGAGGCGCTAGGTAAGCAAGGTTGGGAACCACTGTGTTAAACAATAAATCTCCATTCCTAAAATATTCTGAGTACGTTCTCACATCTGATAACATATAGAATAAATACATTTGAAAGAATCCTCGTACATTTATTTCTTTTAAAAAAATTCAAGTTTAGATTTATGTTTGCATTGTCTATGTTCTAAGTTCCACCATTGCTTTAAAGGGCTCTGGATGAATTGAAACTCCTTCTATCACATTTAATGATGGTGGAGGCTGATTTGGTGGAATTTTGAATGTGAATTTCTGCATCAATGTGGTGAAGAAAATAAACATGGTTGCCTTTGAAATAATCTCTGCGATACAACGTCTCCTCCCTAAAAAGATAAATACACAAAAAATATAAATTTTAGTTGTAGCATAGGTTATAACTGAAATTATTAAAAATTCAAATGTACGTACTACCATAATAAGACTTCTTGCTTAATTTTTAAATCTGATTCATAACTTAGACTTACTAAAATATACTTATGATTTTTAAAAAAAAAAGTTTAAAAAACTGTTTCAAACGGCTTCGAAAAAAAAACTTCTAAAGTTTAGATTCTATTCTGTAACAGTGAAATATAAATAAAACCATTATAGACGTCTTCCTAAAATCCATTTTAAGATTTTTCTTTTTTTTTCAACAGAAATTGCTTATGCCCTTAAAAGTAAGCTAAAGTCATGCCTGTCAAAGGCCCACTAAAGCGCTTCATTTCCAGATGCAACAAAATGTCAAAATGTATGAAATCTCTTTGTCGTCAATTTTACAACCACTCTCCAGTAATATGATGTCTGGTCGCATTGACTTGGTTTGTGTTCTTTACGTAGAACTCAAAAGACACCTAAAGTAAAACATCCGATTTCCCAAGGATATTAAGGTCACTGAACTTAACTAACTATATGTGAAAAAGAAAAAAAGGACAATTCGGTTAAGAAAGAAAGATACACTTTAATTTTTGACATAGAAGTAGTTCACTTCAGTAATAAATTACGATCAAAGAAATATTATATTTTGCTACTCAATTTTTCGTTTATATAGCAGTTCTGTGATATTTTATGGTAAATTGCGGTACGTTTTTCATACATTAAAACTTTCCTTGTGAGTTTCAACAGTAAGACTTCTTTAAATTCATTCTATTTATAACGAAGGAAAGGGTAGAGCGCCCACCTTTAGTGAGCGGAGTCTTTGGTTCGCTCCCAGGCAATACGAGTTTGTATTGGACAACATCGTGCCCGTGAGTTTACTAGAAATTCTCCCGTTTCCTCCCACACTCTCATTCCATTTTTAATTATTCACTTCCATGAAAATAATCATTCGTCGTCCTTAGGCTTCAGGGCATATACGTGGGACGTAAAACTGAATATTTTGTTTCGAAGTCGTCATAATAAACTAGAAATGAAATCTTTCAGTTTTACGTCACACGAATATGCAGGGTAGGCGAAAGAAGACGGTGATGATGAGAAATGAATGAAATGGTGGAATGAAGAAAGTGGGAGAAAACCAAAGAATCCTGAGAAAACCTACGAACACGGTGTTTGTCCACAAAGCCCACTTGGCGCGAGCTGGGATCGAACCAGAGACTCCATGCTCTCTACCAATGAACCATCGTGCTTCCAACATAACAAATTAGAAACTACAGTATAGTTTGTATCCTTTAGTTGCTCATACCAACATAGTACTTATGATTTTGCTTACCTGATGAAAAAGGAATAAACCACTCGTCATTTATTACTTCAGTACCAGATTCGTTTAGATGTCGTTCGGGTCTAAACACCTCCGGGTCGCCCCAGTGTTCTTTATCCATATGAGCGCTGTAATAATTTACCATTATTATCGTATCCTGGAAAAGAATATAAAGATACAAACAATTACAAATAATTCATGTCGTTATATCACACGAACACTTTTTTTTTTATGATTAGTGGAAAAAGTCAACTAACACACACCAAAGGCAGTGATAGCTGTACAACTTCATTTCATCCTATCAGGAAGCAACAAGTAAGTAAAATGTAAGTAAAAGTCATTAATGTAAGTAATGTAAGTAGTTATCACAGTAACTAGGTTAGAAAATATTTATGGACTAAATGTTCCAAGAACAGTTTCCATTTCTGGTTTTAGCTACAACTTTAGATTTTTCATGTGAATTCAGGAAGTCAACAATAGATCCGATCTCCCCTTTTATCCTTCTATCGAAGCCACAAGTGGGTTTCTGCCATTTTCAGTTTCAATATTCATTCTCATATAGAGGGAACTTTTGATACTTCAGTGTTTTTAAGCTATTATCCGCGAATTACAAGTAGTTCTCGGAAACTATGGCTCTCTTACATTAAATATCACTCAAAGAAAGAGAGCAGAACAAAATTCAAGTGAATTGCTTATCATACACTAACAGGCTGAGAATTCAGATATGGAATAGGCCTATTTAAATTATGGAATTTAATTAGATTACACAAATTCTAAGAGCTATGCATTATTATAAAATATTGTTGATAACCTTCAATTAGTTAAAAAAAAGTAATTCATACAAGAATAGGGTAGATGAGGTAGAACCTGGAATCCGTACTCTTGAATAGCAGCTTTGGAAACAGCGGTTGAGTGTAGAGGAGCATTATTATGCAGTTGCTAAAACCAAACGACAGATGGCAGCACCTTCCATTTTTCTTTTTATGCTAAGGAAGGATGATGCAACTGTTTCACCAAGTTTCGTCACCCCACTTAAATTATAATGAATGTCCCTCGCATTGGCGTCTCTGGCATGTAAAATTTGGGGGGGACATCAAAGGAAATGATCTAACTGCTAGTGAGTATCTAAATAAATTAAATTAAATTAAAATATTGAATATTTCGTATTTCAAAATATTGGGGGACGCGTCCCCCCGTCACCCCACCAGAGACGCCCATGGTCCCTCGTATTAATACCAATTTTAATTAATACAATTCTATAGATAAAGTAGATGTACCCAATATCGCCACCCACCGCTATTGCGAAAGGCTGATAAATCATGAACCAAAAGGTGTAATTATTTATTCAGCCAATCTGAATATCTACATTGAAGCACTTGGCCAGGAGAAGGAATGAAGTGTACCTATTGTTAGTTTTTGTTGTGATACTGATATAATATTGTGAGTTCGAAACTTTTCTAATTGTGATATATAATTTTGTCTGAAAGGTAAATAACGCATAGTCAAGGTCTAAACTTTCTGCACAAAGTAGCTACTATAAATATAACCCAATAAACTCGCAATTTGATTGTTAGGCGTTTTTACCCGAGTAGGTTGCATTATTCGCAATATCGCCATGGTGGAAACATGATGACGAAATTTTAAACCGTCATGTTTTATTGTTTTTGAAGGCAATACTTTTACAGTTAAAGATTCCAGGATGAATTATATGGAATTATTTTAGCTCTTTTAATAGGGGCAACTGTGGTAACAGTATGTCTGAACAATTTGAACCAGTATTTAAATCACTGTTATATAATAACCTGAGACTTTTTTTTTAATGGATATTTAGTTGGGGAAAAACAGTCAAATAGTACGAACTTTCACTTTTTTTAAAGCAAAAATTGAGTTGAAAAATATATCAAAGCTCATGAAATTATTTTAGACTTCATAAGTTTCAAATTAACTCAAGTTGTTTGACATCTACATTTTTTTAAGTGATTACTTTTATTTTCAGAAGCCATTGTTACGGTCTAGGTTATTTTCGTTCTAAAGTGCGAAGGCTAGCACAAAAAATGACAGTATTAATATAACAACCAATATGTTTACACTGACTGAAAATGGGATGAAATAATTACTTCTGTCATTTCGTTTATAATATTGGGTGAAAATTGCCAAGTTACTGTGTGAATGAATTACATATAATTTTGGGAATGAAGCGATAAACTTCGGATACATGAAATGAAATCTTTTAATTCTACGTCCCACGGTTATGCCGGCTAGGCTAAAGGAGACGGTGGTGACGAAAAATGAATGAAATGGTGGAATGAAGAAAGTGGGAAGAAACGGGAGAAGCCCGGAAAATCCACGCACACTTCGCACACATGTTCAGGATCTCAATACAAGAGAAAAAGTTCATCTGTGTCTTTCGTCGGAAACGTGAACAAATGAAATATTATTATTTTAAAAAAAAAAATGGAAAATAATACGTCTAATAATAATAATAATAATAATAATAATAATAATAATAATAATAATAATAATAATAATAATAATAAAACATACCAAATACAAAATAAAATACTAGGTGTATTGGCGAAACACACAGAACAG
Organism: Thermobia domestica; assembly: GCF_964235325.1. Lineage (NCBI taxonomy): Eukaryota > Metazoa > Arthropoda > Insecta > Zygentoma > Lepismatidae > Thermobia > Thermobia domestica. Next base: position 32,102,783 of record NC_137463.1, on the reverse strand, counting down.
TGTTGAATTCAGGCATGTTCAAGGACGGGCCGATGCGCCCTCCTAAAATATCTATACACATGCATTGAAATATTTGCTTTTTTCTGTTTAATTTTTTTTCGGAAATAAGAGTCTTAACTTTTTTAAAAAAAGCAAATTAGTTTCTTCTTTTGTCCAACCTAATTGTTCTAATTAACAAACCTAGTTTTCGTATAAAGTCGAACTTAAATAAAAACTTGGAAATTAGATACAGACGCACACAAATGCTTTACAACGTTAGTTAGGGAAAAAATGGCAATATGTGGATAATAGCAACCGACCAGACAATCACACACGAAGTAAATATAGCACGAAGAGAGGAAAGAGAGCTAGGCCTGGCATGAAATGTTGATATAAAAAGGTTGGGAGGTAAAGCACTATAGTAACGACTTTTGTAAACAAAACAGCTCCGAACAAGGTTCAAATTATTCTTCATCCTCGTGATTCAGTCTTCACATTATGCATTGCGTAAGTTTCGAAACATGCTGTTTCAGAAGCCTTCTCGCACTGTTGGGAGCAAGAGAGGAAAGCAAAAAGTCGGAAAAGGGAGTCTCTCACATGGAGGTGTAATGTGAGGGTTTACCACACTAGTTTTTAAAGAAAGGTTTCTGTGTTTTGTACTTTTTTATGCATTCCGGCATTTTCCTAGTGGGACTAAAGAAATTCTTTGAAAAAAGAATCGAATTAGAATGATCTTGCCGGATCAAATCCAGAAACTTTTTTTTTTTATAAATGTACCCCTTAAATTTTTATTGTCCACCTTCTACAAAAGTCTGAATTCAACACTGACACAGAAACAAAATATAAAATTACAATAAAAAATAATCTACAGAAAACTTCGGAGTAAACTCTGTAATGTAAAGTTTGTTGGTTGTTTTATTCAGTGTAGCCACTCTACAACCAGTTCGAGTCCACTAATTATTTTAAGTTGACCCTATCTCTGTAATTAGGTGTTTCCAACTAAAGTCGCAAATAAAACTTCCTTCTTGTATTAAGGTCCTGAATGCTTATGCAATTTTTGTAGGTTTATTCTCGAAACACACTATATATTGTAATGAATTGTCGAAATTGTCTATACTCTGGCAATTCAGCCACTTGTAAAGCGCTTTAGTTTTGCGTGCTTAAAAGATATTAGTTGACTAGAACTATCAAGCTACCTAATGCAACCATAGTTAGAATATCAATGTTCAGGACTTTATAGTAATCGTTCAAAGTCTAACGTGGCAATATTGTGCACACTTACCTTATAAGTATACTGTATAAGCCCAACATTAATAAAAAAAAGAAAAAAAAAAAAGAAAAAACGGGTAATGTAATTTCATACGTGACTGCCTTAGAGAGGCCCATAGATGTCTGTAGTGTTCAGAAATATAATTCCTAACCCAATCCCTAACGAAAACCACTTATGTGCATCTTAAATTTACGTTAAAAGCACTTAAATTTACGGCTCTTCTATCAAGCAAAGAGTGTAACAGTTTACTGGCATGATTTGGATAAAACGCTGCTCATGAACACAATATACCTTTATAAGGAACTAGCAGATTGCCCGTTCTTCGCAGGGAAAGAATATGTTTCATTTTGGACATAAAGGGCAATGAGGGCTGAATTTGATTTAAATGGTATCAGAAGTGTCACTGTTATCGCAGTGACTCGAAAACTATCATATCAGCGTTATATGTTAGATAAAATAAAAATACCTTTAATATCTTGTAGCCCATCAACTCTGCATCTTCAGTAGCACATCGTGGACCAAAGGGAATAATGGTTCTTATTCTTTGCACCTCTCGTAACATAGCAACAGTATATGGTAATCTGAAAAAAATAGTTTAGTTAAGAGCAATTTATAACATATGGAAACTCAAAACCGGAAAAGTATGATTACTCTGTTACCACTAGACTTGAACAAATCGGCATAATGTAAAAGAGCACAAATTAAAAACTTTTCCAAGTCATTGTGACATGCCAGTGGTGCTTTAAAAGATATGGGTGATTACTTTTGGTTAGGGTTGCCAACTGGCCGGTTTTTGATTAAAGCCGGTGACCGGTCAAAACTTCTTGCCAACCCCTTTATGATCGGTTTTTTCAAATTTGTATCTAGTTCGAAGCAGTTTCATCTAATTCGAAGTATATTTTAAAAAGTAACTTTCATTCTGTAAATCGAAAACTATCACCTTTCACCATCTATCAACGATTAATATATTTTGTTCATCTATTTAGATAATTTTAGAGATGACAGGGACTGTATCAGGTAAAATTTGAAATTTACTTGTAAGGAATGTTATACATTTATTGAGAGTGAAATGGACTTCTTAAAGCAATTTCCTGTAATTGAAGTATAAGTTTAAAGAATAAATTTCATTTTCCAAATCCAGAATTTTAACGTAAAGATTAGTATACTTTTGTTCATCTGTTTCGGTAATTTTAAAGAAGTGGCAGTTACTGGTAAATACAATAAAATAATGAATGCCGATTTCAGTTTCTCATTTATAGCACAATGTATATCTATTAAGCTTATTAGTGAATGTACTAAGGATATGCAGAATTCAGGTGCTAATGCACTTTTGTTCACGATAGTACATTTCCTTCCCATGGATGAGTCCGAACAGGAATACTTCACACTTAGACCTATATTATAGGAGAATTTTGAGGGAGTGCCGGTTTTTTATTTTCCAGAGTTGGCAACCCTACTTTTGGTCAAAAGATAAGTCATACATGTTTCATCCATGAAGGAAAATGTTACTGTTTGTGCTCTTAGATTATAGTGCTTCTGGTCCTGGATTCATTTCCCGATAAGGATATACAATTTTCTGTGTTGTCAGCATCAAATTTTTAGTCGTCGCGAATTCTCTCGAGGAATTTGAAGCTTAAAATATGTAAAATGATAATCATGCCTGTTGTCCTGTATGGTTGCGAAACCTGGCCACGAAACTTCATAATGAGAAACTGCATAATTTATACCATTTACCAAACACTGTTAGGGTAATCAAGTCTTGGACTTTCAGGTGGGCAGGCCATGTAACCAGAATGGAAGAAAGTAGGAACGCTTTCAAAATTTCAACTGGAAACCCAATCGGAAAAATATCATTAGAAGGACATAGATGCAGTTGGGAGGACAATATTAAAATGGATCTCGCTGAAATGGGAATACAAAGTAGAAACTGTATCCTATTGGCTAAAGACAGAAGTCAATGGAGAGCTTTTCTGGACGCGGAATTGAACCTCCAGGTTCCATAGGGCGTAGAGTTAGTTAGTTGGTCAGCATCATGAGGCAATTGGAGAGTTACTTGGATTAATAGAAAGCAAACATTGGTGTAGACAGCGAAAATAAAACGATTAGAGCCAACGTATTGGCCATATATCACCCATCTGAAATCGGTGTAGTTGGCAATAAGCCTTCGTAGGGTTTAACACCATGAGTTTTGGCAGCTGAATCATACTCGTAAAATATAATTAAATCGTTAGTATTTTTCAATCAAAACATATGAAATACATTATCACATAGCTCATAAATAAGTTTGGAATTATTTCAAACATACTCTTTAAGTGTATCATAAACTGCAAGTGAAGAAAGATCCATGCGAATCCATCCTTGATACGTTTCATGCTCGACCAAGTACGTAATATTGATAACTTGCAAATGCAGAGGTTGTTCAGCCTACTTTTGGCCGATTTCGTTCCTTCCCCCTCCGGGCAAAATGGACTCACCCGACCTAGCTCGTGGCGTCCTGCAGTGATGTACAGTGGCTTCCTGGGAACGGAGTTGTTTTTCCACGCGGACGACAATAACGCACAAAACAGGACCATTATTGTGAGTGTTGTGTTAAATTTGTTTCAAAATATGTGGGTTTCCGCTCTGTGACCAAAATGCCACCCAAACTAAGCCGGTTTTGGGAAGGCTATGTTGTGGCTCTTTATGACGCCCACTTTAGTGTTTCTGTCATTAGAAAACAATGCAAGAAGAATGGTTGCAATATCAGTTTAAGTGGAATAAAAAATGTTATTAAAAAGTACAAGAGCAACGAAGCTCCACCATTTGGATCACCAACGAAGTTGCCTAGGAAGCGGGAATGCACCAAGGCCACCTCCACAATGCAGAGGAAACTTCGCAAAATGTCAATGCAAAAAAATCCGCAAACACAAAGGTGTATGGCTAATCGTCTTGACGTGTCTTTGGAGACTCTGAGCCGGACATTATACCATCAACTCAAGCTGGAAAATGTCATGAAAGCTCGCGGCCATCTTCTCACGGATGCCCACCAAAAGGAACGAAAGTGTAACGCCCGGAAGCTGTACGAACGGCATCTGGCAAAACAAAGGTGGATGTACAGTACGTCGTAACGCTCGATGAAGCATGGATTTACCTTTCCGACTGCGGCAAACCGAGAGCCATCATGTACCGAGAGAAAGGCGCCAAGAACTTCAGAAGGTGGGTCCGTGTCTGTAAAGAATCCTTCCCAAAAGGGTTCATGGTCGTTACTGGCTACTGTTACCGAGGTAAACTGAAGATTCGTAGTGTGGCGAAGAACTGCAAAATAAATTCGCAGTATTTTCAGGAGCAGATCATGCGGCCGATCTACCAGCATGAGATTCCAACAATTTATGGAAATGACGCCAATCTGGTGCGCATTCACATGGACAAGGCCTCATCACATACCTCACGATCGTCCCTCGCATTCTACAGGAAGATGGAGGAGGCAAGTGGTATATAGGTGATACCTTTCAATGAGATACCTGTTAAATCTCCAGATGCAAGTCCTATGGACTATTGTGGATTTGGATTGCTGAAGCGGGCTTTGGGAAAACGGCGTGTGACAACTGTGGAATTACTTTGGAAAGCTGTGCAAAGGGAATGGGACAAGATTCCCCTCCCAGTTCTTCAGAGAAGCCTATTACAGTGGAAATTACGCTGACGGGCTATTGTTACGAACCAAGGGAAACACATCGAGCACTTACCGACCTGGCGCCATGGATTCTTCTAAATTTTTAGGTAAGTCGAAATTGGCAAAATGTAGACTGAACAACCTCTGTACGTGTTTAACATGTCGATTTAATATTATTTTATGTTTTGTTTTACGAGATATTAACACAATAGGTCCAATATTCAGTCCTATGTGTAGACCTATCATTCAAATTTTCAATGATCTTGAAAGGGATATTCAATCGGCGATGTAGTATAGCTTTTTCAAAAATATAATGTATGACAAAACACAAAACACAAAAACAAAAATGATGGGGAAATTTCTTTACTAGGAAGACGCAATTTACATGTAAATACTACTACTACTACTACTACTATTACTACTACTATTACTACTATTACCACTACTACTACTACTACTACTACTAATAATAATAATAATAATAATAATAATAATAATAATGTTTTCGCATTCAGTAGCACAATACCACGTGTTTCAAAAAGAAAGAGGAAATTTAATTTTCCTTTTTAGAAAAACTGTTGAAGACAGCAACACATTCCGCACGGGAAAGTGGAATTTGGTGTGTGGTCCGTTAGGTTATATTAACTCATCTTGAGCACTTGTTCTAGTGCGTCAAACACCAAACCGATAACTCATTTCTTGCGTACGAGTTAACTGATCCCCAGATACTGCATTCAAAATTTGATTTTGCAAATATTTAAGATTAGAAGACAATTTTGGAGCATGCATTCTTCCTTTAATGTACCCCAATAGACAAAAGTCGTAGGGGAGGGGGTTAGGTCTGGAGACATAAGAGATCGTAGATAATGAATATGATCTTGTTCTGCTCTCCCAGCCCAGTGTCCTCGAATTCTTTTGTTCAGATAATGCGGGACCTCCTACTGGAAATGAAGCTTAGTTCAACGTCCACGATTGGGCATCGAGGCTAAGGGAAGCATGCGAGGGAACGGGAACACTACAAAAAAATGCTCTTAGTTTGTGGACCACAAAGTCCACCTGGTGCGAACTGGGATCGAACCAGAAGCCTCAAGCATCAAAGATAAGCGGTTTACTACTACCAAGTCACTGCCGCCCACCCTCCTAGTGGAAATGCATATACAATTGCATTGTTTTCCCACTTTTTTTTATTCCACTCGTAAATTTGCCTTTGACAAGGCGGCTGTTTCTTGGACTACCGACAGAAAGCTCCTTACACTTGAATAATGGACTCATCCTTAGCTAATCGCAGAACACAAGATGATTTCTCTTGTGGTCCTGCTGCTATTTTATTACAGACGACAACAGCACTCGGTAGCGATGGTAGAAGCTTTAACCATTGGACTTTACTATATCAGTGATGTGCTGAATATGTTTCTGACTTATACAATTGATGTTAAATAAGTTCTTGCAATCTCCTGAAACAAAGTGGCACTTTGGTGAGAGTTTCTGTAGAAAAGAGTCGTTTTTTAATATCACTGAACCGCTTTACTAATAAATAATAATAATATAATAAACGACATTTGATATAAAATTAGTAGCACTATATCAATTAAAAGAATAATCAACTATTAGTCCGAATTGGTGTCAATATAATAAGATTCTTTCCTTAATGTTCAACACAAGAGCAAACGTATTACAGTATGTACACCTTGTCTCAAAAAGGTTGAGCGCATTCTTTATTGGTGTTTTGAGGCAAAAATTTTCTAAGTCCAGCTTCGGGTATCTTCGGGAAAAAGTAAGCCAGGTTCGAACCTCCAAGCCAGCCTTTGCAATCGGGAAAAAGTTTGCAGATGTGTTTTTCTTCTTTTAAATATAATAAGACTTGTTACCAAGTGTTTAAAAAAGCAACATTGATTGAAATACTTAATGATACAATATTTCGAAACCTTTTTTTTTTTTTTTTTTAATGTTAGCACATGCTTGTTTGTCATTTAGCTCTCCATACGTAATGGAACATTTAAATACGTTAAGGAAGCTTTCCATATGTAAAAGAATGTTCAAAGTTAAGAAATAGAACATAATTATCGCCTGAGTACTAAAATAAAAGTCAAAGTAGAACAGAAACGGCGTTTGTAATGGATATGAATGTCGTAATTATCTTGAGATTCGTTATACATCGCTAGAAGGTTGTGTTAGCTCATTGGTAAGCTGTCGGATTTCAAATCATAAGGTTGAGGGTTCGAATCCCGTCTAGGCTAATCTTTTTTTTTAAATTATATTTTCCGCAATACATGAAAAATTATATAAAATAATTACATTAGAATACATAAGTTGTGTATATATAACATAATCATTGCAGAACATAGTAATTATTATGTTTAAAATATAACATCTGAGATAATTTTCACAGTAGGTCGGTATTATATATGAGGATGTAAATACAAGTTAAGAAAATCATTTAATAGCAATAAATAAGTTATGTAGTGTATTTATTTGCATCTATTTGTCATACAGATGTAACTTCTCAATATTCTCATTACAGCATGTCATTTACATTCGTGAAATACAATATATTCCTACGGATATAGAAAGTGTATAAACAGAGTATCCAAAGTCGTATCCTGCTTCAAGACACATAACTTTTCCCGAACCCCTTAACGTCACGGGAAGAAACACAAATTCTCTTTAGAACGGAATGTCGTTACTTAGAGTCTCATTCGAATACGTTGAATATGCTTTTGTATATTCATCTCTCTCTCTCTCTCTCTCTTTCGCTTTGTTTATGTGTGTGTGTGTGTGTGTGTGTGTGTGTGTGTGTTGCGGAATATCCCAAGTTGAATACAACATTTGCCAAGTATATGAGCATCATTGTCATCGAATACCAGAAATTGAAAATCGTGTTTCTTCAGATTGGGTTTGCGTGTTCATGTTAACTCACTGGTAGAGTACGGACTTGCCAATAAAGAGGTCTTGAGTTCAAAGCCTACAGCTAATTATCATTCTTTTGTTGGTAGGATTGCACAGAAATCGGATACAAGGAGTGGTTTACTTCTAGAAATATTTTCAGAAGCGTTTAGGTAGCCCTGAAAAGGGCTGTTTTCGGGAGTTAAGGCGGGGACATTAATATTGTGTCCAAGACCCTTCTGAATTTATTACACGCTCCATTCTTCTGGGCATGGAATCTATTACATGGGTGACAAATCTATCTCCTTCCCCTACCTCCAGCCATGCTTCGGAAACAAGATGCCACAGGTCATCCTGAGTTCTTGGTGGATCTGCCTCAGGCCAACTTTCCCTTAGAGTACGCTTCACTTCTGCCCACATATTTTCCATGAGATTGAGGTCTGCTCCATGAGCGGCCAGTCGATTAAATCAATCTCAGGGTGCCCTGCGAACCATTCCTGAATCACACGGGAAGTATGTATTGGCGACTGGTATTGCTGGAACTGAATTACACCATCAGGCTGAAATACTCATACAGATAGCACCATGATATTACTGATAATGTCTAAGTACTGAGCATTGTCCAGATGTCCTTCAATTCTATGAAGCTGTCCTGCTCCGCGACTGGAAATCCAACCCCAACATAAAATAGATACATGGCCACTGCGATTGCAAGCAGCCACATATCCATGGTCATATCGGGTGCCTCTCGGACGATACACAAAACGGCGTCCCTCCTTTGATGTTGTGAATATGGGTTCATCTGAGAAAACTACGTTTTCCCAATTGAGACCCACATTCGCCTGTGCAAACGCGAGACGGTAAATTTTGTGGTCGCCTGAGAGTTTTTCCTTCACGGCAGCAACACGGCCACGTAACCCAGCATGACGAAGCCTCCGCAGAGCTGTATGCTTACTACCAGGAAAGAGAGAAACTTCCCTTAGCTGTCTAGACGTCCTTAGTGGGTCTAACCGGGCTTCGTTTACTAATCTCGCATCTTGGGCTTCGGTTGACACATGCGGACGACCAGGAGATCGTAAATTATCAGTCTGACTTGTAGCACCATATTTCCGAATCCATCGCCTTCCTGTAGAGGCCGGGACACCTACTCGCCTGCTAGCTGCAGTTGCAGAATAACCTTCCAACTCCCATAAAGTAATTACTGCTGTACGTCTATCCATAGTTACCAATGTTCTGAGCTGTGAGAAGGAAGCAATAGGTAAAAGCTAGTACCTGACGTGTGATTGGTTACTTGCACGACACGCCTATTGTGGGGAACAGCGTTGCCAGATCTAGCATAATGATGCTAGATCTAGCATAATTTGCATGTCTCTAGCATCTAGCATCTTGCTTTTAGCATCCTGCCCAAATCTAGCACAATTTCAGCAAGTTTATCAAAAAGCCGTAAAACCTGGAGATGAGAAAGAAGTTGGTCGTGGGAAGAAAAAGAACGGCAGAAATGTATCATCTTCCATTGATTCATACAGTCGGTAAACCATACAGGCAGTCTTATTTTCCGAAGTAAGTTCGAAACGTCTTTGGGCTTTTTTGTGGCTCCACCCAGAGTTTTCTAATCCTTTAACTCCGACGCATGGGCGGAGCTATGGGGGCCATTCTCCCCCCAACTTTTTAACAACTTCACCATCTTTATTTCTGACTTCATGATCATATTTATTCCTGAAATGACAGCTCCGAGACCGACCAAAAATCTGCCCCCCCCCCCCCCCAGCAGACGATTCCCAACTCCGCTTATGCTGCGAAGTAATTTTCTTTCAAAATATGTAAACAAAAACTTTGCATTCATTTATACGACATATACGCCATTGAATCTGGCAACGACTGCATTAATTTAGTTGAGTTAAAATTTTGGTGCGTGAAGTATTGAGTTCTATCCATGCATTCTTGCTCTCTGTGTATTTTAAGTTACGTTATCGTATCTCAACTTCGTTTTTTTAAACTCCTGAATTAGTAATTATGAGGATCTAGCATAATTTGACCGAATCTAGCATAAGTTCGATCAGGTTTTGGAATAATTCCGAGCTGTGAGTCTGGCAACGCTGGTGGGGAACGACTTGGTCAACGACTCGCGAAAGAAATCTGAAAATGGTGCGCCGTAATAATAATATTAAAAACAGTTTTTATAAAGGAATATTAATACATACGAAAAGCTGTTTAAAGAATGAATTGTTATACTGACTTTACACGTATAAAAACATATACCATATACCAAACAGATTGAGCGATATGATGATAGCTGTTTTGAGACAAACACTTTCGAAGTCCAACTTCGGGTATCTTCGGGAAACAGTAAACTAAAGCTGCTGGTTCGAACCTCCAAAGCCAACCTTAGTAATCGGGAAACGATGTACAGATATGTTTTTCCTTCTGTTAAATATAATAAGACATGTTGAAATGGTATTAAGTGTAGAAAAAAGTAACATTGAAATACTTAATGATACAATATTTCGAGACTATGTATTCACACTCTCGTTTCGTCATTGTGATTTCCATACGGAAAAGAGCATTTACGTATGAGCTCAGTTATATTTCAGAAGCAGCTTCCGAAAAGCGGTCATATTAGCTCAGTGGTACACCACCGAGCGCTTAAATCGTGAGTTCGATACCCGTTCAGGTGAAATTCTTTTATGATATTCTACTTTCCTCAATGCATGAAAATTATGTAAAATAGTTACATTACAATTCATCAGTTGTATATATCAGTTGAATATATATATTCATATCATCAGTTGTATATATCAGTTGAATATATATATTCATATCATTTCACGACATAAGTAATTCTTATCTTTAAAATATAACATCTGAGGTATTGACAGAACGTCGATGTGTTATGTGTGAATATTGAATACAAATTTAAAAAATCGTGTAATAGCAATAAATAAGTTATGTAATGTATTTATTTGCAGCTACTTTCATCGCAGATAACTTCTCAATATTCGCATTACAGCATTTAGGTAGAGCATATCGAAAATCGGATCGTGGTCTAAGACAAAAAACTAGCTAGCCCCAAACTGTCACGCAAGAAATTCGCGAATCGCAAAAGTAAAGTGAAGAGATTGAGAGCGGCAATTCCTTAATCGCTCTCTCTCAACTCTCTCTTATCTGCATTTATACACATAAAAGTGTATGTATGTATGTTCCAACATAACTCATGTATGCCTAGAGCAGGGTTTCTCAACCTGGGAGTCGCGGCCCCTAGGGGATCGCGAAGATAGGCGGAAGAGATAAATATAGTTAGAATCTAATACCAGAAATTATTTTTAAATATTATTTTTAATTTTGTTCTGATAAGCATACTTTTATTTTTTATACACACTGTAAAGAACAATAAAAAATAAGTCTACTGAACATTTTCAAAGGGTGTAGAATTCGTGTTACTATTCGGTTCAAAGTCTCTTGTCGTCGCGAATTCTGTCGAGAAATATGAAGCTTAAAATATACAAAACGATAATCATGCCTGTTGTTCTGTATGGTTGCGAAACATGGTCGCTTACTCTGAGGGAAGAACATAAACTGAAAGTATTTGAGAACAAGATCCTTAGACGAATATTCGGACCCAAGAGGAACGGGAATGGGGAATGGCGGAAACTTCATAACGAGGAACTACATAATTTATACGGTTTACCCAACATTGTTAGGGTCGTCAAGTCTAGAAGGCTTAGGTGGGCAGGTCATGTAGCTAGAATGGAAGAAAGTAGAAACGCTTTCAAAATCTTGACTGGAAGACCAATCGGAAAACGACCATTAGGAAGACCTAGGCGCAGATGGGAGGACAATATTAAGATGGATCTCGCTGAGATAAGAATACAAAGTAGAAACTGGATCCAATTGGCTAAGGATAGAAGTCAGTGTAGAGCTTTTGTGAACGCGGCATTGAACCTCCGGGTTCCATAGGCCATAGAGTTAGTTAGTTAGTAGAGTTGTTTAAAAATGAATTTAAATCAAAGAGGTATGATCTAAAACTAAAGAGAACTGTATATAGAAATACTAGAAAAATACACATGCAACAAAACCTGCACATTGAAATACAATTAAAATTAAAACCTAATGAGATACCTAAGCATGGTGTAATTTCACTAGTGCAGCAATGTCCGGTTCAATCTTCATGACGAACATTATCAAACCATTTTCAACTGATAAGCGATTTCTTATCTTTGTTTTAATGTTTACCATAAAAAAAAAAAACACTTTCGCACAAGTACGATATAGCAAATGGAATTATTACTTTTAAAGCAGCAATCCCCAGACCAGGATATTCTTCTCTCCTCATCAGGCAGAACTTGTCCAAGTCTTCGTTACAGAAAACCAGTTGCAAAGACTTGTCGCATGATCATTGAATTATTTGGTCAAGAAGTTGTGGGCTTAGATCAGATACGTTAATGACCTCTTCAATGAAGGAGTTTAACATCCATCTTGAACCAGCACCTTCGTCATTGGGAATATAGATATTACAGTTACTATATCCACTGTCCGTGCCGGGCGCCGAAAAAAGGGGCCACACATTTCGGAGGAAGTGTGTTACTCATGTTAGGAAAGTACATGTGCACATGTGTAAAATAGAAGGAAAAACGTAATAAAATGTGCTCAAAATTAAGGAAAGGTAGGGTTTATTTTGAAAATGTTATTGAGCTTCGTGCCAACCATGGTGGCGCTTCGTAGCTAGTCTGTCGACGTCACTCATATATACGGTGACATCGTACTATACTCTCGCCCCGGGCACTGATTTTCCATGGCACTGTTCACTATAAACAAAAAAATGGATTCTACTATTATAGAAATAGGTATGTTAAAAATCTCACACAAGCTTATTATAAAACAAATTATAAAAGGGTCGCTGGCAAGAGCGTGTGATAAAAGGGGATCGTGATAGGAATTAGATTGAGAACCACTGGTCTAGAGTAATTTTAACCACATTTCTTATAGTTTCAAAAAGATTGCTGTCGGGTTACCTATGGTGAATGGGAGGGGGATACATATAAAAGATTGCTAGAAAATGATCGATATTAGATTCATAGTTTTCGGGGTCGCTTAGATAAATAGTGAGACTTTCAATTTCGCTTAACTCCGATTAAGCTCTCATTAGTAGGGATGGGCACGAACGACTTTTCTTTGAAACTCGACTCGACTCGAAACAGATATCTTTGAGGTCTACTCTTGGACTCGGCGCGAAAAATATCTTCCAACTCGACTCGGATTAGAGTCAAGTCGAACCAAAACGAGCCAAATCCTGTGTGTAGTCCTACCTAGACAATACATAGACAATAATTATTCTATCATCAATTATACTACTATTACTACAAATAATAATAATAATAATAATAATAATAATAATAATAATAATAATAATAATAATAATTATTATTATTATTATTATTATTATTATTATTATTATTATTATTATTATTATTATTATTATTATTATTATTATGAAAACACCGTGTACAAACATGAACAGTAGATGGTTAGTAAAGGAATACTAAAAGCTAGTTGACTGCCGACGTCGGTAGTCATGAACTCTACAAGGCAAAGACATCGTTCATTACTCTAAGCTGTAAGCGTCGGTGGACTACAGATGGTCAACTATTGACCTCTCGCCAGAAATTGGTGGCCCCGCAGCGACGATCCGTGGTGGCCCAAGTTCCATTTTGAAAACTTTACCACCAGCAGCAGAGACGCGATGAAACGCCAACGAACCACAAAATTACTCTACCAAAATATGTCAAAATGCCTATATGTGTGATTTGTTTATATTTAGGTGAATCAAAAAAACACAAAACTAATACCCGGGGTGGACGCAAACTATCAATATTACGATTACTAGGCACGTGTTCTCCTGACTTCCCCACGGAAACGATCATAAAAAGCTTGGTTGTTGAAGGATAAATCATTGACTTCTTAATTTAGCCAATCAGACAAACCCCTACATCTCGAGTTCTAGAAGGTGATACCGTGAACCGTTTCAGATTTATTGCTTCCTGGTGGAGTACTATCCATGAGCAAAATTTGAGCATAATAGCCGACATGCATCTTCGGTGCCTCTTATCTTTAGTACAATTTTAACCAGAGATGGTGTGGCTCAATGAAAATTTGATCCACGACCCACCATGACCCACTATCACCCACCACCCAAATGCCCCATTGGCCCACTCTGACCCATCAACCATCGTGATCCACTCTGACCCACCACCAACTATGAACCACTCTGAACCATTGCGACCAACTCCGACCCACCAAAACCCATCGACATCAACTCTGACCGATGGCTCACGTCCTCCTCTCCATTGACTAAAGAGGTTACACTTGTAATAAAACAAGACTGTGAAATTATCACTTATCGGAGTTTGAATTTCTACCGTCAATGGCTCAAGCACCTCTCTGTTACAATACTGGTGGGTCTGACCTTTACGATATATAATGGCAAAGTGTTTCTCATCTTCCAAATTAAAATGAATTTAAATTTATCATATATAATTATTTCTTTGTTGCCTTACAGACACATTTCAGTAGAAAATAGGGTGAAATTTGAAAGTTTCAAATCAAGGAAAAGTAGATCAACGTAAAAAAAAAAAAAAAAAAAAAGAAAAAAGAGAGAGAGAGAGAGAGAAACTAATTAAGCATGCCGTACTAATTGAAAATGCCCATGTAATTAAGTTTAGAATACAAATTTTATGGCCATTTTTCTCTAACTTTATGGCTTGATTGCCTTATGCTCGGAACGCTCCATACATTAAACACCAGCTTCAGCAATTATAAATAGAAAGCAGTGGGTATAAAATTCAAAAAGAACTTTAGTTTGCATTACTCAATTTGTTTTTCAACTAATATCAATCGTTTTCGATTATTTTTACAAATCAACCCACTACCAATTTCCAATATATAGAAAATGCACCCCCGTCCCCCCGCTCATAAAAGATAATTTTAAAAAATGCCAGGACATATTTTCTTTATTTTTAATAAAGTTATATGTTGAATTTCAGCTCTCAGTTGAACGGCTTGTAAGATACTAAATTTTTCGCAAAAATTCGGACTTCTACTCCCCCTAAGGATATGTATTATAATGAAAGTGACACGCGTATGGTAACTTCCCAGTTGGGAATGGAGCCTGATTATATACCAAACGTCAATTCATTTGACTTTGCAATTTGACCGTGATGATTACGCAGACATAGTTACTTTCAATTTTTTATGATACATATCCTTATTTCATATGTTACAGATGATTCAAAAATATTTTTTCAAGCAGTTAGCTCCTCTAGAATCTCACAGGCTGCATCCCAAAATCCAACTCCTACTATCCTATGACAATCCAAAAGTGACTGAACTTTTTTTTATTAGGAACAAATGACAAAAGAAAAATGGAGATCTTGAAAGTAAAATGTAGAAAAGCTCGGTGCCCCCAATAACTACATATTTCTCCACCCCTTCATCCCGAACTTAAAAATAAAACTTAATTCGAATATGGTTAATTAGTGAATTTATTACAGTTAAATTCCACTCACTACATGCTACAGCTACAACTATGTAACAAAAAATAACAACTGTGAAACATGTTCTGAATTACTATTAGATTTCTTACGCTATTATTAAACATATTAGAATAGTAAAAGAGGATTGTTCGTGAAATAGTATATTTGCTCTTGATTTATAACTTTTTCATACGGAAAAAATTAAAATATTATTCAAGTTTTAAACTTTGCACTCTGCAAATATGTTGCCCTCTAGGCAATGGGACTAATGTGAAATGTGGACTAATGTGGACTAATGGGAAATGCTGCACTGTTAGCGGCGCTGAAAACTTACGATTCGATTCTAATATCGAATGATTTCGATATCTTTATGTCGCTACGTAACCACCCTGGGTGCTAATGGAAGCTTAATTGGACTTGAATTGAAAGTAGAACTATTCACCTAAGCGACCACGAAACTATAGATTCGATACTAATATCGACCCGTTTCTAGCATTTTTGATATTATCCCGACAGTACTCTTTTTCCAGACTGTAAGAAATATAGTTAAAATTGCTCTAGATATATCAGAATTATGTTGAAATACACACATAAATCCACTTTTATATTCTGTATAAATAGAAAATGAGCGAGCGAGCGAGCGAGCGAGAGAGGGCGACTCAAGGCATCACCACCTCCACATTGCAAAAGCATATATCAGGAATTGAATTGAAAATCTATGTAAAGACTTTCTGCTGTGGCATGCTTCATAAGGACAATTCCAGTCTGCTCACGTGACCTTTGGGGTTCATGAATTTTTTTTGCGAGCGTTCCGACTTTGGATTCTCTGTTTATACCTTCTGTTTATGCATCGAATAACTTTTCAAGAACATAAATGACATTCTGTATTATGAATGTTGAGAATTACCCTCTATATGACAAATAGCTGCAAATAAATACACTACATGATTTATTTATTGCTGTTGAACGAGTTTCTTAACTTGTATTTACATCCTCATATATAATACCGACCTACTGTGAAAATTATCTCAGATGTTATATTTTAAACATAATAATTACTATGTTCTGCAATGATTATGTTATATATACACAACTTATGTATTCTAATGTAATTATTTTATATAAGTTTTCATGCATTGCGGAAAATATAATTTTAAAAAAAGGATTAGCCTAGACGGGATTCGAACCCTCAACCTTATGATTTGATATCCGACAGCTTACCAATGAGCTAACACAACCTTCTAGCGATGTATAACGAATCTCAAGATAATTACGACATTCATATCCATTACAAACGCCGTTTCTGTTCTACTTTGACTTTTATTTTAGTACTCAGGCGATAATTATGTTCTATTTCTTAACTTTGAGCATTCTTTTACATATGGAAAGATTCTTTAACGTATTTAAATGTTCCATTACGTATGGAGAGCTAAATGACAAACAAGCATGTGCTGACATTGAAAAAAAAGGTTTCGAAATATTGTATCATTAAGTATTTCAATCAATATTGCTTTTTTAAACACTTGGTAACAAGTCTTATTATATTTAAAAGAAGAAAAACACATCTGCAAACTTTTTCCCGATTGCAAAGGCTGGCTTGGAGGTTCGAACCTGGCTTACTTTTTCCCGAAGATACCCGAAGCTGGACTTAGAAAATTATTGCCTCAAAACACCAGTAAAGAATGCGCTCAACCTTTTTGAGACAAGGTGTACATTCAACTTTGGAAACAAATGATGTTTTATCGATCATACCAATCAGTAAAGAGAAATATGTTAATAATTTACCTTTTCATATCTGCTACCGTTGGATGAACATCTCTCCCAAGTACTTCATCAATTTCTTTTTGGACTTTTTCTTGAATTTCTGGGTGCAATAACAGAAATGATACAGCAAAGCTCAGAGAATAACCCATGCTTTCTGCTCCAGTAACAAACAGATCTTTGCAAACTAAAATAATATGGTCATCTGTAAAAGAACAAAAGAAAATCGAAAATTATACAAGTTGAAATTTTATACATTTCTAATCAATAAAAGAATGGTTCCGTAACCTTTAAAGATCACTTCCACTTTAAGCGTCTTTTCCAAACAATAAAAGTCATATTCAGAAACGATTTTACGTCGTATAATAAGTGCCGTAGTAAGATTCTGACTAACCCGTAAACACATATAGTTCACTGTAAAAACTGTATAGTTGGAATAACCCAGAATTCTGGGTTGAAAAAGTGACAACCACGCCGTATTGTCTTAGAAATCAGAAAATATGGTTATAATAACAATACGAAAAGTCAAAACTAGTAAAAAATAAAAACCTCTGGCATGACCTGGATTCGAACTCACACCGCGCGGCTGTTAAACGCGTGCGTTATCCACCAGACCAACCGGAATCTTAGTTTAGGCTGTGTGATAACAAGAATTACAGCATACTTTGGAAGCAATTGTTTAGTCACTTTGAATTTAAAACAAGTCAATTAAAAAAACTAAACCAAACCAAACATCACCCGGAATATTGAATCAATGCCATTAAAAGCTAGTTTAGTACAGCAGCTATTTATCAATGTTAACGTATGTTTTGAGAGAAATTTTCTTCACTCTTGGCGAAGTGCACTGCAGTTCACTCAGTACACTTCGCCAAGAGTGAAGACAATTTCTCTCAAAACATACGTTAACATTGATAAATAGCTGCTGTACTAAACTAGCATTTAATGGCATTGATTCAATATTCCGGGTGATGTTTGGTTTGGTTTAGTTTTTTTAATTGACTTGTTTTAAATTCAAAGTGACTAAACAATTGCTTCCAAAGTATGCTGTAATTCTTGTTATCACAGCCTAAACTAAGATTCCGGTTGGTCTGGTGGATAACGCACGCGCTTAACAGCCGCGCGGTGTGAGTTCGAATCCAGGTCATGCCATAGGTTTTTATTTTTTACTAGTTTTGACTTCTCGTATTGTTATTATAACCATATTTTCTGATTTCTAAGACAATACGGCGTGGTTGTCACTTTTTCAACCCAGAATTCTGGGTTATTCCAACTATACAGTTTTTACAGTGTTAGCGCATTGAAATGTTCTGCTTGATAAAGTCTTTAAATAATGTAAACGGAGTTTTATCCCATTCTCCTTTTATTATAAAAATAATTGTCTTATAAAAATGTTTACAAATTATTGTGTGTTTTGTTTAAAATGTTTTTAGTGTACAATAAGTTTGATATTCCTCGGTACACAACGTGCCTTCGAAAAAAGATAATTGTCTTAGCCCACAGCGGCCTCAGACAGGGATCAGTGTTACTCCACAGCTCATAGCAGCCTCGAGTATAAGAGTTAGAAGGAATCTCCTGTCCTCATAGCAGCCTCAGGAGATAGCTTTTAAAGGGAAACTCCGTATCTCATGGCGACCCTAGGGGTTGATATTAGAAGGAATCTCTGTAGCCCATGGCACCTGGGAAGATGTTTTTTGTAGGTGAGTGATCAGCTTTGAACTGATAGTTTCCAATTCCTGTGGTCCTCTTTTATAGGCATCTTCTAGGAGGGAGGACCTACAGAGGGGTGGTCGGTTGTCTTTGTAGCTCCTCGAGTCCTCTTCATATCTTCCTAGTAGTATGGTATCTTTATGTCGTCTGCCACTATTTGTTTTTAAATTGTAAAACCACGTATTTGTAATGAGAACATGTGATTTATAGTGTGAGAGTATATGGATCTTTACAATATTATCCACGACTGATGTCTATATTGATAGAGGTAAGCCATTACCTTTCCCGCAGGGCTGTCCAACCAAACACATTAGCTGATATCAAGGTAAGAGAGAATATTAAACACATTTTTCCTTACCTTTTCCTCCTTTATATTTGGACAACCATGCGGAAAAGTCATGGCTTGTACCTTCCAATAAAAATCGTGGAAAATATCACAAACATGCTTTTGGATAGGGAAATTATAATCACGAGTTTGGCCGAATCCTTAGTACGACGTTAATCACCAAGTAAAATTATTTCCGAATGAAAAAGGTGTAATTTGTTTTAAAAAAATAAACGAAAATTCACAGGAGAGAGATAAAATATAAAGGTGTCAAGTCAAGAAAGAAAAATAAAATCAGAGCAAAATTACACAGTAAAGTAGTATACTAATTTTGAAGCAAGCAACAGGTGAAATGAAAATATCTATATATATAAAAGAGAACGTACAAATCCTTTGTTAGCTCATCACGCTAATACGGCTGAACCAATTTCTTTCATTTTTGGGGCGTTATTAAGATTTGGACCCTAGATGGTTTTTATCATATCACTTTAATTTTCAATTACCAGTGTCTTGAGATAATTGACCATTCAAGTGTCCATAACGTACAAATCCTTTGTTAGCTCATCATAGCTAAATCTAACCGTATTTATATGCAACCCACATGACCGTGTCACTCGGCGGGTTAACATAAATGACAGGCGATATAATGTTAACATTTACTCCAATCTTCTATGGTTTTTATCATATCACTTGAAAGCGAAAAAGTAAAAATTATCTAAGTAACAAAGTTTATTGCGTTCCGGGGTGACCCCAGCGAAGCGGGGTGAACGCTGCTAGTCTGGCTATATATATTATAACTGTTGTCTGTTGTGTATTCCTTTATGAAATGTGTGTATTTTGTGTCTTTTTATTTATTAAAACAAAAATAGAATGTAGTACAAAATATTTATAAAAGTAAAATAAGGAAATTAAAATAACGGCCTGGATTGAAATTTAGGTGCCAGGGTTACAAAACAAAAGGAGAGATTCCATCCAAATTGTATGGGGCAGAAGTGACTCTCTTCAGCCATTAAGAAACTCCTGGCAGGGATAAGTAGTGAAGGGCTTATATCAATATATATTTTATTGATACCGTAGTTAAGTTTTCAAGCTCTCTGTTCGCGAAGAGAAAAGTCGAGCGCAGTTAGAAGGGAAACCCATAGATGCACTTGCCACGGCACGAGAAGTACCATCTATGTTGTGGTCCAGGTTCCTTATCCTGTATTGGAAGGAGTAGAGCGAGGTCAGCCTAGATGATGCATACATACTTCTTATCTTTGTACATACGTTCTGTACAGACTTTCCAGACGCTACTGCATACTCAATTCTTTCCCCCTAGGTTACGTATAGATTTTCTGGATGAAGTCCGTGATATTCAGGGTTAGTGTTTCCAATTTTTGAAAATGGAAATACCGAACACCCTCCTGGAGTATGTATATTCTTAAGATAGTGACATCATTGCTCGTCAAAAATGTTAACAACCTGAAAGTGGTTACTCCACATAAAATTGAGCGATTCGGAGTTCGAATTTAATAACTTCAATTACTTTTGAAGCATTTATCAAATTTACTTATTCGAGTTTTGGTTGAGTCGGCACATGTATTTTTTGGAGTCTACCATGAATAATACATCGTAATTGAAACAGAAAACAAATATAATTGGCAATATACAGTAATTATTACATGCACAAAATATCCTTGAAAAGTAAGTATTTACCAGCTTCGCTGAGGCTGGTAATGTCTCATAATGCCTCCATACTTTCACTGGATCTGGATGCATTATTTAATTGGAGGATGTAGCTAAGCGTGAAGCAGTGGTAGCTGCGCTCTTGAAAATGTAGTAGTTTTGTTAAACTTTAGCAGTTTTGATAAGTTCAGTAAATTTTCCTGTCTTCAACTCTTCAGCGAATTCTGCGCACAACAGGTCGATTTCAAAGCTTCTGGTAGGTAAGTTCTGCTTTAATCATATTCATCGACAAACGATTCCTTTCGTCACTCGAAAATAAGGATTAGTAAACAGGGCGTTAAATTACCGGACATTTAACGTCCAGTTTTGAGGTCGTACCGGACACCGGACAAGGAGATCACGATTCGAGAAAAATCTATATCGTACCCAAGAAAAGGAATGTATAGCGTCCGTACACGACCAGATGAAATTTATCAAAGTACATAACCATGATTTTCTGTGTCTTGCATATGCCAACGGAGGACACACATGATTCCCGTCTATTTTCGGTTGTAGAGATTAATTCTAGCTAAATGAAAAACCTGTATGTAGCCTGATACAGAAAATGTGAGACAGAATCCTGCTAAATTTCGCCTCTGCGGCTGATTTAGACTAAAAATCAGTCTTTTTTCTCTATATAGCTATATGTTTATTGTTACTCATCCGATGTTTTTGAAAACATGATAATTCTTACAATAGTTACCTGTTAATACTAAGCCTTCTTCTTTCTTCTCTTCCATCTCTTGTAGATACACATCTATCAAATCTCGAGGTTCATCCTTAATTATAGTTTGCTTGTGTTCTGCTATCACTTCCTATAAAAATGTTAATAAAACAATTTAAAAATTTATAATAAACGAAACTGGGTTGAATTTGTATTATAAAGAATTTTATAGTAATAACAATAACTGAAGCTAATCTAATTGTGTAATAGTGTTAGCGGAGCTATAACGAACAAATCGTTCTTAGCGGTAGCGCAGTGAGAACAAATTCAACAAAGGGTACGGGCCACCGCACCAAACTCCCCCCCCACTCACTTCATAAATTAAATAATTCTATGTAGTAGCTATTACGGAAACATTTATTTACGAAATATGAGCAAAATTGTAATCGAGGTTTTCGGTAAATTTTGTATCGAGAAAACCTCACCTCACGAGCAAAGTATCTTCAGTTTTTTTAATGAAAAATAATTTATATCATATTGTAGGTATCCAATGAAATACTGTATTTATTTATGAATTACATATGAACGGAAGTGCCTAAGTTGTAGAGCAAAACTCACCCCAAGTGTAAACTACCCCTTGAGAGGGTTTTAATGAAAACTCAGAAATAAAAGCGGATCTGAAAAGGTAGGGGGACGCATGACGTCAAGCCGTGCCCCGTGCCTATTTTTTCCCATTGCAATTTTTTAGAAAGCAGGGGACGCCACAGATATTTTCTGGAAATGGGGGGACGACATCCCCCGCGCTCCCCCTCACTTTTACCCCTGTGAAAACTTATTGGGTAAACCGCATTTCAGGGGTACACACCTTTATCGTGATTTTCATCAGAAGATGTGCTTCTTCCGTGGAGATCGTTCCACCTGACCAATTAGTCATACTCTATTTTTCCACGCGAGAGGCTATGTGACTCTCCCCCCTTATTTGTCATAGTTGTTATCAGCGCCAATCCCTAGGTGGTAACACTATCTCATTTGAATTGTACACATTTTAATCAGTTGTCAACTAGTTTACAGGCCAGTCAACATGAATAGCTATAAAGGCATTACAGAGCTACGTACAACTACTAGTACACATAGTATATCGTCACCTGAGATTCAACACTGCGTAAGTAACATTTCACGAATTTTACAGGAGAAGCAAAAAACTGAAAACTAGCCTTAGCCTCATTATATTCGGTATTACTTTTAAGGGAATAACAGAGACATTTGTTGTGATATAGGTGTACTACTTAACCAGATTGCGCGCCATCATATAGTGATTCTAATGATATCAAAAACTCAAATCCGCCAAAATTGGAGATATGCGGTGTTGAATCTCAGGCGACGATACATATCATATTTTGTTTGCACCATTTATACCATATTATAGGTTTGTAAATGATTTTTTTTTTTATTTATTTATGAAATATGAACAAAATTGCCTGAGCAGTTTTTGAGAAAACCGTCGAGCATTTAACTGGCTATTTAAATGCCGAATTCAGGGTCTTAAAGAATTTATGTGCAAACTATTATAAGTACTTCAACAGTTATAAGCACTTCAATAGATAATAGTTACTTACTCGCATGAAATTCCAAAAGCATTCAATGAATTCCACCATTGGCCTATATCCAGAATATTCAGGAGCGATAAATCGTATTGGAGGAAATGCAAATAAAACCAACGGAGACTTGAAAAGGGTGTCTTGCATTCTACGTGCTGCTGCTCCCACCACTTTAAACTTGGGGTCATCTTCACTGAATCTGTTCCCAGCAATCATAGTCCATACACAATTTACGGTTGGTGCACAAAATATCTTCTCCATTGCTACACCAGATGTTCCTTTCTCTTTTCCCAGTTGTGCCAGCTTATCAGTAAAATCTAGTGCCTCCTGAACAATATAACCTTCCACTGAATTGGTCCCATAGCCAAACTTACGTAGCTGATGCAGACAGAATTTTCGTTGAGACATCCAAAGTGCTCCACTGGATGCTAAAATTCCTATAAAAAGTTATAGAATTCCATTAAGGGTATATACAACGAAGCTAACAGGGCCGGAAAGTTTGAGAAGGATCAAGAAAAGAAAGAAAATAATTTAAGATTGCGTAGGAGTCAAGAATTGAGACTGTCTCGTCTCGAAAAGATGTCTGAAAGTGATGTCTCGTCTCGGAAAGTGTTTATGTTTCTACTAAAAGAACTCTGTCTCGTCTCGAGGGTTACACTAAAAGTAATCTTGATGCTCTACCTTATGGTTTTGACATTTTTTGTGTATGTGAAATGAAAATTCATCTGGACTACATTTAAATGGGTTCGGGATTACTTTCAGTAAATTATCTAGGTATTATGATTATTACCATTATGGACAAAGTTTGCTCTCTCTCCATTTTCCTGTAAATATACCTTTAGTGTGTAAATATACAGTATTTTTCCCAAACTATCTCATTCAGCGGCAGTTCCAGAGTTCTGTAAGCGGGAATTACGTCAACTATGACAGCGAAACTGGATTTCCCTCCCTCCTCACAAAAACCCCGCACCTCTAGTGATTTTTCACTTGTAACTTATTCTTTAAGTCCTGATGTGAGGTACAAATATTACAGAAAATTATAACAACGAATTTGGCATTGTATAATTAAACTGCATATCCAGTATATGTCTTACACACAGAATTATTGAACTTAATTTTAAGTACATTCCTCAGCACAAAAAATTCAAGCTATTCAAGAAATGGAATCAGTTTATGTTTTGCCAACTGCTCAATTAATTTCTTCCGTTTGAATTTCTTAATCGATTGTGTACAAGATCATTCGGTTCAGGGGCGTCATTTAGGGGGGCAGGGAGGGGCAATTGCCCCTCCTGATCTTGAAATTTATATAGATTTTATCAATAGAATAGTAATAAATTAGTGAAAAACACGAAATTTTACTTATATCAAGGAGTCTTCCCCCCCACACAAAATCTGAAATGACGCTCCTGGGTTACATGCTCATTATACCTTCTCATGCGTATCCAGCCTTTGATTCGATGGTGGGCCAAATTTATAGTTACTCATGGAGTCAGCTATTAGAAGTGTAATTTGAAACGGATACAAAAACACTAAATAATGGTAATACAGTAAACCCTCGTTAACACGAATTCCATGGGACTGAAATATCAGGAGTTCGTGTTAAAAGAATTCGTGTTAACCGGGGACTCAAATTTTATTATTCGAATACATTTCCCCCATACATACGCACTACAGTATACATACTATACATACCACTACAGTATATTATGTATGTCATAGAAAACACTAGAAATCGTATCGAGACGAGACTGAGTAGTCTCGGTCTCGTCTCGGTTCCAAATTCGAGACGAGACCAAGACTATTCTTTGTCTTGATACCATCCACAGAATTGTGTCGAGACGAAACTGAGAGTTTCGGTCTCGTCTCGATTTCGAAAAACACTCCTCGATCTCAAATTCGAGTTAAGATCGAGATCGAGACTAGTTTCGGTCTCGGTACCATCCTCTGAAAAGTGAAAAACACTACAGCAAGTTTATTATCCTATCTTCGAAGATTTTTTTTAAAGTTTCCACGCAGAAAATCCAGGTCAAGTTATAAAATTGATAACTCCGCTAGCAGGGTGAGTACCGCTAGTAACGGAAAGGTATTTATGATTGCTGTCACCAGTTTGGAGTTACAGGGGAGAGAAGAGGTTTTGTCTCGAGCTGTCGCCAGCTCGTCTGCCAAGCGCCTGCATGTTCAGGGCTTGGCGGAGGACAGAATCAACACCTCATAAGAGAGGAAAGGTACCTGTTTCTGTTTTTTCTCTTATTTACAAGGCAATTTTCGTCTGTATAAATACTGTATGACAAAAACTGATCTGGAGTGAAATCTGAAATAAGAAAAATGATCTGAAAAAATAAAACAAAGGATTGAAAGTTCGTGTTAAATCAAAACCTTTACTGACCCAAGGGACTAAAAATTAGTTCGTAATTCGTGCTAACCGAAATTCGTGTTAACCGATAAAACTTCCCATAAGATAACGTACATCGATGCCGGGACCGAAATTTTGTTCGTCCTAACCGAGTATTCGGCTTAAGCGAGTTCGTGTTAACGAGGTTATACTGTAGTTAACTAGCTTCATTTCTCATATAATTTATAATATGTATTAACTAGTAAAATAGGGACATGATAATTCTTTTATGATGCATTCAAATTCAAGTATGCATTTGATTTCGATAGTTTCTAAAGCAAATGAGTAATTCAATAGGCCGTTTGTTTTCGGTACTAAGATGTAGATCTACTGTTTTACGTAGAACCTGAATCACAAGTGCTCCTATATTTTATTGTAACAACAACACAACAGGCGTCCTGCCCATTTACAGTGTTTGTTTACATATATAGTGAATGTCATTATTTTTACAGAAGAAAAACATACAGAAATTGTTATTGTTTCATTAATTAACTCAGCTCATCATACTACAAATTGTATTCCTAACCACTTTTTCAGACATATTGAATACGTCTTTCATTTCACACTTTTCTTCAATATTATTGTAGTAAGAGCTAATTCTCTATAAAGAGGATTTGAACTCTAGCATTCCATGCCGAAGACATGTTTGCTGAACATATATCCACAAAATAGCTCCAAAATATACTCCAAATAGCTCCAAAGTTCCGTAAGTTTATCGAGGTCTGAATTTACTGAACTCTGTGAGTGTTCCCCTCCTTAAAACTACTTTACATGACTTGACAACTGATTCAAAATCATGATGATGCTGACCTAGGCTAGTAAAAGCAAGAGAGAGTGGCTAGGCTGGTTTTGGCTACTAAAAACAAGAAAAAATTGTGTTTATATAACCTATTTCTTTGTAAAAATTTGAAATGTATTTTTCGACATTTTACTGTTCTCTACTTATTTGTATTTTATAGAAATGTATCTGCGTTGGAAGTGTAACACTTACATATTTGTCTGTAATTTCGCATGAATGGTTTCACAGTTAAATCAACTTCTGATGTTCAAGAAGAATCATTCGTTCCTTAAATTTAAAAAAAAAAAAAAAAGAACGTACACCACATACATTAGATATTATTATGCAAATCGCGAAATTGTGAAATGCATTAAAAAAACATTTAATATTTGTTCTTTACAATAATTTGTTATATGAACGGAGAAATACAAATAAGCATTATTTGACAATTTACTCTCTCGCCCTTGAAACATGAGTCAATCTATCTCCGAAAAACAGAAACCCCTCTCTTCCTTCCATTCAGCGTGCGATCAACACAGAGATTACAGGCTGGCTCCACCCTATATGCTTCTTCCCGGTCGCCTTAGGGCTCTAGAAAACGTATGTCTTTGCAGTTACGAAAAATCTATGAATACATTGTACGTAAGGCCAGACGCTTAAATGTCTGTTTTGTGACAGCAGCGGACGCTATAAAGTACCAAGTCAGAAAACTTGAACAGAGGGTAACATAAAATCTTGTGGATTACACTATGTTGCTGTATTTTTTATGGACATCAATCAGAGTTGGAAACTCCACATTAAAATAGTTAAAATTTGTTTTGGGTCGTCCCTCATTCGAATAGGAAATAAATACCCATTATTGTTCTTTCTTAATTTATTTTTTTATTAGTTGGGAAGGCACGTGACTTTGTGACTACGTTACGCAGCCGCCTCTGACCCCATTCTTTCCATTTGTTAGACGAGTTACGATGTATTATTTTTATCTGTTAGACGAGTTACGATGTATTATTGAATCATAAAATGGACTAACTGACTAGAATACATAATAAATTGGGTAAATGTTACAGATAAACCGGGCAGCCATGTCAGCAAGTGAAGTCAAAAGATTTATCTAACATTATGCAATACACGAATGCTTAATCAATTCTGAGTGCGTTCTTGCTTTCGTTGTTAGGCACTTAAATTCAATACCAATTCAGATCCAATATTAAATTTTAGGTTCAATTCTCATTAAATATTAAGATTAAAAGAGACTACAATTCCAAAGCAGCACACGATAACTATAAATCACATATAGTGATAAGAAAAGTAACTTAAAATGTTATATCTACAATAAAACAGTTTCTTCTTCTTTCAGACAATCTGACAAGATTCCAGTGGCGTATGCAAAAGGGCCTGAGTCTTAAGTCTCCCTCCTTCTTGAACAGGATATTTGAAAATCGTACATTTATCGTAATAAGATAAGTTCTACAAACAATCTTAAATGACATAAACTTAGAAATTTGGATCATCATGATGAAATTCTGTACAATCATAAATAAGCATGCTAACTCACCTATTGAACAGCCTAATTCCGTAGAGGTCTGGTCGACCTTCTAATGATCTGTTATTCAGCGCCTCGAAGACTGCTTTCCCATTTGCACAGACAACACGCATTGGTCCTATTTGATAGCATGTTACAGGTCCTAATTTTTCTGCAGCAAGATGCATAACAACACTTATAGATCTGTGTTTCAACCATTTGTACATCATATTCATCACACCTGCATCTGAAATTCAATTGGGTTTCAGTTTGATCATCTGTGTTGGGATTCAAATGTTAGGTGAAATCAATTCAACAATATTGTTTATCGCATAACGGAGAAACAAATGTCTAAATATGAGGCATATATACCAATTAATACATGTTACTGAGTCGAAAAAAAATATACAGGGTGCTCCAAAAGTAAGTATGCATCCCTGCATTGATCAAGTATAACATTCTAGCTTATAGGTTTATTTGCTTCGGCTCTTCCGAGCTTAAGATATAAGTAAAAACACATTAAGAACAAATAATAAAGAAACTAAGTCTACCTGATGGATAACAATAAGAAATGATATAAAAAAACAATGAGTTGATCAGTACGGGACTGTATACCTACTTTTGGGCTACCCTGTATATGAGTAAGTGTAACTCTTCATGCGTAGTTTTTGAGAAAATCCAAAATAAACGAAACATTTTGCACACCTAAAGTTGGGCTGATGATGACTATGCACATAGAAACCAATGCTGAAGTACATCCTCATTTAACTATTTAGCTGTTCATTATGATTTTGGCAGGAAGATAGTACACATTATGGTTTATGAGGTACCATTAACTTATAACAAGACTATTGTGGAACGAGGCTCATGAACTAATGATTTTATGACGCTGAAAAACATTACTGAAGATTATTATATGACTTTCACATATACAGTATATATAATCCGAAAATTGTGTTCCTTGTAAAACTAATATATATACAGGATGGCCCAAAAGTAGGTATACACCCCTGCATTCATCAAGTACAACATTGCAGTTTATGGGTTTATTTGCTTCAATTGTTCCGAGCTAAAGGTATAAGTAAAAAGACATTAAGAACAAATAACAAAGAAACTCAATCTACCTGATGGATAACAATGAGAAATGATATAAAATGCAATGAGCTGATCAGTACGGTACTGTGTACCTACTTTTGGGTCACCCTGTATATAATTATAGACAAACAATACATAATTTTGTTCATTTTTTCTTAATATTATAACATTTTAACTTTATTAATTAATTATCAGACTTGGTTGAAAATGGTAACTTTTCATAATTACTGATTAATTTTCCCATGGCCATAATTCTATTCATAAAATTCTTAATGGGATTTCACAACTCACGACTTTATTTATTTTAAATGAAATATCTAAAAACCATACTTCATGTCTCTTGGAATATTGTATTCTATGAGGCAGAAACATAAACATTATGCAAAAATGCTTTCGAAATGTGGGTGTGGAGAAGAATGGAGAGAATTAGCTGCGTCAAGTGGAAAACGAATGAGAGGGCGTTTGAAATGGTGGGAGAAAAAAGTTTTAGAAATTATTAAGAAGAGGAAGAAAAACTGGTTGGGACATTTGCTAAGAAGGAACTGTATCATGAGGGATATGCTCGAAGGTATGGTGGCAAGGAAGAGATGGAGGGGCGAGAGAGGCTACAATTGATGCACGATATCAAAACAGAAAAATCGTACGTGAAGACGAAGAGGTTATAGCTGAAGGCCGTGGGGAATGGAAGTTTCTCAGATGTGGCAAGTGACCTACCAATAATACCACAGTACCTATGATGAATTTTTAACGAATTTTAAGATATGACCATCCTATTATAATAACTGCAACCCCCAACCCATTTCCTTCCCACCTTATTTCCCCCTTCTAGGGCAAATATCAAAAACGGTGAAATACGTGTCTAACTATTTTAAATGAGAAGTCCGAATACCGAATTTAATTTTTCTAACCTTAAGAGATTACGAAATATGGACATCTTAGTGTAATAATTATAATTCCCATCCCTTTTCCTCCTCTTCTCCGTCGAATTACCAAAAATCCTTTCCTAATGGGACTTTACATCACAATCCTATCCCCTGTCCATAGTCCAAGTCTATAGCTTAAACGGTTGACCTGAGCGTTGATCTTTCAGTCAGTTAGTCAGGACTACTTTTATATAGGGAGATTAATGAAAAGAAAATAAGAAAAAAGTGTTCTATACAAAGTCTTGAAATATAATACTTTAAACACTAATTGAGCTCCATCGTAGCGAGGAGGATGATCAGAAACTAAGGTTCCAAGACCGATAATTTCTGGAGTTTCGTCTGTTATAGAGGAATAAGGTGTGTGAGGTAATTTTAATACATGGAGTTGGCAACTGTGCAGAATATCAGCCACCCACAACCTACGGCGCTAGTTGTAGGTAAACACAAATGGCGACTCATTTGAAAAACTGGTCTTGCAACGCGAAGAGGTCCACTCAGTTATTCGATTTCTGTGGGCGAAACATGTAATCGTTTACGAATAGATTGTAATGTCTATCAGCATGTCGCAGAATGGTGTCGAACGTTTGGGGCTGGTAAAGAAAACGTCATTGACGAGGAGACCAGAAGACTACCATGCTGTTGAAGCAGTTTCGCTAGGACATCATCGACCACCCTCCCTACAGCCCGGACCTTGCTCCAATCGACTTCACCTTTTCCCGCACTTGAAGGAGCACCTCGGAGGCAGTCGCTTCGCTTTAGACGGGGAAGTGAAACATTTCGTGACAAGTGGCCGAATACGCAAGAATAGGATTTTCACCAGGAGGGAATCTTCAAACTCATCCCACGATGCGGTAAGTCCCTCAACCAATATGCAGACTATGTCGAAAAATGACCTAATGTATGTACTATCTGTTGGTTGTATGGAATAATAGATACACGTTTCACTGCAGGCTTTGTAACCTTACTTTCTGATCATTCCCGTGTATAGCTACCATATAATAATAATAATAATAATAATAATAATAATAATAATAATAATAATAATAATAATAATAATAATAATAATAATAATAATAATAATAATAATAGAGAATGAAGTGAAACGTTGGTAGACTGTGAGTGTGATCGCGTATGAATATTTTATTGGTAACTAGCTGAAGTAACCGTTCTTCGCACGGTAAAGGTAAGTTTATGGAAAATATTTGAAAAGTATATTTGAACCCCACTCCTCTTAACAAAGAGTATTTAAATGGAAATGAAATTATATTTTAAAAAATCCAGCTTGACTCAAATACTGTGTTGAAAAATTAATTTTAAGAGGTACAATCATTGCTCTTTCTGAAAATTGTTTACCTCCTTCCCCCCTTCCTTTAGTATACACATTTCAATCGAAGCGTACCACGACAACCCAAGTGCTAATTATGTTTAAATATTTATTGTAAACGGTTCAATCGTTTCCTCAGTTTCGAAATATTACGAGTACAATATGGGACATTAAAATATTATAGAAATTGTACCCCCTCCCCCCACTTACAAGCATAATTTTCGAAAACGCTGGAACACGTTTCACTGTATGTGCTGATTCGTGGCTAAACGGTGAGCGTAGGTGTCTTTGGCGTGGAAGACCCGGTTTCAATTTCCGGCGGGAGCTCATGTGATTTGGATTCCACGTTAATCAGTAGGTCCCGTCCTATATAGCCTTGCTGCTGAAAGGGACGTTAAACTCAACTCAACGTTTCAATTTATTTTTAATAGGGAGTTTATATTCCGATATTCATGTGCCTAACTTATGCCAGGTGCTCCTGAGATATCCTATTTTTTGTACAACTTTAGAACACTAGTTACCCCCTTTAGGATATGTAATTTAATGAAAGTGGCATGATAAAATACCAGTCCGAGGTAGATGTTCAGAAATTCATTTCGAATCATTCAGCCGTTTTTCCGTGATAATAATAGTTGTTCAGTTGAGTTGATTATCAGTTTATATGTGCCGTTGACCTACAGCTTAACGTGGGATCCAAATCACATGAGCTCTCGCCGCGAATCGAACCCGGGTCTCCCACGCCAAAGAAGCGTACGCTAACCGCTTAGCCATAAAAGAGCTCCTGTGAAGATAAGACAGAATATTTGAATGTGGAGAGCAGTAGTTCATTTCAGGTTTTGCTTAGGAAGAAGCGAGCAAGGTGTCTATTCACGTTTTCCATTAATACATTATTACACTATTGATTAAAATATTCATACGTTTCAAACTTAGGAGAAGCAATAGCTCCTCTGTCTTCCTTAAATGACGCTGGGGTTGCCAACTCTGAAAGATAAAATATTTCCTGACAAAAAAATACCAGTCAGCTGGTGAAATACCGATCAGTTACCAACCCTATTGAGGCCCCTTTCGGGAATGAATGATTTTTTAAAAGGACAATTGTCATATGCAGCAGCTAGGGACTTAAAGCAACAATACAACAAACATTGTACTAACGAATAACGAAGAGCTATTTGCTTACAATCGCTTGCAACGATAACGTTTATGTATATTTAATTATAGGGCAACAGGGACAATAGTCCGGTACCTTTTGATAACAAATCTTGTGGCCAGACTTGTTTAAACTTGTTTTATTTATGCTGTTGATAAGTGAAGGAGCCATAGCTGATTGAAGTGTGTTTTTAATTTCTGCGAAATGGATGATAAGTATTAAGCAGATACAAAGTTTAAAAGTAACGAAAGTAGTTTGATTTATTGAAATAACTATCGTGATAAGTTTTGGTGATTATTAAAGTAATTTTAATCAAACTGGGACCGCAATATTTAATTATATATGTGTGTTACACGATGGACAATTTAAATGTCACTATATTTATGCCAGATAATTATGACGAATTGTGCACGTCTGTCTCTATTGTTTCATAATAAAATCTAATTGTTATCAAATTTCTTATGCTCTATAAATTTAGAAAATCCTGCCATAGACTAAAAAATCTCTTAATGTATAAAACAAGGAAATTTGTATTTGTAAAGGCACTGTTGAATAATTTATATGTTCGATGTTGTTATTCTGAATTGCAGATTTCAAAATACCGGTCATAGAGGTGCTGGTACGAAGTTTGTATCGGTCATCGGCCTTAATCAAAATAAGAGCAAGATTTCCGACCAGGCTGATGTAATACCGGCCAGTTGACAACCCTAAATGACGCCCATAGTACAGAAGAAACCGCTCGAATTTTCGAAAATGTTAGGACACGTCCTTGCTTACTTGTAATGAGGAATTTATATGCCGATTTACATCTTCCTGAGGGGTTCATGAAATATTCTATTTATGGTATTACATCTGAACCCTTGTCTCCGTCCTTAGAATGTATTTTAATCAAAATGACAATAAAAAGTCATTTTGAAGGTAGGTATCAACTCTATTTTTTTAAAAAAAATCATATTAAACACTTGAGTTGTTTTTCTGTCATGCGATCAGAAACAAAATATTAATGAATAAATCTACATTTTTTTATTACATGAATATTACGAAATAGTAAGAATATTTCTGTATTTGAAAAAGTAATATGGATTGCATGTTACTTAAGAAGACGAGTTTATGTATTTGTTGTGTGGGGGCGGGGCAAAAGTAAATTGTGTTTCTCAATTGAATCAACTGGTTAATTACAGTTAAATTCAATGTCAACAACTCTTCTGGTCGACTGGCATTCTTCTTCCTTAAGACAAACTAAAGAGTCAATTATCATTTGTTTATTTCATATTACTCTACTTGTCCATTAAAATTATGGGAACAAATTGCTTTCACTAAATATTCATAATGAGACATTAAAACTGCAATTAGTTTAAAAATATCTGCTTATGCATTTGTCATTATTACGTACGCACAACAAGGAAAACACTTGGATGCAATATTCAAGGTTGTGTAACCAGTTCGTCCAGTTGAGCGTGACCATGCAATACAAGTTAATAAAAAAAGAGAGAGAAAAAAAAAGAAAGACAAAACCTAAGGTAAAATAGAATTATTTCAGAAAACCAAACGAATGAAATGGCATTCATGTTTTCAACGAAGAATTCGACTAACGGAAAAACTGTAATTCAGTGTTTCTCAAAATGGGCAGGTGCAATACATTTTTTCATTTACTGTATTTACGTGCCAATGTAATCAAATCCGTAGTTATCGCGTATAATAATCATAATTTCACCCTACATTATCATTAAGCGCTGGTTGTGTATATTTCCGCCATCCTCTTAAGCCCAAATAAATAAATAAATAAAAATAAAAGTTAATGGCGCTTGTTGCATAATCTAAAGAGAAAATCAATAAGATGTTAGAAAACTTGAGGAAGGGCTGTGAAGAATATGGGATGAAAATAAATGTTAGACAAACAAAAGTCATAGTGATTGGAACGAAGGAGTCGGTATCAAATATAGAAGTAGAAGGAGAGAGAATAGAACAGATGACTACTTTTCGATACCTGGGTAGTATTATTAGTAACGATATGAAGTATGAACGTGAAATGAAAGCAAGAATAGGAATGTCGAAAGAAGCCTTTAGGACGAAGAAACTACTATTTTGTGGGACCTTGAATAAAGAGTTGAGAAAAAGACTCATAAGTGCTTCCTGTGGAGTATTTTTGCTGTATAGGTCAGAAACATGGACATTACGCAAAAGCGATAAAAAACGACTACAAACTCGAAATGTTGGTATGGACAAGAATAGAGAGAATTAGCTGGATCGAACGGAAAACAAATGAGAGAGTGTTAGAGCTGGTCGGGGAGAAAATAATAATTTTAAATATTATTATTAAGAAGAGAAACTGGGGACATTGGATAAGAAGGAACTGTGTCATGAGCAGGGCCCGGATCTTGTTGACCTAAAATTTTGTAGAAAGTGACCTATAAAATGACACTAAAATTCCTGTAAAATGCCCCTAAAATTCACAAAAATTGACCTTAAAACTTGCGTTTTCTTAAATTTTTATTTCGTAAAACATTGACATTTTTTAAGTATCCCTTGGATTTTAATTAACGTTTGTCACTCATATTCAAAAAGTTTTGTTTCAGTTAGTTGCAGTCCATTGATCATTTATGTTCATTGATCAGTCCATTATACGGCATTGTAAGTATTGAAAGCATCAATTCACACCCAGGTTGAAAGTAGGAAGCACTCTTAATCAATAAAAGTTCGCAAGTGTAAACTACATGAGAATAATAGATAAAAACCTTGTTTAAAATATTTGTAAGCCTTCTAATTCATTTTTAGTTATTCATGTGATCACATCCTTTGTGGTCAACAACCCAAAACTATCTATTTGGACACCTACCAACCCCCACCTTTCGTTAACCATCTCTTTACATTAGCTTGTTAAGAATGCAGTTTTTTCACCCCAAATAGTCAGGAAGCAAGAAAAGAGATTATTCAACTTCGTCTTTTCCACAACTGTAAACCGTGTTCATTTAAAGATTTCCTTTAAGAAGAAGAAGAAGAAGAAGAAAAAGACCATAAGTGACCTAAAAGTTACCTTAAAATATTAAAAAATGACCTGAAATTTCAAAACGGCAAAAAGTGACCAAAAGTTGACCCTAAAAATATATATTTTTAGAACCTAGAGTTGATGGATAACGTTTTTATTAGAATTTGCATTGTCTTATGAGTAAAGGAAAAAAGTTGACTTGTCAACAAAATCCGGGCCCTGGTCATGAGGGACGTGCTAGAGGCTATAATGGCAGTAAGGAGAGGGAGAGGGTGAAAAAGACTACACTTAATGGACGATATCAAAACAGAAAAATCGTACGTGAGGACGAAAAAGTTAGCGAAAGACCGTGGAACATTGAAGCTTCTCAGTTGCAGCAAATGACCTGCCAATAATGATAGAACACCTATGATAATGATTTGTAACTTATATTCCCACAATATAATTTGTGTCGTTTGTCAAATTCAGAGAAATTGAAGTTTGATTTCTCACAATTAGTTCAGTATAGCCATTTAAATAACACTTGAAAGTTAGCGTTCCTTTTCATTATCGAAGTGGCATGAGATGTGCATGAATCCGAGCCATTGTAATTTGTGCATTAAAATATATATATATATATATATATATTTCTCCCATTGAAAATTGAAACCACGACTGTGTGTAGAAAAGACGAGCCCTGTATCCACTAGACCAGCAGGAAGAGCATTTAAAAACAACAGAAACTAGTGCTTGCAATACTTCACAATTTAATGATTGATAAGTACTAAGCATTCTTTCTTAGGGCGTCTTAATTAAAAAAAAAAAAAACAGCCAAATTACTAGAACTGTTTTTCATTTTATCATAAACACAAGCTTACTGCCATGGACTTCAGCGGAAACAAAAACTTTACATCTGCACCGCATTATGTCGCTGCTGTCATCAGTAAACATAAATGGTCCAGAGTGCCCCGCATGATGCTCGAGTCGAGTTAATCACAACTGGTATCTGGCAT
Source organism: Thermobia domestica (assembly GCF_964235325.1). Lineage (NCBI taxonomy): Eukaryota > Metazoa > Arthropoda > Insecta > Zygentoma > Lepismatidae > Thermobia > Thermobia domestica. The sequence continues at coordinate 32,066,558 of NC_137463.1, read as the reverse complement.
GTTACAACAAGCGAAATATTATCCATCTTACAGTCTTTTATGGATTGTAATTATTATCGTTGCAATTTAGTATCAATTTAGTATTACACTAGTAGCGTTTAACGAAAACTCTGTGCACTTTTGTAATATCTTGTTTCTTTCATTGTTGAGAATTTTATTCCTGGAAGCAGGGGGTAAAAGTGCGGGGGAACGCGCGGGGACGCCGTCCCCGCACTTCCCGAAAATATCTGTGGCATCCCCCACTTTATAAAAAAAAATATAATGGGCAAAGATAGGCATGTTGGACGTCGTGACGTCATACGTCCCCCTACCTTTCCAGATCCACTTTTACCCTTGCTTGGAAGAATACTTCTGAAAAGTTAATTTAAGTGTCTTTGTAGAAAATGAAACAATATAATCAATGTAGTATCCAGAGGCGGATCCAGGAGGCGATCGGGGCAATCGCCCCCCCCCCCCCCAGAAGCGGAAACATTCTTATTTTATATATATAAATAAAACCCATCCCAAAGTTTGGAGCCCTTAAAAGTAGCAGTATGACAACCCACCGTCTCCCCCAGAAGTCGGTCCTGGATCCGCCCCTGGTAGTATCATGATTATTCTCTAATTATTGATTCAGTTTGTCTTTGGACAAAGATCGTACATTCATCTTTAGAAGATTCAATTACTGTGAATATTTTCGCTCCCAACAAAATACATAGGGAAGATAAGGAATACGTGCTGCCAGCTTTCGCAGTGGTAGAGTCTTTACACTTCCGTTAAGAAGATATTAAAGTTTTATATTTATATTTATATTTATATTTATATTTATATTTATATTTATATTTATATTTATTATTATTATTATTATTATTATTATTATTATTATTATTATTATTATTATTATTATTATTATTATTATTAGTATTAGTATTAGTATTAGTATTAGTATTAGTATTATTAGTAGTATTAGTATTAGTATTAGTACTATTATTGCTGCTTACTGGATGTCTTTTATGTAGATATCTTGGTAAATATGCTGCCCCCAGAAAAAATGAAACTTACCCAAGTATTTTCGATTCTTATATTGTCATGAAATGCCAGGGTCGCACCCACAAGGGGGTGCACCGGGCCCGGAACCTCCTAAAACTTCCTAACTCAGCATACATTTGTACACTTTCTCAATAAAACTATACTTGTTCAACAGGAAAATAATTTATGTAATATGAAAATTTCATCTTACAATTTATTTATAGACCTACTCTTCCTCTTATAAATGCAATCTAGTTCTACTGTATCATTTTTATTCTGAAAATATAGTTGGAAGTATTTTACAATTACTTATCGTCTTTGCGGGTGCAGAATAATACCCGTTCAATATTACATAGGCCCTACACGTTATGCCTTATAATATTAGACCCTGCCAATGCTTGGACCCCTCTAAACAAAAATTTCTGGGTGCGCGCCTATGTAATGCTATTGTAAAACATATCTGATTATTTTATTTCTTCCTTGAACCATTGCATTCGGCACATTTCTTAATCATTAAAGAAGAAATACTCCTAAACGCATCTATTACGTAAACTATTGTCGAAAGTATATACAGAAAGACCATCTTTTACAAACTAAAGGAAATGTTAATTTAAAAACAAAATTTTTCTCAGAAAATCTACAAACACTGTTTAGTTGATAAAGATACGCATATAATAATGATCATATGAATGTGTTTACTGTACTTACCTGGCGGAGATCCTTTCGGTTTTCGTGTAAGTAAATAAAATAATATAATGATGCAAAATGACGCTTCGAGTAACATTATCTACAAAAAGAGAAGAAAAATTATAATAAAGAAACAAATAAAACAAAATAAGCGTATTATTTGTTGTCTTTACTATACTAATGTAATTGGATCAACAGAGTTGTTCGCTATCAAAGCAAAGTCATGTCTTAACATCTTACATTTTCTTGATTTGATGCATTGTATTTTCACTTTTTTCATACATTTTTACACTATAGCAATTGGCCGCCAAACTTATTTACCCATTATAGTCTACGGCAGGACAATACAAGGACATAGACCTATACAACAGCTATATAACACCTTGAGAGATATATGACAATTCGAATAGGATATACTATTCGATCCTCTGCATTGCCCTTTTTTATTGCCTTGTGATTTTCACATATTCAGTCCAACGAAAAAGGCTTACACAGGGAAACACTTGCTTCGGATGTCGAAGTTCTAACTAGATTTTTTTATGACTTCAGAGGTGATCCGTTTTGCAGAAAAAAAGGAATTGACAAAACAGTGTATCTGAGAATTTTTTTTTTTTTTTTTTGTCTTATCAACCATGGAAACCATGTCAAATAAAAATCACTTCTGGAATCATAATGAAGTTCTTACGAACATTTTCCTGCTTCAAATTGTGTGTTTACTAGGGTAAAATTATACTGCTCATTTTAGATAACGTATAAAACACACAGATTACTTAAGATTTACTTTGCTGAATAGAAAAAATAAGCACCGCTGATTTCAAAGAAACATCGTATACCATCTTATAAGAATAATTATAGCAAAATTACAAAAAAAAAAAAAAAAAATCCAAGATATGTCTTTGCGTGGAGACGCTCTTAGTACATCAGCATTCGTAACAAAGATACTTCCTGAATATTATATCCCATTAGGAAGCTCTGTTAGTATTACTACAAAGTTTAGTTTTAGAATATCATGTTCAACATGCATTTTTGAATAATTAAAATGATCAGAGAGAAACAAAATATTTTGAAACTCATTTCAAAAATTATATATTCTTTAAAAAGGTTTTCGATATGAAACTGAGCAGAAATGGCCTTTTCCTCTTCTGTCATCCGTGCGCATGCCTATTATTTCCACCTAGTGATGATGATTTCAGACAATTTCTCCAGGGGGATTTCAATACACCCCCCGGGACTTATAAAGTAATATTGCGAAAATCCTGGTAAAAACTTGTTGCACACGTTCAGAGATTTTCCCCAGGAATGATTTTGCAGCTTTCCCGGTGGGGAACTTCTCACTGGTGCTACTGTCAGCGTAATAATCGTTATTCTATGTATTATACATTATAGTGGAATTACATGCTGAACAAATCTTTATCATTAGCTGCAACACTGTCAAAAGGCCATTAATAAAGCTACGTGTGAACTGCTAGTATGAGTCGAGTGTTGCAAATTATTACATAGGGTTGCATTGTCTTCATGGCCACAAAAATTACTGGCCCGCCCTTCTCTTGAGCAATGTCAACCGTAGGTCGTGGCCTTCGAGGAGGAAAAAAAAAAAGCAGCGGGACGAATTTTGAGTCAAAATAATTTCAGTAACGTTTTCTCAATAAATACGTATACCTAAGACGAGACTTTTGAGACTGGGCTTAATCTTATCTCGAGTGAGTACCGACGTGTAAAGTATATCCCGGTTCGGCTTATAAATGCTCGTTTCAGTCTCTTATCGCATTTTTGAGACGAGACTGAGGCTACTTTCGGTATTGGAACCATTCCTAGGTCTTCTAGCGGTGTTTGAAACTTGGTTGATAAATAAATATATTTCTTCAGTTATATTAGCATTTATGGCAGTTTTCGTCCAATGCTAAGATACGGTAAATAAGTTTATTTCAATCCTTAGTTCTTATTGGGCTAAGCAAAAAAAAAAAAAATTGAGGATAAATTTTCATGCTTAGTTTCCGAAAATATCGACTGAAACTAATTTTTATGTCGTTAAAATGTCATTCGTGGCTTAAAAAATCTTAAATACACGCCACCTTTTAAGGTAAAACTGATAGTGAAATGTGTATTCCCATCTAACCTTTCGTTCTAACACTAGGAAGATGACAATATTCACTACCTATCTTCTATATAAATAAAAATGAAAGTGACTATGTTTGTAACTTAACAACTGTTGAACCACCCGATCGATCTCGATCAAATTATCAACATAGATTAGGTTTGAGCCTGGGATGGTTTTTATCATTTCACTTTGACGGAGCAACGTGGGACAGAAGGAGATGTTTTAAAATGATTGAAAATGACCGATATTTGTGCCAAATGCATAATTTGCGGGATCACTGAGATGAAAGTGACACTCCCGATGCCGTTTAAATCCAAATTCAGCCCCTCAGTTTGGGGAAGGGGGAGATATACAGTATATAAAAAAATGATCGAAAATTTTCGATATTAGTGTCGAACCCAGTTTTCGGGGTCTTGAGATGAACAGTGACGCTTTCAATTCGTTTAAATCCAAATTCAGCTCCACAACTTGGGGGAAGGGAGTGGAGAGATATATAAGAATGATTGAAAATGATCGATATTAGTGCCAAATCCATAGTTTTCGGGGTCGCTGAGCCGAACAGTGATACTTCTGATGTCATTTAAATCCGAATTCAGTCCCTCAGTTTTGGGGAATATGGATTCGGATTTAAATGACATCAGAAGTATCACTGTTCATCTCAACGACCCCGAAAACTATGGATTTGGCACTAATATCGATCATTTTCAATCATTCTTATATATCTCCCCATTTCCTTTCCCCAAGTTGTGGAGCTGAATTTGGATTTGAACGGCATCAGAAGTATCACTGTTCATCTCAACGACCCCGAAAACTGAATTCCACACTAATATGGGTCATTTCGATCATTTATATATATTCTATATATTCTATACATTCTATATATATATATATATATATATATATATATATATATATATATATATATATATATATATATATATAAATGATCGAAAATGATCCATATTAGTGTGGAATTCAGTTTTCGGGGTCGTTGAGATGAACAGTGATACTTCTGATGCCGTTTAAATCCATATTCAGCCCTGCAACTTAGAGAAAGGAGAGCAGAGATATATGAAAATGATCGAAAATTATCGATATCAGAGAGCGCTTCGGTAATAGTATAAGTGGCTGACTAATGGAACATATTACTATTGTTTATTAATTTAACCGGATGAAGGAAATAATTGAGGCTAGTGGCTAATGAAATATAACGAACTCTACTAAGTACAGTGGAAAGAATCACGGAATGTTTCAATTTCGTACGGAAGATATCACCGCTGGAAAATTTTTGCTGCCATTTAACGGCGTGATGTATAACGTGATGCATTCTATATCTTTGATTCAATTAATGTTGCCTACGAAAAGAGAAATTTCTCGAATCGTCTCGAAGTGCATTTTCAAGTTCGAGGCCGGACGAGAAATATTACAATTCTCTTCTGGTTTCCGGGAAAGAGACGAGAAATTTCTCGAGTTTTGTGGCCAACACTAGTTCACCCAAGTCTTAGATTTCGAACAGTACTTTAGTGTTGCATAATTCATAGTATAGAAAGCATAAATTTATTAGGTGACTGTATAAACCAAGGATGTTTTAAAATATAGGATCTACCCATACGTATCTTCATCATATAAACTTAATAAAGCCAAAAAACAACTGAGCATCATCTGAGCCGGAACGTCTGATTGGCTACTCTCGTTTCCGCCATGATTGTTGGCTCGAAACATTGCGATCTTCGTGGATGCGGAGTGGGCAAACTAGGTGTGGCGAAGCTGGGACGTATGGCTTCACGATTTTGCTGTATGGACAGATCCTCTATTTTATAATATCTTTGGTATGAACTGATGAAGAGCATTTATCAAAGATGCGCTAGTCATGACACGATATATTTTAATAATAAATATGGTTTTAATGTTGTTATATTTCACCCTTCGTGGACTTCTCGTGACCCGAAAGGATTATAGTAAACATCTAGAAGAAATTACGAAAAAAATCCAGGTATAAATTTTGTACGTAAATTTACAAGAAGAGTCAATAATTTAGAGAATCGGGACGTGACAAGAATTGAACAGTAATTTAAGAGAAATCCTTCTTTCTCGTCTCTTTGGTCAACATTAATTTCATTAGTAGAAAATGGGATATGGATAGCCGTGTTAAAGTCATCGTTACTCATGAAGACGTTAACCGATTGACGCCATCAACGAACTCAGCTGAGACAAAAGCTCTAGCTATATATTGGGAAAAAAAATAATAATAACTCGTTTTCATTCAAGAGTTATCTGTGGAGTAACGGACGGGCGGCCACTCTGACATTACAATTTTATAAGTTTCACCAGAATGATTCTAGTAACCTGGGACGACCGTACTAACATTACAATCTTATAAGGCTCACTAGGATGATTCTAAAAACATGAGATGGACATACTAACATTACAATCTTATAAAGACTCACTAGCGTGATTCTACGAACCTGGGACGGACGTACTAACATTACAATCTCATAAGGCTACCTAGCGTGATTCTAGAAACCTGTGACGGACATATTAACATTACAATCTTATAGACTAAGGGTCAGTAGTGTGATTCTAAAAACCTGGAACGGACATACTAATATTACAATCTTATAAGGCTCACTAGCATGATTCTAGAAACCTGAGACGGACGTACTAACATTACAATCTTATAAAGGCTCACTAGCGTGATTCTAAAAACCGGAGACGGACACACTAACATTGCAATCTTATAAAGGCTCACTAGCGTGATTCTAAAAACCGGAGACGGACACACTAACATTGCAATCTTATAAAGGCTCACTAGCGTAATTCTAAAAACCGGGGACGGACGTACTAACATTACAATCTTATAAAGGCTCACTAGCGTGATTCTAAAAACCGGAGAAGGACACACTAACATTGCAATCTTATAAAGGCTCACTAGCGTGATTCTAAAAACCTGGAACGGCCTACTACCTAAGTGCACCACTGTTTACATCTGAGTCAGATATATCGTCCCTTTCCGGCATTAATGCAGTAAGCGACATTTTGAAAATTTTACAGGAGAGCCGAAAAACTGAAATTTTGATGGTTTTTCTTGAATAACTTTTTTGTTTTCTGGTCTATTTTCGTAAGAAAAATACAGCTAATATAATTAAACAAGCACCATCAAATAGGACAGTGACGTATGTAATAGCCTAAAAATATTCACTTATTTTGGCGCTTAATTCATTTTTGCCTACAAAATTTTTAACAAATCAATGCTTCAAACGACATTCATTCAAATGTACTAATGCATTAAGGCACACGGTGTCATAGTGAGATTGCGTTAAGCGACATTTAGGGGAAAAAATAAATGGTAATAAATTGCTGATTCGTTAATTAAAGATCGTGGCGGGGACATATAGCCTCGTTGCTGACGTCCCTATTAACCCCCCTACTCACAACAACAACTCGTTAATTGAAGAATGTTAGTTGTATACTGATCGATAAAATACTGAACGCTTCTTGAAATAATGCTGCTTAAAATAAATTTGGCAAGAAAAATGTTTTGGCTTACCTCTCCTTTATACGTAAAGATTAATCTAATCTTCTGAATAGTTAAGTTAATAATAACTGACATCATTAATTAGTTTTCTCATTTATTTTTAGCGTTTTGTTAATTTATAGCTTAGAATATTGCAAATTATTACTGATTCGTTAAGCTTACTGATACAATCTAAATTTGCATCATTCATTTACTAAATAAATGCAAATTGTCGAAACTTCACAAAACTGTAGCTTTATCAATTTTTAACTATTGCAAGAAAAAATAAAAAAAAAAGTATGACAAAGTGTTTTAATCTTGAATTTCTTCTTCATCTTCATCTGTCTCAGGGAGGGTATCTTGTGCTTCTCCCGTGTGTGGCAACTGCTGGTAGAACCCGTGTAGATGCTTTGGTAGAATATTCTGATTACACAATTTGACAAGATCCTGGTACTTGGTCTTACTGATAGGAATGTTTGCTGCATAAAGTCTGCTTGGCTGATTTTGTCCTTGTGGGCGAAGTTTCAGTGTAAGATACACTGCGTCCTTAGTCATTGAATACTTAACTTTGGTAAATTCACTATTTTTTTTTTTTATTTTTTTTTTTGAAAAAATGACAACTCACATTTTTGACAGCAAGAAAGGTTCCCCTGACTCATGTATCTTAGCACTGAAGATTTGGGCTGCCAAAGTTGACCAATTTCTAAAAAAACCATGCTTCCATAATTCATGGGTGTTGCTTTGTTCTTGCCATTCTCATTACGGTAATCCACTCGGATGGACTTTCAATTTTTTGATTATAAGATGCTTTCTCAATTTGACTATGCACACTGTCCACAGGCATATATGTGTGACCCGGTACCAACTAATTGATATGGATTCGTTGTAAGTTTTTGGATTTTTCAAGTCCATATTTCAACATGGCCAAAATATTTCTATTTTTGTTTTGATTGGCACAGTTATCGCAATACAGGATTACAGTTGAAACATTACCTCGTTCGTCCACAACATCTATATATCTCAAAAGGATAGAAGCGATTTCATTCTAACCTCGTTTACCTTCGCTCTCACCCCATACATAATTGTTCTGCTTTTTGATTCATATATCGACAGATTGTATACGGAATACTTTCGTCTGTAGTACAAAAGCATGGAATCGCCATGAGGTACGCTCAAAACTTTCTGCAAATCGAAACTCGCAACAAGTGTTCCTTCCTGACTACCAGTCACTCTGCTGTTTTTTTGAAACGAGCCTTAGTTGCTTCTTCATCTTCAATATTTCGGGTGTAATCAGCCTTCTCTCCTTGGGTTACGTCTGTCTTGTTGGTAAACGCGATACATTTCTGGCACTTGTCCTTTTTGTGTCTATGAAACCCAAGGTTGAATTTTGAGTTAAATATATAACGAAAAACTCTTTCACTCACAGGAATATTTCCTTCTTCGTTCATTCCACGTGAGTAAATCGTATAGAGATAAGTGACGTTTTTGAGATCCTCGGGAAGATATAGTCGTGTTGTTTTATTTCTACAGTGGTGGGAAGGCACTACAGGAAGACTTTGAATGAATTCAACAACGAGCTTAACATCTCGCTCGGATCTCGCATTGGGGCGAACTGAGTGGCGTCCTCGACCATCAGGTTTTGCTGAGCCTTCAGTGGATTGTGTAACAGTGTAATTCACAAACCTTTGTGAGGTATCTAATGTTGAGAGCAAGAATTGAAGACAAACTCTTCTATAGCCTTCACCTTCGTTAATAAAATAATGAAAAGATGATGCCCGTGGGCTCCCACCATGAATCCCCCTTCTTTTCACTGAAACTTGTCTGGTTGCTCTTAAGTTCCAATTCCTTTGATCATTCGGTTTTAAAGGCCAAAAGTGTCTAAATAAGGATTGGCGCCTCTCTTCCGTAATATCAGAACATTTATTTGGACAAGACTTGCATTTGTTTGGTTGTACAGTATTTGTTTCTTCTCCATTCTTTCTTGCCTGTTTCTGTTGTAAGCTTGGCCTCTTTCCTTTAATCTTTTTTCCTCTCTTTTTGAATAATTTTCTTTTTAATTCTCAATCCGTTTTCCCCTACGATGTTCTTTTCTGGTGTAAAAGTAATTTTTCTACTTACAATCTTCCTCCGTTTCCTAGCACCGCTTTCCTCATTGCAACCATCACCTGATTTCGACTATCCAGCTGAATTTTCTGAAACCCTTTTTCTCTTAACATATAATATACCTAGGTATATTCATCTGATGATGTTGGTGTTTTGTCCAACCAATCTATTGAGTTTTCGGAAGGACAATCCTGGTTAAATATGATATCATCGTCAGAGAAATAGTCTAAATAGCTCAGTCCCAAATTTGTTGTTTTTCTCAAGTTCCGTTTCTCAGCGAAATAATGTTAATCTCTTTCTCGATTCTTTTCTAATGCTCCCTCTTTATTCGGGTTTAGGGTCTCTTCCTCTACTGCTGTCTCCTGGTGTTTGTTTGGGTTTTTCTTCCCATCTTCATTCTTTTCCTCATTGTGGTTTAAAGTCTCCTCCACTGCTACTGTCTCCTGATACTTGTTTGGGTTTTCTTCCCTTCTTCAGTCTTCTCCTCATCCTGGTTTAGTGTCTCTTCCACTGCTGCTCTCTTCTGATGCTTGTTTGGGTTTTTCTTCCTTTCTTCAGCCCCAATTTTCATGATCTCACTCTTCAAACAATTAACTATATTGGAATATGTCCCGTTTGGTATCCTCGGCTTTGTGACTTGTTTTTCAACTTGCTGTTTGGTTAGATTTAAAATCTTCCTCCCACGGGAAAACTAAAAGCAGAAAATAGCAAAACAATGAACCGCCCTAAAATGTGATAAAGGTAATATTTTTTGTAAGTGGAGTGCAAAGTAATAGTTTTAAAAGCTTTGACTAATAGTACCTCCTGTCTACTAAATAAATCTGACTTTTGAAGTTGGCAGAAATCTTACATCTATTAAATAAATTAGGTAGCTTTGATTTCCATTGACCTAAAAGGTCAGCTATAAGTATTAGCACGTGATAGTGTAAGTCGAAACTTTAGGAAAATATTACTCTGCTATTTTTATTACACTCTTTGAAATCGGTTTAATTTTTATATAATTAACATTGACAATTTGTTACCTGGCCGGACGGGTAGGGGCAACTTGCCTGCCTGCCAAACAGCTTTGGATAGGTCGAACGTGAGCACGAACCTTGTTCTATCTAGTCATCCAAACTGAGGATTTGCGTGATATTCCTCAGTCTTAACAGGCGAATGCCGGGACGGCACCTTCTGTAAGGCCAGAGCCGCTGGCTTTCTACATCCTCGCACTCCATTCTCCTCCAGCATGATCCTTAGTTTCCTAAAGGCCACAACTAATTCACATTGCTAATCAGTTACTAAAAGAAACCTTTCTTAACAGCTAGATTTTGTATGCACAGAACGATCGTTACAATAGGAATAACCACCATCAAATATCGATAACACGTCCACGTCATGAGCAGGTAAAATAGAAGACGCGCACGGCTACCGAACATAATAGCACGCAGCTGATGCCCGTTATGGGCAATCAAAATTATGTGAGTAAATTTTGACTAGCGCAAACTGTTGGGGCACAAATGACTGCTGCCAGTACACTTGAAACAGTTGTACTTGTAGGATGTTCAAGTGCTACAGTGTCAAGATTTTACCAACAGTGCTCATGACGGCCAGTCATCCGCCAAGCGATCACACTTGGATCAGGTACATGCGGTGGGCAGAAAATGAACAACGAATAGCACTATGGTATCTCACCACAGGCGTATGTCAATCAAGGAATTGACGCACCAGTACAATGTGGGCCAATAAATCCTACAACAAATTTCAACCATGACCGTGTGACATACCTTACATCGGTTAGGGTAACATAGCCGTAGACCAACATTATTACAATAACACAGAAATAACTTACGACTGACATGAACAAAAGCAAAGGGATCATTGGACTATGGATCAATGAAAGAAGGTTATCTGCAGTGGTAAGTCCCGCTTTTCAGTGAACCATGTCGATTATATTGTTGGAAACAGTATGAGTATACGTCTCCGGGTCGCAGCATGGTAATTCAATAGAACAGTGGCGGTGCTGTTTATTGTCTGGATCTGGGGAGCGACGCACAAGTATTTCTTACTCGATTAAACTTTTCATGTCTCACACCTCCAAGTAAAAGAGAGCAGCGCCATATTCTAGCAGGAGAACGGAAGGTGTCATCGGGCTGCGTTTTTTACATAATGGTTGGAGGAACATGAAAATGAGTTTTCAATACTACCCTGGTATCCAAAATTGCCAGACTTAACCCTATTAAGCATGTATGGAACATGCTGTGGTGTTCTGTGCAATGTGCTGAACATCGTTCAAATGTGCACCACTTGCAGGAACTGATGCAGCATAGATGGCTGGACTGAACCTGCAGAATACAAGGAGTATACCTTGAGGAATCTATTCATAAGCGTTTGAATGCTTTGATTACCCAGAATGAACACGCTATTAGATAAGTGTCCCTAATGGAGTGATGGTTTAGTCTTAGTGTATAAAATAATCATTCCTAATAACTTGTCAACAATAGGAATATTTTATATAACATGTTTACTGAATTTTAACGACTCTTTCACCATTCCGTAAGCTGAACAGTGTTACCCTACTATTTAGCCTACTATTTAGTGAAATGATGTTAAACAATTGATATCTGAAACCATAGAGTAAAGGGAACGGGAGAAATCATTGTGAAAACTTGCTAAAAGTTGCTTCAAACCTTACCATTGCTTTCCTCTTGCATGGTCAATACAATTGTCACTTTCAGTCTACTGGAAAAAATGTATTAAACGCCAATCGTAGAACCTCTTAGCTCCTTTCCCCTTACTTGCTCGCAACACACTATTTTTTTCCAATAGGCGCTCTGAAGTCGTGTAAATTGGACGCTTGTGCAGCTTCGGAAGTTTTCGTCGAAGAACTTCTGCACCGAAATATGGAACCTTAAAATGTATTATACGACGTTACACACTGTTATTGCAAGTAAAATAGCAGTAAGTAGCTATAACGATATTACCGTTTACTTCAGAAGTGAGGTTGAGAGCCTCTTACGTATATTTTTAAGATAGCAAAATTGCTGTAAGGAAAAGTATTTGTTCTTAGCAGGTAAATAGAACTGCAACAAATACTGGAAATCATTGATGTCATTGCATTAAAATTGTTTCAAGCGACTCAGAACCAACTTCAATCTGTCGCTTACTACACTTTTGCCATGAAATATTGTAATAATCATGTTCATACCACATTTATTTGCTCCAAGCACGAAAATAATTTGATGTTTGAAACAATTTAGACTACAAGTCAGTTTCTTCGTTTCATCGGAAACATTTATGCAGTAAATACAAACGACTGAGTGTTACATACGACATTTTTGCCTTCAGCAAGTCTAATTACGCCCGTGTAAGCGACATAGCTATCTCGGCAACGGTTAAAGATAGAAACATGGCGATTAAACCATTCGATGCGCCTTAAAATTCTGAGCCAAAAACTGCCAAAAAGTCAATTTCGAGAAAAATGTCGCTTACTGCGTTAATGCCGGAAAGGGACGATATGTTTGCTTCAATTATTCAAAGCAGTTTCAACTATAATTCGTGGAGAAGGATACTCTACATTCGTTCTTAAAAAAATCAAAAAAGAAAGTGAAAAGAGCCATAAATTATACCTTTCCAGCCGGACGGTACTTCTAAGTTCAAAAAAAGCAATCGGCTCTCTCGCACACAACACTCAAAGCATTCCGAAACTTAACAATGAATACATGACTACCAAGCTGTATATAACAATTTTTAAAAAAATATCCAAGCACCTAACTTTATTAGATTAAGTTAGAGGGCCTCTCAAACACTGGATGCTGAAAACAGCGACTCAGCCCTTTTGCCTATCTGAAACAAAATGGCTTTAACGGGAAATATCTGTCTTCTACATCATGCTGCCAGCTATTAGTCGATTTGGAGAAAAGAGAAAATTGTTTCCAAGGAGTACCGTTCGAACCCAACCTAGTAGTATTTTCCCATAATCATTTCTTTCCGGTAGAACTTTAAAGTACCGTTAGTAAATAAAGGGTTAAAATATCTTTCAGTTAACGTTTTCTTATTTGTGTACGTATTACCCCCCCTTTTTTTTTTTTTTTTTTTTTTTTTTTTTTTGTAAATGAATGCCTCGTCATTGAATTTAATCATATGATAAATTCATCAAGTGAAGGTTGTTTTTCCATACCTCCTGAGGATTATGCTTTATTTTCTCTTTTTGTTTCATCCAAAGGTCTCTTTCGAACAGGCTTCCCAACTTGAGTTATACTGTATACGGCCCACACTCATTAGACGTCTTGCTTTTATTAGGATCCAAACCAAACCTCTTGGCGTAACAATCCTTTTTGTGGGCCTGAGTCGTTCCAACGCCATCTGTTAGCGACCGGATGAACCACGTCCAGCCTAGACCGCTTGAACTACGAACACGTGGTCAGCGCGCTGCGTCGCCCTGTCTCTAACAGGCATATCGGGAGCTTTGTAGACCTAGCGGCGGTCTCGCCCTTTATTCGCGTAATTTCCAGTTTGGCTCACGACGCTGGGTGGACGCCGAAAATTGGGAAGCACCGGCCGGGGATCGAACCCGGGAAAACATGGGCATGAGTCCAACGCTCTAACCACCACTAGAGTACGGTGTTCCCTTTCTATTAGATCACGCTAATTAATTCATGTTTAATTGTAATAGTTAACCCTTCTTAGATTTTGAACTATAGGCAAACGACACGTTAATTTGGTATAACTAAAAAAAACTAACTAACTCTATGGCCTATGAAACCCGGAGGTTCAATGCCGCGTTCACAAAAGCTCTCCACTGACTTCTATCCTTAGCTAACTGCATCCAGTTTCTACTTTGTATTCCAATCTCTGCGAGATCCATCTTAATATTGTCATCCCATCTGCGCCTAGGTCTTCCTAATGGTCGTTTTCCGATTGGTCTTCCTGTCAAGATTTTGAAAGCGTTTCTACTTTCTTCCATTCTAGCTACATGACCCGCCCATCTAAGCCTCCTAGACTTGACGACCCGAACAATGTTGGGTAAACCATATAAATTATGTAGTTCCTCGTTATGAAGTTTCCACCATTCCCCATTCCCGTTCCTCTTCGGTCCGAATATTCGTCTCAGGATCTTGTTCTCAAATACTTTCAGTCTATGTTCTTCCCTCAGAGTAAGTGACCATGTTTCGCAGCCATACAGAACAACAGGCATTATTATCGTTTTGTATATTTTAAGCTTCAAATTCCTCGACAGAATACGCGACGACAAGAGATTTTGAACCGAATAGTAACACGAATTCCCTGATTTTAGTCGACATTTAATTTCTTCGTGAATATGATTTTCCTCTGTTAATATTGATCCTAGATATTTGAAACTATCCACTTTATCAAAAGTATTATTTAATATTTTAACGCATCCATAATTTCCTGTATTATGGTCCCGATGCACTTCCATGTATTTTGTTTTCTCTGTATTTACTTCTAAACCCATGTCCCTGCAAGCGTTTAATAAGATCTCTGCATTTCTTTCTATTGTTCTCCTATCATCCCCTATTAAATTTACATAATCAGCATATGCCATAACCTGGTGAATACCGTTCAACTGTAGGCCCTGGTTGCCATCTTTGATTTTCCTTATAGCGTATTCCAGAACGAAGTTAAATAATAATGGCGACAACGCATCTCCTTGTTTCAGGCCATTTTCGACGTGAAAGCTCGTGGACAAAAATTTTCCTACCCGGACTTTACTTTGGGATTCATTTAAACATATCTTAATTAATCTAATTAGCTTTCTCGGTATTCCAAGTTCTGTAAGAACGTTGTATAATGTTTCTCTCCTAACCGAGTCGTACGCCTTTCTAAAATCAATAAATAGTTGATGTACCGGGGTATTGTATTCCCACTTTTTTTCGAGTATTTGGCGAATGGTAAATATTTGGTCGATAGTTGATCGATTTCGTCTAAATCCGCACTGGTAATCTCCAATAATTTCATCTGCGTATGGGGTCAGTCTTGCTAACAGAAATTTGAAAGGATTTTATAGGATGTTGACAGAAGAGAAATGCCTCGATAATTATTACAGTCAGTTTTGTCGCCTTTCTTGTGAATTGGAACAATGATTGATTCTTTCCACTCTTGTGGCAATTCTTCCTTGTTCCAGATAAGGAGAATGAGTTTGTGTATCTTGTTCCACAATTTTTCGCCTCCAGCTAAAATTAACTCAGCCGGAATTTCATCTACACCCGGAGATTTGTGTTTCTTTAATTTCTTTATAGCGGTATCTACTTCTATTCGGTTGGGTTCTGGAATATACGGTTCTGTGGTGTGTATCTCCTTTGCTCCACGCACACTAGTTTTTGGTTGCGTGTTAAGCAAATCGTCAAATAAATCTTTCTATCTATTTAAGATGCTATCCGTGTCAGTGAGAACTGTACCGTAGGATTTCTTTAATATATAAGCACGAGGTTGATAGCCTTTCTTAAATTCGTTGATTCCCTTATACATATCCCGGATGTTTTTATTTTTACTATTATCTTCAAGTTCCTTAATTTTAGCTTTCAGAAAATCGCGTTTCTTTGTTCTAAAAGTTTTGGAAGTTTCCCGCCTGATATCTGCGAAATTTTGTGTAGTTATTTCATTCGGATTTTGTAGCCAGCGTAATTTTGCCTGTTTTCTCTTCTCTGCTAGTTTTATGCATTCCTGGTCGAACCATGGTTTGTTCCTACGTATTTCCGCGTGCCCCAATTTTTCTTTTGCTGAAATTTTAATGCTATCTCTAATTTCAATCCAGGTATCCTCAACACTAGTGCACTCCGAATCTTCTAAAGCCGAGAATCTATTCGAAACTTCAATCTGGTATTTCTCTCTTACCTGGCTCTCTTCTAGTTTCTTTAAATTGAATCTCTCCGTTTTCGGACAATGAATATTACCTTTATTCAACGATAACCTCTCTCGTATTATCGCTGCCACCAGGTAGTGGTCAGTGTCACAATCAGCCCCTCTAAACGAACGGACATCAATTATGCTAGATTGCCTTCTTCTATCTACTAAAACATGATCAATTTGATTATGTGTTTTCCCGTCTGGTGATGTCCAAGTGTATTTATGAACGTCGCGATGTGGGAATTTTGTACTCTTCACGATTAGGTTTTTGGATGTTGCAAAGTTCACAAGTCTAACACCGTTGTCATTACTTTCTTTACGCAGACTTTTGTTCCCTATAATCGGTTTGAAAATATCCTCTCGTCCTACCTTCGCATTGAAATCCACTAATAGAATTTTCATATGGTATCGCGGGAGTTGGTCAAATATCCGTTCCACTTCTTCGTAAAAACTGTCTTTTACATCGTCATCCTTATCTTCAGTTGGGGCATGTACATTTAAAACAATAATATCATACCACCGTCCCTTAAGAGTAATAAAAGAAAGTCTGTCAGTAACAAATTCAACCCGTTTAATTGCTGGTAAAATACGTTTATGAACGAAAAACCCTGTTCCTAACTGGTGATTTTTATTTCCTTCCCCGTAAAAGAACGTAAAATTTCCGGAATTCTCAGATCCATTTCCTTCCCACCTAACTTCCTGAACTCCTACTAAGTCCATCCTGTATTTCTCTAACTCACTCGTTACAGATTTTAACGCGCCTGCCCTATAAAGACTTCTAATATTCCATGTTCCAAATCTCATGTCCATTTTCTTTTGCTGAGGTCGTGCCAAGTTATCAATCCTTGTCCGAGGCTTTTGTGAATATTTCTGAACAAGTGCTTTTTTTTTTTTTACACAGGATGAGGTTGTTAGCCCTACCCAAACCCCCAAGCTGGAGGACCACTCCTAGTCGGCTGTCCGCGACTGCTTATTCAGTATATTCGCAGCTAACCTCTATATCTAGAGGCCTTCTCCTCGATCCGCAACCTGAGGACGCGCCATGCCGTGGTGACAGGAACCCATGCGTTCCACGAATAACACTAAGGCCCGTCTCCTGAAGGAACCAAGGCAGATAGAAACATGAAACCTTCTGTAACCTTCAAGGAACATAAAAGTCAACATTTTGCTGATATGGAGAACCCCCCGTGAGGTGCGTTCAAGGGGGTTAGGGGGTAACTACAAAATTTTAAATAGCAACCCCCACCGTGTGGTATCTCGTTTGAAAGATGATTACGTGTAGAGACCAATTTTGGAAACTAGCTAGCATGTCCCTATCCAACATGGCGGTTATCCGTAAAGTACGGTCGAAGTACGTTCCATGCATAACACTAAGACCCATCTCCTGAAGAAACCAAGGCAGATAGAAACATGAAATCTCTCGTATCCTTCAAGGGACATAAGAAGAATCCCCCAAGAGGGGTATCTAAGGGAGTTACGGGGGGTAACTAAAATAGCAACCCCCAACGTGTTGTACCTCGTTTGAAAGGTAATTACGTGTAGAGACCAGTTCTGGAAACTGCTTGTCGCTATTGTGTCTCTATCCATCATGACTGCCATCTGAAATCCCTTAAAATTATAGATATGAGAAATGCTTGGGCGTAGGCCGAGAAAAATTGGAGGGGGATTGGAGGCGAAGTCCCCAGCTAGCTGAAAGGTAGTAGTAAAATAAAGAAATAAACAAATCAACACCTGTAAATGAGAATATATAACCAAATAAAGAAAAAATAAACAAATCAGAGTTTGTTATTGATGAAATTGGTCTACATCAGTGGTCGTCAGGGACATACGCAGGGGATGGGTCCTGGGGGTCCGGACCCCCCCCCGAAATTTTGACTTTTGTGTATATTTTGCCTAATTTTAGGAGGAATTTTAATATAAACTACCCTCATAGTGAGTTTGGACCCCCCCCCCGCCGAAAAAAATTCCTGCGTACGCTACTGGTGGTCGTCAAACTTATGGAGCTTCTGAACTAACGTTTTTTTTAAATCCTACTGTAAGCCTACTGTATCCTACATTACTACTGTACTAAAATCCTACTGTATCAACCAAAAGAACTACCAACTTATTATTTTTATTCTTACATTTGTTTATTGCCTATAAACTTAGGAATCAAGGTTACCAACCGGAACGTTAACGCGATCTACCGAAAATGTCGATCACTGTTCTATATAGCTATACACATTCCATCCAAGACAAACCCCTAGGTGGCTCCTACAGGAGTCTCGTCACACTTTTATCGTTGCCGTGAAGCAAATCATTATTGAAGGAAAGAAATGCGCACTCATTCAAAAAAGAAAAAAAGAAAGAAAGAAATCTTTAAGTTTTACGTCCCATGGTTATGCCGGCTAAGCTAAAGGAGACGGTGATGATGAGAAATTAATTATATGGTGAAATGAAGAAACTGGGAAGAAACACACAAGGTATTGAAGAACTCGATCTGCTTCTCTATGTTGTTCAAATTTACTTATGGTCATTTTCCTATTTAGATCTATAAACTCCTCTTTTTCTTCTTCTCACTTTTATTTCTTAAAAAAAAACAAAAAAACAAAAAAAACGCATCTTCCTTTAAAACAACAACGAGTTTGACAGCGTTTGGATGGGATTTTGCAACTTTCTGGGCTACTGTATTGTGCAACACTGCTATATTTGTGGCCTTATGCTTCCGTCCAAAACAATTTCAAATATCTTTAACATTGTCATTTTCAAACCACTGCTGCACGAAATAATTATGGAGCTTTTGCTCTAATACTATAGTCGGTGAAGTTTCCATTATATTTAAACCATCCATCGTCTACATCTGTAGGAGGTCCCGTCGTCTACATTTTACCTCACCTCATCATTATCTCTGTAGTTTTACTAGTCAGAGCTCTTGCACTTTTTTCCACACACACACACTAAATAAAGTGCAAGCTACACAACCTTGCATCTTGCAACTTGCACCCGGGAAATGTATCTCGAACACCTGTTATCATAACAAGTTTCAAAATCTATCATAACCTTGGGATTCCATGCAGGCAGGATCGATTTCGTAAGTGAAAAAAAAAAAGTTTTTCGTAACTTTATTTTTCTCTGTTTGACATTAGGCAAGAAAGAGTTGGTCTGGAAAAGCCCTCAATCAGCATGTAACGTGTACAATTAAAGTATTTTGGACTTGTTTTAAATGTTCCGTCACCGATTAGAAGACTACTTTCACACGAGCCTATTATTATCATTATTAAGTATTCTGCCATTTAAGAGGTCCTGGGAATAATGAGGTTTATTATTATTATTATTATTATTATTATTATTATTATTATTATTATTATTATTATTATTATTATTATTATTATTATTATTATTATTTAAATATTATTATTATTATTATTACTTCAGGTTTGGAGAATGTTTCTTCTGAGTTTCTCGATCTTCAGCTTCTTTTACTCCCAATATTTTCTTCTATTTTTCAAATTATCAATCAGTTGTGATCTTCTTCCTACTCCTTGTTTTCCTTCCACCTTTCCTTCTATGGCTTTATGAAGGAGTAAATTCCTCGCAAGATGTGTCTAATCCAATTGACCTTCGTACAAAGTAAGCTGGCTAAAAGAGTCCTCTTTTGTCCTATCCATTTTAAAACATCATTTGTTACTCTCTCTGTCCATTTTAGCTTCTCCATTTTCCTCCAACACCACATTGGGGGCGCGGTGGCTCAGTGGATGCGCCCTCCCCGCTGGTCTAGTGGTTAGCACGTGCGCCTTTGGTGTACGAGGTCCCGGGTTCGACTTCCGGTGTGAGACCCTTTGGGATTTTAACTGTCCTCGATGTTTCTGTGTTCGTGTTCCTGTCGTTCTAGATGATTGGGAAAAAGCTTAAGTAAACGAGTAAAGCAAGTAACATTACGTAATAAGTAGTTCAAATAAGTTACTGAGACACGTTAGTTGAGTCAGTTAACTTTTTTAAAAAAAAGTGATAGAGCGTTCATCTCCGGCTTGATCTCAGTGTGAACTTTGTGGTGGACAAACATCGTGCTCGTGGGTTTCTCGGTGTTCTCCCGTTTCCTCCAACTTTCTTCATTTTACAGGTACTATTTCATTCATTTCTCATCTTCACCGTCTCCTTTAGCCTCACCGGCGTAATCGTAAGACGTAAAACTCAGATTTCCTTATTTTTTTATTTTTTATTCCAACACCACATTTCGAAGCTCTCTAAATATTTCTTCTCTAACTTCCGTAAGGTCCAAGTCTCTGAACTATACGGTCCAATGTTCCATACATAGGACTTGACCAACTTCTTCCCTAGTTCATAAGCCTGATAGTTAAGAGATATCTTTTCGTGTTGAATGCTTCTTTGCCTATGGCAATTCTTGATTTGATCTCTTGTAAGCGTCTCTCGTGAAAATATTTCCCAGACGGGCGAGTTTTATTTGTATCCCTGATTTAAACACAAGAAGAAATAATATACTATTTTCTTCAACTTTCCATTCTAAAGGACCTATCCAGTTGCAACGGTGTGAATAGACTTTGGGGGAGATGGCTGAAATTCAGCTCAAATGTAGAAGAGGCTATGTGGATACTATATTTCAAAAGCAAATTGTCCTAAAATGGATGGAACATAGCAAATAATAATAATAATAATAATAATAATAATAATAATAATAATAATAATAATAATAATAATAATAATAATAATAATAATAATAATAATAATAATAATAATAATAATAATTGTCAATGGAAAAATCAGTGAAAAACAATTAATTCCAGGAGGAGATTGTTGAAATTCAGCTCAAATATAGAACAGACTATGTAGATTATTAGTGTTGTAAAAAAACTTTTCTGTAAATTTTTTTCAATAAAAAACATGGTTCTTTTTCATGTATTTTTTCCAATGTCTGTTTTTTCTGGCAACTATTATTTATTGCTTTATGTTGCAAATTATTGAAATAATCAACAAAAATTGAGCCGAAGCCCTCGTAACTTACAAATCGTTTTTGTTTCTATGTACCTATACCAGCAATATAGTGCGATTATTCCTTTCGGACCCAGGTCATTTTTTGTGTTTTCCTATATTTTCAGTTAGTGACTTATTGTTCAAAAATCATTTACCCAATTAATATGGTTAAGGCCTTTTTTTTTAAGAAAAGGGATGTGGCTATTTTTTGGTGTAGGTTACATTGCAGTGTTGCCAACGGGTGGGAAATTATTGAGGGAGATGTAGGGGTGAAAATTTACAAAAAAATCACTAACAGAATTTCAAGATTTTTTTTGTATCTAGCACCACTGTTGCCATATGGGTCCAAGTCACCTAAAAATCTTTGGTATGTTGACAAGATACAGTAAAAACCTAAAGTCGCTTTCTGCCATACAAAGGGAGAAAGAAAAAATCTCTCTCATCGTACACATGACACTTTTTATGCCTCAGAAGCAAAAATCAATAGATATGCCGGGGCTACAGCTTCTCTAATTACCCTATTGAAACTTTTTATGGTACGTTCTGTGGACCAAAGAGGAGGCTTACAGGTAGTGGTACGTTTGTTCCAATCTAGCCAGCAAGAGGGAAATAATAGAGGTGAAAAGGGAAATTTTCCGAATATTTCACCTAAAATCAGGAATTAATTATTTTGGCCGGAAACACTGCCATTACACAGACGAAAACCATCTGCAAATAAACCTTGGTACCCCAATAATATATACTACAAGTATCATGGCGATATCTAACAAAGTAACCATGAAATTTAAAAATATATATCATTCTACCTCAGAAATTCACCATTTTCTTACCATTTACAGAACATGATTCAATATAAACCTCAATTGTACTTCCCCTAATTATTCTACTGAAACTTTTTATGGTGCGCTGTGTAGGCTAAGGACGAGGCTTTCAGACAGTGGTACGTTTGTTCGAATGTAGCCAACAAGAGGGAAATAATAGACAAAACAGATAATTTTCCCAAAATGTCCCCCTAAAATCTGGAATTAAATTTTTCTGTAGCTGGCAACACTGCTACCATATAGACGCAAACTATCTTAAAATAAATACACCACTAATATATCCGACAAGTATCATTGCGATATTTAAGGAACAAAGCTTCTAATTACCAAAAATATATTACGGTAAACAGGAAAGTAAGGAAAAACTAGAAAAATCAAGGGTTAGAACCTAAATCCAATTTTTTCGTGCGCCTCCTAACTACCCCATTGTAACGATCTGCACCTTCATTTGTTCAGTACGGTCAAATGTTCGACTGGCGTAAGTTGACTTGCACTCGAACGTATAGGTATGGATTTATAAACAAAAATTTCGAAAATTTCGATTTTTTAGGGAAATTTTAATTTCCCTAGTGGCAACACTGCGCACAGGCCCGTCCAATTGATGTCAACAATTTGGTATCCATCTGAGGTATCTACCTGATAAGTCTTAAGAAGTTCTCTCTACAACGAAAGAAGCTACAGGGGAAAAAAGAAATAAAGAAAAGTTGAAATTCTAAAATTCTCGAATTTTTGACTGGGGTGATATTTGAGAAGGAAATTCGACACCCAGAAGAAAAAACTAATATGATAAACTGTAGTCCAACCATTTTTGGCAAAAAATATCCGGATATCTTAATTAGTGTCCACACAGGAGTGGATTAAAAAAGTTACATGCCTGTGTGTACCATTTTGGCCACCTGGGTCCGAAAGGGTTAATGTACATTTGATTGCTTTTTTTTTTTTTTTTTTTTTTGACTAGTAACTCGTGTTGTTGTAGTAGTTATAGTCTCGATTAATAATATCGTTGTTGTAAACAACAACTTTATAGAGTCATTCCATTCTAAGTGGTCAAGTATCTGCCGCTCGATCATCTCCAAAAATTTTTTTTTCATGATTGTTTATCCTTATCAGGATACTTCAAAACCACAATTAATTATTTTTTACAATATCCCATGCCGACGTAGCGGCTGCCGCCATTTTGGGGTTTTTCACTTTTAGGCGTTTACGTTACTTTGAATATCTCAGCATGTATTTGTCCTACCAAGTTGAAAATTTTTGGACGTCTCCAACTCATGCAGAGCTAAAATTTTTGCCTAAAATTACTTGAAGGGGTGAAATCAGGGTCTATAGTAGCAACATTTTTGGTCATTGACAGTGTTACAACTAGAAGAAAGAAACGAGCTTGAGAACAGGGGCGTAAATAGGGGCTCCGCAGACCCCGCATTGCGGGGGGCCTCAAGCCATCTGGGGGCCCCAAATCGTGAAGAAGGGGTCCCACTCCATGCTGTCTGCGGGGAGGCCCCCAAACCTTTAGTTACGCCACTGCTTGAGAGTCTTGACTGGGCTAACCATTCATCCTACTATTTTACTTCACAACAAAATTTCCAGTTGAATTTGTGAACAAAACACCTCGTAGAATATGACGTAATTCCTTAATACTTTGACCTCTTCTGCTCAAAAACACAAAACGCGATTTGTTGTGTGCTATGATATAAATAAATATTCGAAACAGCGTAAAAGCCTAAAATCGGAAAAACAGCAAAATGGCGGCAGCCGCTGCGTCGCCATGGGATGTAAAAAAAAAAAATAAAATAAAAAAATAAAATAATTGTGGTTTTGAAGTACCCTGATATAGGATAAACATCCATGAAAAATCAGATTTAAAAAAAAAAGTCGAGCGGCTATTTTTCTTTTTTCTCGATCATGCATGGATTGACCCTATAAGGAAAATTTTCTCTCCTTTTTACATCTTAGTTCCAATACTGTTGGTGAGAAATGCAGGGTGTTTCAAAATGAATAGCGGGGTTTTAAGTCTTCGTAGTATTTATTACATTTTACGTACAATTATAAACAATACATCAAGTAAAAGAGCACCTCAAACAGTCTTTGCTACAAGTGTTCGATGTGAGATTCATTCGTCACACGGCATACATCTAGTCGATAGGCGAGAAAGGCTCATAAACTTTCCGTCATATGACACAAAACACATTCAATTTAGGGGAGTCTCGTTTCAGCTGCACCATCTCCTAAGGATTTGCTGACCGCCAGGTACAAACATTATGAGTGTTCACATTAGCACTTAGGTGAAATGTTGATTTATCACTGAAGAAGACACTATCCAGAATTGTCATGCAGAAATATTTCATTTGCGAAATTGACACGTAAACCGTAGTCTGTAGACTTTAGACCTTTAGGAACTGCAAACGATAAGGACGTAGTTGTAAGCGTCTCCTTAATATTCTTCACACAGACGGTTGCACTGTAACTACAGATCCAGTCTTTGCAAAATTAAAACACAAAAATCTTTCTGCTCTCTAGCCTCAATTTTTGCTACTAGCTCTAACGGCAGACAGAGAAAACATGCATGTGCATGCATGCGTACAAAACTCTTTGAGTTGTTCATTCATTTGATAATATTTATAATTGTAAGTTAATTGTAATATATACTATAAAGTTTCAAAACCCTAATATTCATTTTGAAATACCCTACATTACTTCAAATTATGTCATCCTATATGTCTTGTATGTATATATCATCAGGGCGGGCCCTAGGCAATTTGTCGTCCCGTGCAATGACATAATTTGCCGCCTCCCCCTTTTCCAAAAAAAAAAAAAAAAAAACAATTCTTAAAAGTCACGATTTTAAGTATGCTACTCCACCATGAAGGGGAGGGAAAATGCACTCGCACTCAGAAAGGCTTAAATACTACAAATGCATTCTCTTTGTGTGTGTTTTTCTTTAAATATTAATCTATTATGTTAGTGAAAGATACATTAAACACACTTGCAGAGGAAAGATGGTAACCCATTTTATAGAATTCAATATCGAGCTTCAATCTCAATAAATCACAGTGCAACTAGGAATCACCAGATTCGGAATCTGATTTGGAATCTTCAGATTCGATTTAGCACGCAACGTGACTTTCGACCTAATTACGTAACATAGTCTGGTACATACCTCTGATTCTTCAGCTATTCAGAATACACAAGCACCAAGTTCAAAGTCAACTAAACTTGATGACTAAAAGTATTCGGCTTTTATAGCTCTTATAGAATTTGAATTGTGGATTACCCTGAAACAGACGATGCTCCATAGATTTTTTCTCCACTTCTTTCTTTCTCTTCTTTTAACGTTTATTATTTTCACTTTTCACACAGGCTAAAACCTGTTGGTTCTTTTTTTACAAGTGCATGACCTTCAAGGTATTTCTGTAATCCATCTTGATTATAAGTATGCTTGTGTGCTATGATCTGAAAAAGAAAAAGAAAAAAGTATTGCACAAAGTTTTTTTTTTTTTTTTTCAGAATATATTTTCTCAATTATTATGTAACGGAATAATGAACTACGGAAATATATCTTTAGAAGTTGCTGCACTCCGTCTTAATTGACATTGACATGTAGAGTTCCGCACGCGAAAAAAAAAGAAGAAGAAAGAAAGATAGATAGAGAAACTTGTTTCTAACTACATATAATTACTATTTATGATTACAGCTGCTGGTAAACTTCAAAGCTATTTACCGTATTAAGGCTTAGTTATCGTATTAATGCTATGTGAAACGTGGATCTACACCTTACGGTAGAAAACGAAGTAAAATCTTTGAGTTTTACATCCCACGCTTATGCTGGCTATCTTAAAGGAGACGGTGATGATGAGAAATGAACGAAATAGTGGAATGAAGAAAGTGGGAGAAAACGGGAGAGACCAGAGGAGACCCATGCACATGGTGTTTATCCACCACAAAGTTCACTTGGCGCAAGATGGGATCGAACCAGAGACCCCATGCAGGAGAGGTGAACGCTCTACCACTGAGCCACCGCGGCCCCTCACCTTAGAGTAGAATCCGAATTATCGCGTAATTCTCTCTCACCGAGAATAGAATTATGGACCCCATGCACCAAAGACGCACGTGCTAGCTACTAGGTCGGCAGGAAGGGCAACAACTATCATTATTATTAATCATAGTAATAGTAATAGTAGTATTAGTAATAGTAATAGTAGTAATAGTAATAATAGTAGTAGTTTGTGTTGCCTACGAGACTAAAGTTATCAGATTTTCGAATTAAATAGCCGGGACGCCCTACAGTTTTAACCTACAAATAACTTTAAAAAAAAAAAAAAAACTAACTATGCCTACAGAGTCCGGAGATTCAATGCCACGTTCACAAAAGCTCTCCTTTGACTTCTGTCCTTAGCCAACTGGATGCAGTTTCTACGTTGTATTCCAATTCCTGTGAGATTCATCTTAATATTGTCCTCTCATCTGTTCCTAGATCTCCTCAATGATCGCTTTCCGATTGGATTTCCAGTGAGAACTTTAAAAGCGTTCCTACTTTCTTCCATTTTGGCTACATGACGTGCTCGCCTAAATCTTCTAGACTTGATGATCCTAACAATGTTTGGTAAACGGTATAAATTATGCGGTTGCTCGTTACGAAGTATTCCGCCATTTCCCATTCCCGTTTCTCTTAGATTCGAATATTCGTTTCAGGATTTTATTCTCAAATACTTTCAGTCTGCGTTCTTCCCTCAGAGTAAGCAACCATGTTTAGTAACCAAAGAACATAACAGGCATGATTATCATTTTGTATATTTTAAGCTTCAAATTCCTCGAGGGAATTCGCGACGACAAAAAATTTTGAACTGAATATTAATATGAATTTCTTGCTTTCAATCGACATTTAAATTCTTCGTGAATATGGCTTTGGTCTGTTAACATTGACCCTAGATATTTGAAAGTATCTTCTTTGTCGAAAGTATTATTTGATATTTTGATACATCCATAATTTGCAGTGTTACAATCCAAGCGAGGTCAGCAGATACCTAGCAGTTGAGTATCATGTCTAATAAAAGCGCTATTTAAAATATATATATTGCACAAATGATACTACCATAAGTTCTGAAGGAAAAAACGGAACATTTGAAGTTTTGAAAAAGATAAAATGAAATCTTTCAGCTTTACGTTCCACGGGTATGCCGGTTAGGCTAAAGGAGACGTTAATGATGAGAAATGAATGAAATGGTGGCATTGAGAAAGAGGGAGGAAACGGGAGAACTCCGAGAAAACCCACGAGCACGGTGTTTGTCCACCACAAAATCCACACGGAGCGATGAAGTTCTGAACTATTTTTGGAGGAATAGATGCTGGAAGTCTGAAACTACTCGGTTAAACTGAGACATCTGAGAAATCTACACGAGATGAGACCGGAAATAAGGTTCCCTCGTCTCTTCTTGTAGATTTTTTAGAAGTACCGTCTTGTTTAGATTATCAAAGAATCCTTTATTTCCTCGTCTCGTTTTGTAGGTGTATGTTCAAAATTAATACCTTATTGTTTTTCTCTTATAGAATTTATCAGATTTCTTCCACGTCACGATAGGTCCACGAAAGACGTGATTTAATAACATTTAAACTATATTTATTATCGGAGTTTGTAGTACTCCTCATCTTTGAGTAAAGGTACTTATCTTGACTAACGTCTCATTTTTAAGACGAGACTCAAAAATGCTCGTTTCGTGCGCAACACTAACGCAAAAGCCACTTTAAGCTCGTAAGTATTACAGAATAGACGCTGTTAGAGCCTTTGTATTTCAAGTGTACCTTCGGAAAATATGTGAAACATACTTCGGCCCCAGCCTCATCACCCTCTTACGGAGGAATCCTTCCCTTTGCTTTGGGGAGAGAAGTGAATGACCTCGGCTGTGTTGCCAATTTGTCATTCAGTCATTTGGTCTTGGCGAGTGAAGATCGTAGGCTACTTAGAATGGCTAAAAAGACAGTGCACGGCGAAGCCCGTGAAGTAATTCAATGTGGCTACCCTGTCTGCATCCAACCATTGAAGAATCGCTGCCACAGCAACTTGTCCCTGCTACTTCGAAGGAGGTACGGGAAAACATATCGACAGCAGTGCCAGCAGGGGTATACTTGAAATAGAAAGCCTGTAGTTAATAAATTGTCCCATTACTGTCCTATTGTCAATTTCTTGATTTCAACTACGCACTTACTACCTCAATGAATAACATTCATATATTGATAATTAATCTTGCATCTTAACATGATTATTTGTAAAAGACCTTACTTTTTAGACTTCCAAACTACGCTTTCTTGAAGGGGCCGCGGTGGCTCAGTGGTCGAGCGTTCATCTCTGGTGCTTGGGGTCTCAGGTTCGATTCCAGCCCCCACCAAGTGAACTTTGTGGTGGACAAACACCGTGTGTGTGGGTTTTCTCTGGGTTCTCCCGTTTCCCCCACTTTCTTCATTCCACCATTTCACTCATCATCACCGTCTCCTTTAAGATAGCCAGCATAACCGTGGGACGTAAAACTCAAATATTTTATTTCATTTTACGCTTTCTTGAAGAAAATTTTGTCCAGGAGGAGGGGGCGCGAAATCAAATATGAGAGATCTACACTGGGACACTATTTTCATAGATTGGCAATCACTATTTAATTTTTCTTAGCTTAGGGGGACAAGCAAAGTCCCCTGAAAATACGCCTGGAAGTCATACTGTTCAGACATGTTATGCACGATAAACCTTATTCACGAGCTCTGTTAGTTCGTCTCTTAGCAAGTATCAGCGTAAGAAATGACGAGAAATTATATTTATCTGAAGAATATGAATGCAATCTTTAAGTTTTACGTCCCACAATTATGCCGGCTAGGCTAAAGGAGACGGTGATTATGATATATGAATGTAGTGGTGGAATGAATAAGGTGAGAGGAAACGGGAGAACCCCAAGAAAACCCACACACACAGTGTTTGTCCACCACAAAGTCTACTTGGCTCAAGTTGGGATCGAGCCAGGGACCCCACGTACCAGAGGTAAACGCTCTACCACTGAGCCACCGCAGGCCTCTGAAGAATATGTTTAATTGTTTCCCTTATCCTTAAGGTTGCCAACTGATGGTATTTTATCGGCTGACTAGTATTTTTGCCAGGGTAAATTATGTATTGTAAGGTTTAAAATACAATTAGTCTTCATCTATTTTGGGGATTATGAACGGTGCCGGTAATTTTATTGTTCAGAGTTGGCAACCCCACTTATCTCTCTTGAAACCGGAAGTAGTATATATACCCTATCATTTTCGGTTTCAACACTGAACCCTTATGATTTGGAAATCCACAATATGAAATGAAACTCATTTCTTATTAGTGGTGGTTCCTCTTCAGGTTTACCTAGTGACGTAACTAGGGTGGGCAAACAGAGCTTGTGCCCCGGGCGCAAGATTGTAGGGGCGAAAAACTGGGCAAATGTTTATTATAAGGCAAGGAAAAGATTTTTAAAAAAATATCTCAGAAACACAATAGGGCAACAACGACTCACCAACCTTAGCATCATATCTATAGAGCGTAAGTTAGCTTCAAAGCTATCTGTTGAGGATATTGTAAAAATCTTTGCAGCCAAAAGAATCCAGAAAGTTAAATTTTAATTCCAGCTTTTTATGTTTTCATTTAACTTACATCGATTTAAGAGATTTGTAAAATGTCTGACTAGTGAGTATAATACTCGAGACAATGGCTTGACTGTTTGCCATAATTAAATATTCTATTTCAAAGCAACAGACTGTTGATTCATTCCACAGACATCACATTCCGATATAATTCCAGACATTGTTATTTCCAGTTATTATGATAAGATTGTAAAGATGTCAAGCATGCTACTCTCAAATTATTTGGCAATCAAATACTATCAATAGGGTTTGGTGTTCTATCTTTATTAAAAAATTAAATTATGTACTGCAAATATGAAAACAAGCTTCAACACTTGAAGAAAAAATGGAATAGGAGAATGACTGTGTGATGTTTAAGGCCCGGATTTTTATGTTTTTACATATTTTTTCCTTTGTATGTACGCTGGTGAAAATATGAAATGTTCGCAAATTACGAAGTAGAGAGCCATATAAACCAAAATCACGTTACATATTTTTACATATTTTGAAGTCTGTTACATATTTTCCGTCTTCTGTACATATTTTTTACATAAATTCAGTTTTCTGGCTCCTTTTCGCTAATTTTCTTTAAATAATACGCAAATAAAAATAGGCCTATATATGGAACAATAACTCAAAAAGTACTTTATTTAATTATCTGTATTTTTTTCTCACTTTGTTCAACCGATTTGCATTGCGGGAAAGCTGGGTTAAAACAAATCGTACACCCTACAATATGCAAAGAAACGTCGTCAGTTATCGCTTCCAATCCTGAAAAAATGTTTTTTATATATATAAAGAAAGAAAACAATATAAGGATTCTTGTGATTATCGCCTTTGCAAGCAGACGCCACTCGGATATGTGCCGACGAAACATACTAAAACGCACACAGTTGACTGGCTTTTTTGTATGTGCATCCTCTACGGGTGTGGGTGAGAGGGAGGTGATTGGAGCGGCTAGGCTTTATCACTTGTTTCTTAAATCGAATAAAAAATCGCTTTTGTATGACTCGATGGCTACTTCGCCACTTCTTCCTTCAAACAAAGGGAAAAAAGATTCAGTTTCGCGACCGGTTTGTTAGTGTGCAGCTTGTAACCGAGTCAGTTTGTTTCTTGTTTTCAATGATGGCTTCCTCTTTAGCGTCAAAATTGGAATCGTGGATAGCTATGGATGACGTTTATACCACACACGGTAAAATTATATTTTGTCAAGTATTCGATAAGAAAGTGGGCTGTTCAATGAAGTCGCAATTGGACCAGAACACGAAAACAGTTATTCACATGAAAAACAAGGTGTTACAGCGTGCCATAAAGCAAAAACTTTTAACCCAAACAAAACCAGCATCTGAAAACAGCAGTGAATTTTACAAAGACCTTGCCAATGCGTTCATACCGTGGTATAAATTGCAAGTCCCACAGTTCGCATCCTTTTTGGGAAAATATTGCAAGAGACACATTCCTGACGAATCTACTATCCGCAAGAATTATTTGGATGTGTGCTATGAAGATAGTATCAAACACATTCGAGCTGAAATTGGTGATTCGCGTATATGGTTTGCGGTGGATGAAACTACAGACGTATTAGGACGTTTCATTGCAAATCTGGTAGTAGGAAAGCTTGACCCTGATTCTCCATCACGACCATTTCTGATCTGTTCAAAAGTTTTGGACAAAACAAACCATTCCACAGTTGCACGTTTCGTAAATGATGGACTGCGAGTGTTGTTGCCAGAAAGTGTTCCTGCAGAAAATGTGCTTCTGATGTGTTCTGATGCTGCGGCGTACATGTTAAGAGCTGCCGATGTGCTTAAAGTGTTCTACCCAAACCTCATTCATATGTGCTGTTTGGTCCATGGATTATATCATGTAACAGAGGAAGTGCGGAACAACTTCCCTGAAGTCAATGAGCTTGTGTCTTCTACTAAGAAAGTTTTTGTGAAAGCCCCTGGTCGTGCGCAGTGCTACAACAATATGCTACCAAATATGTCGCTACCACCGCACCCTGTACTGACACGGTGGGGCACCTGGATACAGGCTGTTAACTTCGACAATGAAAATTTTGATGCTGTAAAGTCAGTTGTCACCACATTTCCTGCAGAGTCAAGTGCAGTAGTACGTGATTCTCAAAGTGCGTTCAAAAAACCTGTTGTTCAATGTTCACTAGCGTACATTGCAAGTAATTTCGGATGGATTGTATATGTTAGCGAGAAGCTAGAAAAAAATCAATATTTTTTATGTTCAATAATGTGATTTTTAACTTTCTTGATACATATTTTCATTTGTTTCTCTTGAAAATTTGTACGTATCTGTAGGAAGTTATTACAGAAAGATGTTACAGTATATTTATTAGCTAAGAAAATAGCACAGACAAAATAAACACGAAAAAATATTTTTACATATTTTCATATTTTTAACATATTTCTTACATATTTCATTGATTTTTGCTACATATTTATGTACATATTTCGGTACTTTGTACTACATAAAAATCCGGGCCTTAGTGATGTTAATAACAGGTGTATTCAGGGAGCGTTTTGGTTTGGTTGGTCAGGAAGGGGGGGGGAGCTAAGGTGAGTTTAGTTCCGGCCGACAGATAGCCTAGTTGCGTCTCTGGGATTAACTCATGCGGTAATTCCTATATGCAGGTTTCTGAAGCTATATGAAACTCTCTTTCTTCATATTATAGGGATAAAATTAACTAGCGATAGAGATTTATCGGTATGGTCCCCACAAGAGCCGCCAGTGCTTGTTATTTATCTTAAGGCTAAAAAACAAACAAAAAAAACTGCTTAGCAACAACAGTCCAACAACCTAGGTTTTTAATTTATTCATATGCCTCATTTAACAAAATAATAATAATAATAATAATAATAATAATAATAATTTTTGTACCTGCAATTTCATTCCCAGTCGAAACTGGGCGGGCCTCAGAAGGTAACGCCTTTTCTGGGAGAGCTAATAATGTTACCTTGACCTTAGATTTATAATGCATAGATTGAAATTACGCAAGCGGAAGCTGATTTTTTTGTTTGAAGAAGCATTACCGTTTTAGTCGACAAGAGAAATTGGAAGCATAAAGCAGGAAATTTAAAATTATTGTAAAAAACGGAAGAAATTATGATTTAATTATAGTACTCTGGAAGGGTTAAAAAATAACTATTTTTTTTAACATTACATAGGTAGTTATAGAATCACAGACAAGTATTTTTCTATCTTACCACGCAATTTACGTAACTTCACAAAACACCGCACTAATATAGCAGTTATATAACTTACTTGGGTATTTTTTTTTTTAATGAAACGTAACATGATAGCATTTAATCATTTCTTACAGAACAGACTAATTTATATTCAGTTTTATTACAAAAAATGCAGTTTTCAACGATTCCTATAGCACGGCCAACAAGAGATGGTCTCTGACGTTTCTTACCACATGCGGTGGGACATTGCAGCCTCTACTTTGATACCAGTGTTACCAACCACGATCACTCTGTCTTATACCATTAATTAAATTGCCACTACAGTTGCACCGAAAAAAACCTTGACAGGCGAGTAGTGGCAATGTCACTGCGAGCTGTCAGAGACGTTCTCTTACTGGACGCACTATAGGGGATAAGCCGGAGTTTTAAAATTCTCACTTCTACCCTATTCATACAATTAAAAACACACTTTTTAGACCAAAACTCATTCTTTTTTAAATTTTCTAATCTCTTAGTACAGCCCAATTCTTTATTTTTCGTTGTGTAAACGTTTTAAACAATTATTATAGAAAAGGAAGTTCAAGAATAATAATTTTGTACACACGTTCGTGAAAAGATACCATTAAAGAATCAATGCATCCAAATTCAAAGCGTTTATGTAGCGAGGTGTGCCGTACGTGTGTGGCATTGAAAGATAATTAGCACGTGAATCACAAGTAAGAAAAGCTAAGTACTTTTTTTTTATTGTTAGGAATATTAAAAGTTTGATTCAACGAGCCTCTAAAACTTGCCGTCTAAAGCACGAGAGATGTAGCTGAATTGAAGCAATGTTTTGTAATTGTTCAGTATGGGAAGATAAATAAACATGAAATTATATTTGAAATAATGAAGATCTTGATTAAGATATGTCACATTGAGAATCAAACCCCTGAATATCCGAACTCAAGTACTGGGCATCATTAATCGACCATAAATTTATGTCATATAGAGTTAATATTACATCAATGCCGTGCCGTGGAAAATCAGCGCCCGGGACGAGAGTAGCCTATACGACAGCGCCCCCGGAGATACGACTGAGGTCGACAGACCAGCCTCGAAACGCCATCATGGTATGCGGTACTGCTTTCGAATTTTTGTGACATTTTCGGTTTTAAGTTTTTGAGAAAACCATTTTTCTGAAAATCGCAAACCTCAAATGCGGTTTTGAAAACCGAAACCGCAAAAGAGGCTTTCAAAGCCGAAATCGCAAATGGGGTTTTCAAAATCCACATTACGCTGTGTAAGAAAATGTTTAAAAATAAACCCTGCTTTTAATTGATTTTAAGCACTTTTTATTATTTTTTCCCTTTCATTTCATATGTATCTTTTCTTTCTTCCTTCCTAATTTTGTGCCCCCTTAGTTCGGCGCCCGGGGCAGTCGCATTGCTCGCCCTTTCCCCCACGACACGCCACTGTATTACATCGCTACTTCCAGATGTGCTCGGGTCACCGACTCTGTCTGTATTACCGGATCCGTCCGGGTCTGAGAAGCTGCAGAGTTGGCGTGGGTCAATGAAAACTTGACCCACCACCCACTGACCCACCACCCACCGTGACCCACTCTGACCCACCACCCACCGTGACCCACTCTGACCCACCACCCACCATGAACCTTTCTCATCCACTGTGACCTACTCTGACTCACCAAAATCCATCGTCATCAACTCTGAACACAATCCACGGCCTCTTCTGTACTGACTAAAGAGTTTACACTTGTAATAAAACAAGACTGTGAAATTGTCACTAATCGGAGTTTGAATTTCTAGTCAATCGCTCAAGCACCACTCTGTTACAATAACGGTTGATCTGACCTTTACGATATAATAGTGGTAAAGTGTTTGTCAGTGAGGAAATTGAAACAGTTCGAGGTGGGGGGAAATTATGTGTGCCTAAAATATACTTGTACTAAGAGAGTATTCTTGCAAGTGTTAATTTCTGAACGCATTCCAAAAGAAACTTCTATTCACAGGAAAATACCCCTGTACAATATGGAAAAGGTTATGGTTTCTCAGTTCACAGTATTTTTCTCACAAAAGACTTGAAAAATCAGTTTTTCATAGTGTATAAAGGTGCTCGGGTACCCTATGTGAGAGCATCTCCATAAAGTATGCTCATAATTGTAATTTCTGTAATCACTAAAACACCACGTTAAATTTAAGTTACAAATATGCATAATTGCAATTATTATGAATATTTATTCAAAGTAGTTTACCTAAAGCATAGAAGAGACTTACTAAAAATTAGGTACAAAGTTGAATAACACAAATAAGCCATTAGTAATACAAGTATACATTTTCCATAATTCGTAATTTTCCACCTTAAAACAAATCTGAAATCGGGTTTATTTCCTTGGCCTCCAGAACTTTTTCGTGGTAAATCATCCGCAGCGAAATGATGTCCATCCTTCAACCAAGAAATAACTAGCTCGTCTACTTTGAGCTTGTCTAGCGGTGGGCCATTAATATTGATGAACAAGTTAGACAATGTTTGAGCACTTAATCTATTTCTAATATCAGTCATCTGTAAATTCATAAGGGGAAATCCTCGTACGTACTCTGTCGTGGAAATTGATAATACTTCTACCCGATTTCTGCAACTTCTCATCGACAATCTGCTTGTTAGACTTAAGTCTGATAACGATTTTTCTTGGTCAGTTTTGGAATACTCAGCAAGAAGTATCATATCTCTATCACCATACAACATCTTTTCCATATCGACCATGTCAGTTGGCAATGTCGACTCATGGAGAACAGAAACTTCATCTACACGCCTTCGATAGGGAATCTTGTGAATAAATTATCAATTAAAGCCTGATAAACTGATGATTTCTTATTTGTTTATAAATTTAATTTTTGTAATTACACATGAAGGTTTGATGCCATTACCAAGTTCCCTCCCCTCTCTAGAAAGCGAAAGGAAACGAGGGTCCTGGAAAGTGTTCAGAGGTGAATGGGAATTTCCCTCTTTCTTTCCCTTCAATTACCACACTGCTGTTTGCCATGTGCCAAATTACGAGGAATTTCAAGTATAATTATTTCCTTGCTGAATTATCGATACTTTTCAGTGGAAAAAAGGATGAAATTTGAAAGTTCCAAATCAAGGTAAGTGAACCAACGTAAAGGGAAAAAAAGTGTAAAATTTTCCATATAATTATGCGTACAATCCAAACTTAAAATTTCCGTGTAATTAAGCTTACAGTACAAATTTTATGCCTATTTTTCTCACAACTTTATGGGTTGATTGTCCTGCACAGTAAGCGCTCCATATAATAAACATAAGCTTCAGCAATTATTATAGTAGAAAGCAATGGATATATGAAGGCAAGCACCGTATTTTTTGTTTCTGATTTATTTTCTTAAATAACATCGATCGTTTTCGATCATTTTTACAAATCAACTCACTACCAATTTTCCATATATAGAAAGTGCCTCCCCCCCATAAAGGAGAATTTAAAAAAATGCTAGGACACATTTTGTTTATTTTCAATACACTGAATTCAGATCCGTAAGTTTAACGGCGTGCGAGATACTTTTTTTTTTTTTTTTTTTTGCAAAATTTCGGATCTTTGCTACCTCCTTAGGATATTATGCATTATAATGAAAGTAGGGATGGTATCGAGACGAGACGAGACGAGACTTTGTACAGTCTCGGTTTCGTCTCGGTTTAAATATAGCTGTCTCGGTCTCGGTCTCGGTCTCGTCTCGAGTCAAAAAGCGCCGTCTCGGTCTCGTCTCGGTCAACAAATGCTTGTCTCGATCTCGG
Source organism: Thermobia domestica (assembly GCF_964235325.1). NCBI lineage: Eukaryota > Metazoa > Arthropoda > Insecta > Zygentoma > Lepismatidae > Thermobia > Thermobia domestica. The sequence goes on along the minus strand of NC_137463.1, from coordinate 32,029,886 downwards.
TCTCGGTCTCGAGGGCCAAATCTCGGTCTCGTCTCGAAAATCTCGAAATAAATAGGTGAAATTAAAATTGTAAAAGTATTATTGTAAAGTCTGTCGTTTCTGCTTCTTATTTTTGGCCTTATTCTTGACTTAGAATTATAGTATGGTGTACTTCTTCAGAGCCAATTTGCTAGGGCTGATGCCTTCCATGGGTGTGTTCCAGTTTCAATCATCAGTGGGTACCGTATATCATATGTGGGATAAAATTCTAATAATAACCCATATTTCACTTTCAGCAAAAGACTTTCTTATATGGCCTCAGTACTGCCTATACAATTAAACTCTATTAAATTAACTTCAGTACTATACAGTAGTTTATTTCCTTCCTTAGAATAAGAATTGTTCAATACATTCTAACGGATAACGTAACACATAGCAGCATAAATGTATTTAATCGTACCGAAATTGAAATTTTACAATTTCTCATTTATTATCCAATAATTATATTCTGTTTTGACTGTCATTTTAAAAACATAATATAACGTTCATTATCTGAACAAATAGGGTAAATTATTACTATAATATGTTTTGTTTAAAATTGATCAAATGCTTTATTACAGTTTCACATCTACGTGTTTAATTGACACCTTATAACACGAAATTCCTGAACTTTGTGGTGGGAGCTACGGCACTCATTTTTGCTATGTGTGGCCTCGGGTTGCATCACGAAACAAGTTAGATTCAAAGTCAGATGTTTCGCATAGTACGCGTCTAAATTTAAGTACATTCTGTTTCTTATACAAGTTCCTAAAGTTGTAATGCATTACATACGCATACGTATATCCACTGCCGTAATATAGATTAAGCTTATTCCTGAGCTCTTAGCGGTGCATGTGATCTTTATTCGAGAAAACCAATAGTGCGCTCAATACATTGAAATTTTATATTGATTGAAAATTACTTGCGAAACATGAACATACATATTATATAAGTATATAGGTAATTCGAGCTAGCTGTATCTATTTTCTCTCTCTCGCCAAACCAAGTGATTCTTAACTTTCTAGTTTTCTTTTGTATTCATTTTCGTAGTTTTGCAGCAACATGAAGTATTAAATAGTCAAAAATATATATATTGTTTTTTTAGCTGTATGACTTTCGTTAAATTTTGGATCCAACTTTACCCTGCCTTACCTAATAAATTTATACAGTATATATCTATCTATCTATCTATCTATCTTTAGCTGCTAGGGGTCTAAAAAGGTCGAAATAATAGATAAGTTCTAAATTTTCTAACTTTGATTTCTTTGCTCCTCTCTATACTATATTGACTAAATCTTGATCTGAAGAAATGCGTGAAACAATAAAACTATGAATATGCTATTGCCATCAACACGTTCTGTTCTAATTTAGTTTTCGGAATGTCATGATATTTTTCCTAAAATATCACTATTTTTGCAAAAATGACTTTTGATGTCACCGTTTTACAAAGAAATAAGTATAAAAAGCTTTATCGACCATATTATCTATTCACAAATAAATATTTTGTTGTTTTTTAAGAAACAAAATGTATTTTGTTCATTACATACCACCAAGGCATCTTTCTGTGAGGCGAAAAAGTCGAAGGACAAAAAAGTTTATATTTTCCAATAAATTTTGTTGAGAGTGGTAAAGGACTGTTAGAAACATCGTTATAGAAAGTTTCGTTAATTAATTTTAATAAATAACATATTTATACATATCTATAATTTTGAGGGGTTTAAACGGGACGAAATGTTTCCAATAATTTGGATTTTTTTAAAATAACAACAATATTTTACATCTTATTGCAATGAATCTGACATAATTCAATCTAAGTAGCATAAGAAACGTTTTCCCGAGACGTGTCAGTAATTGGATAGAAATAACGTTGATTGATATGACGATATTTTTTATGGTCAAGGGGTCTTTTCGGGACGATTTTTGGTTATTTCCAGGTATCCAACTCTCAACAGAATGTGTAAGAAAATGTCGGCAACTGTGAGCGTATTCTTTAAAACGTCTCCTCTCAAGCATTTCTCATTTCATAAACTATTCTGTTTAAACAGTTCACAGAAATTAGGATGGAAAATTGACAAAAACAGTGTCTACCAACATTTCAGATAGAACATCATCGCCATATACAATTGCTTCGGAGAAAGCCGCACCACCGTTCGCTCATAACAAACAGTATTGAGAAGGGGGGAATATGTAGAGGAGGAGCCCTCCCCACGTGCGTCACGCAGCAGCTCAATAGTTGATTGACACCTGAAGTTCCTTTATAGCTGTTTTCTTCCGCTGGTTATAAAGCAGTAAAGCGAACAAGAAAGACTGGTTACAGATTTCAATAACAATTGCATAGGCTGTGCTCTACACAAACATATTTAAAGCTGAGAAAATATGTAGAAGCCCTAGACTAAAAGACACACACTATTTGAAATATTATAATATAATTAACTACAATACATGTATATAGAATAAGAAATACATGTTACTCAATGATAATTAAATAATCCAATGTAAAACCACTCTACAATATGTCCAATATTTTCAGGAACACCATTAATAAGACCGTTATATTACTGTTTTATTTATGGTTTAGTGTCTCACTGGTAATTACACTGAAAGGAGAGGTTCCGATTTCATATGATCGCATGCAGTTTTTTTATATGGTTTCTTGCCTTTCGCTCCTTACATTGTGTCGTTTATTATTATTATTATTATTATTATTATTATTATTATTATTATTATTATTATTATTATTATTATTATTACATTATTAGTGAGTTGAGTTGATTTTGAGTTTAACGTCCGTTTCAGCAGCTAAGCTGTATGAGAAGTGGACGTACTGATTAACGTGGAATCCGAAACACATGAGTTCCTACTGGGAATCGAACCCAGGTACCCCACGCCAAAGACGCGTACGCTAATCGCTTAGCTATGGAGATACTACTAATAATAATATTAATAATAATAATAATAATAATAATAATAATAATAATAATAATAATAATAATAATAATAATAATAATATAGTTTAAATTAAAAGACAAATTCTGACCAAAGCATATATTAACTAATAAATAATAGCATTACAGTAATTTGCCGAAACTGTAACGCTATTATTTATTAGTATATATATGCTTTGGTCAGAATTTGTCTTGTAATTTATACAAGAAGTTCCAAAGCTAGAATGAGTGGTATTCAAATAATATAGTTAATAACATTAAGAAATTTTGAAAACAATAATTTTGGGAGAAAATAGTTTTTGTGGTGGTAAATTGAAGAAATGAAATTAACACTAAAAGTATTTGCGAGATTAATGTTTTTGTAAACTAAACTACTTCCCTGATATTCGAGAAAACCGCACTCAATGTTTTTAATTTCTTCATTTTACCTTCTCAAAAATAGTTTCTTCTTTTTAATGCATTTTATAAAAACTTTGCTTTGTTATAATTTCAGCATCATCTTTACCAAAGGATTTACCAATGAATAAATGAGAAGTTTATTTATGAACTCTTTCTAGTACCGAAGATATACGTTGCTTGAAAACAGTAATGGTTTTAGATTTTCCCTCAGGGGTGAGAATTTTAATACACTAGGTGTGAAAAGTAATATTGTTGAAATGGTGGGAAACTCACATTTAACATGCCCAGGAGGAATTCAGTAGCTCCAAGGGGGTCCCTGTCACACTCTCAAATAATCACTGCTTGAAAATGAAATCTCTGAGTTTAGTGCCACACAATTATGTTCCAATGCTGAAGGAGATGGTAGCGAATGAAACAAACAAGTGATGGTAAAATCTTGGCGATATAAAAATCGGGAGGTAATGGAAGGTCTTCGAGAAAACCCATGCACATAGTTTTCATCCTCAATGAAACCGGCTTGGCGAGAACCAGGACCGAAGCTGGGGCCACATATCCTAAGAAGTAGATAGATGCTCTATCACTGAGCCACCGAGGTTTCCGTATAAGTGAATCCATACCTTAAGATCGAATCAGGTCTACGTTAATGAGTTCAAATTTTAAAGCTGATCAAGAATCAAACTTGGAGCCTCTTACATCACGCTCGGTAACGACTAGAACAGAGCGGGGACTGTAGGGGGTGAAATACAGGGACCTGATCCCTATTAATTGTAACTTCCTGAAGTTAGCTCCCCACTCATCACAAATATATATTACAAATATTATACTTTATTCCTTTTAAGTCATATTTAGTACTCAAAGAGCATGTTCCCTAAAAATCTCGAAATCTAATTTTGTAAAACAAACACAGGGGGCGGATCCAGGATAGCGATCGGGGGCGATCGCAACCCCAAGAATAGGATTTAAAAAAAAATAAAACCCATTACAAAGTTGTAGCTCTTGATTTTTTAAAAAACTTTGTATTATAATTGTAGAATAAAACCTAAAATAAGTAAGTCTTCAATTACAGAAGTTAAATGAATCAATACATCTCAATAAATTACTTGCATTGGAGTTCTTGCTCAGAAAATGCCCACTTTCGAAAATGTAGGTGGCCGCTTCTCTTCTTTCTTTTCAAGATGCAATATTTTGAGCTATCCGTTCCTTCTCAAAACTGATTTCTGCTTCTTGTTAACGATTGGTAAACAGTAAGCTATAAACTCATTTGTCCGCAAATGTTTGCCAATATTCCTGTTTTAGAAAGTCCAGTTTGACAGTACAGAAAGTCAATAAACGTAATGGTTCTGGCATTTTACATGCAAGTGCAATTGAAAATACAAAGAAGGAAGTAATATAACTAGCGTATGATTAGAAATTAAAGTTCATGATTCAAGAAGAATTCGTATTCTTATTATCATTCTTATTCTACTGCTACTACTGTTTATTATTATTATTATTATTATTATTATTATTATTATTATTATTATTATTATTATTATTATTATTATTATTATTATTATTATTATTATTATTATTATTTGTAATCCATCAGTATCAACGTTTAAACAAGTCAACATGCACGGCAGTGCATGGCAGCCAAGTTCCACGAAGAAAATGAAAACTGGCCTGCACTGCCGTAAGCATATTATGCACGAACGAGAGATTTGGGTAAAATCGCCGAATTCGAGGCTCTGTAAAACCGATTCTAGTAACGGGAAGAAACAAGAAATTTAGAATTTAAGGAGATATCCGAGAGATGTGCTCATATACCAAATCTCACATTCCTACCTTCAACCATATTCGAGTACTGGACTCCTACAATATGCAGTTTTCAGGCTCACTGACTCACTGACTCACTCATCAAATTGATTAGGTACTCCCCAATGAGATAGAGACGTGAAACTTTGCGTAAAGGTACCCTATAATGACTTAAGTATGAAAAAAGTCCAAAATCTGATAAATGTGCTATGGGAAAATTTTTATGGGCAAAAAACTGTCCTTAGCTAAGCAAGAAATCGTTTCACTCACTCACTCATCAAATTGATTAGGTACTTCCCAATGAGATAGAGACGTGAAACTCTGCGTAAAGGTATCTTATAATGACTTGAGTATGGAAAATGTCCGAAATGTGTGGAATGTGTTATAAGAAATATTTATGGACGAAAAACTGTTCTTACTGTTAGTCAAGCAGAAATCGGTTCATTCTCTTACTCATTAAATTGATTAGGTACTTCCCAATGAGATAGAAACGTGAAACTTTGCATAGAAGCACCCTATGATGACTCGAGTACAGAAAAAGTTAGAAATGTGAGGAATGTGTTATGGGATTTTTTTATGGGCTAGAAACTGTCCTTAGCCAAACATATATAGGTTCGTCCCCTCACTCATCAAATTGACTACGTGCTTCTCAATGAGATAGAGACGTGAAGCTCTACATAAAGGTACATTATAATGACTAGAGTGTGAAAAAGATCCGTAATGTGAGGAATGTGCTATGGGAAATTTTTCATGCATGAAAACTGTCCTTAGCAAAGTAGAAATCGGTTCATTCATTCACTCATCACTTTGAGTTGCTAGTTTGCAATGAGATAGAGATGTGAAACTCTGCATAAAGGTACCTTATAATGACTTGAGTGTGAAAAGTCCGAAATGTGAGGAATTTGTTATGGGATTTTTTTATGGGTGAAAAACTGATTTTAGCCAACCAGAAACCGGTTCATTCACTCACTCGTCAAATTGATTAAGTACTTGTTTATGAAATATTGACGTAAAAGTCTGTATATTGGTACCTTATAATGACTTGAGTATGAAAAAGGTCTGAAATTTAAGTAATACGCTAAAGGAAAATTTTTATGGGTGAAAACTGTCCTTAGGCAAGCAGAAATCTGTTCACTCACTCATAGCATTGATTAGGCACTTTCCAATGAGATAGGGACATGAATGTCCGCATAAATATACCTTATAATGGCTTGAGTATGAGAAATGTCCAAAATTTAAGGAATGTGCTATGGGAATTTTTTATGGGTGAAAATTATCCTTAGCCAAGCAGAAATGGGTTCACTCACTCACTCATCACTTTCATTTGGTACTTCTCAATGAGATAAGATGTGAAACTCTGCATAAAGGTACCTTATAATGACCCGAGTATGGAAAAAGTCCGAAATGTGAGGAATGTGCTATGGGAAATTTCTTATAGGCGAAAAATTGTCCGTAGCCATTAGATACTTTCCAATGAGATGAAGATGGGAATGTCTACTCAAAGTCAGCTTATACAGTAATGGCTTGAATATGAAAAATGTCCGAAATTTAAAGAATGTGCTATGGAATTTTCTATAGGAGAAAAACTGTCCTTACTCAAACAGAGATAGGTTCATTTACTTACTCATCATTGATTAGGTGCTTCCAAATGAGTTAGAGACATGAAACTGTATAGTGGTACCTACCTTATATAATGACTTGTCTAAGTAAAAGGTTCCAAATTTAAGGAATGTACTATGGAAATTTTTATGGGCCAAAAACTGTCCATAGCCATTAGGTATTTCTTAATGAGAAAAAGATGCGAAACTCTATGAAGGTACCCTGTAACGGCTTGAGAATGAAATTTGAGGAATTTGCTATGGAAAATTTTTCATTGGCAAAAAAAAAAAAAAAAAAAAAAAAACCTGTCCTTACAATCAGAAATCGGGAACGATTCCGTTATTAAACACATCATGTGCATTGTGATAATGTTGTCAATCGTCCGAGTAGTCGAGTTGGTGCCCTCCTCGCTGTCTATCACGTGCGCCTTTGGAGTATGGGGTCTCGAATTCGATTCCCGGTAGAAGAGCCTTTGGAATTTTAACTCTCCTCGATGTTTCTGTGTTCGTGTCCCTGTCGTTCTAGATTAATAGAAAAACGAGCTAAGGTCACCGAGAAAAATCCGTTATCCGGACATCGGTATATTGTACAAATATACGGGATCCTTATGTTTACTATAGAAATCAATACTTAACATACGTTATCCATATGCTACATACGTACTGGCCTCTTTTCCGCTTAGATGTTACTCAGTGGCGTTACAGGATGTCTGACATCTAACAGTCTTCCGTACATTACGTACGTCAACTACGTAAAGTTACAAACGGCCATCTGTATGTGAGATCCTGACTAACTACATACTGTAGTTCTTTCCTTTGTGCGGAAAGTACGTTTATTCGGAACACTTATACGGAAAGTATGTTTAAAATATACTTTTTCAGTTATACGTTTAATGTACGTTAAGTCCAAAAATTACAGGATTTACATATGTAACCTACGTACGCCACATACCTACCTATGTAACCTATGTACCTACGTACATTTTTTCTCAGCGTGCGAGTAAAATAAGTGAAAGCTAGAAATAAGTAGTTAAGCAAGTTAATGAGGCACATTCTGAGAATCAGTTAACTTTTAAAAACGTGGGCTAAGACACGTACATACTGCCGTAAATTTCGTGGTTGGAAATCCAGACAAGGGGAGCCAATATTTTTTCTCTTTTCGGTGAAGATTTTTCCTTTATTGTAGTCATTTATATTAAATAGATATTGAAATTAATTGATAAGTAAGAGATTGTAGAAGTGAGGATATTTATAATTAATGAAGTTTCCGAAGAAATGAGAAATTTAATTGTTCGAGTTTATGTGAGACTAGCAACAAAATGTATCCGATTTCGTAAATATGTTGGTACCACGAGTTGTATTATGGTTACCACAGTCATTATGTAAAAATGTTCTTGATGCTTCGTGTCTCTATCTGTGAACAGTGTGCGAATCTCTTACGTATCAGCCTTTTCATCAACAGTGAATTTCGTGCCTTTGATCTTCATATTTCCTGAATTTGCCCACCTGAGGGTTCGCCCCCCACGCGTCCGCCTTTGCTCGGCCTACTTCCTCACACCTCTTAAGCTCACAATTCTACCGAATTTCAAATTTCTTTTCCTATTTCAACTATCTAAAACATAAGGTTTTGTATCCCAGGAAAACGCCTATTTAAATAACATGGGGATTTCTTCATCTCCCTTTAGATTCCTTAAAAATTAATATATATATTCACTTTTAGCAATTTTCCTGTAGGTTAGTCGCGGGAGGCTACAATCGTGCCAAATTTCATCTTTCTAATCCTGCCGGAAGTGAATAAACATTTTGGGGTGTAGAAGACGTCCAATATAAATAACATGGAAATGGTTTTTCAGTTCCTCATAAAACCACTCTAAAGTTGGAATTGTTTATTTTTACTGATTACTTAGGTAATACTAACGAAAACGTAGAAGCATACTGAATTTCAAGTTCTTATTCCAATTCCAAGTTCCTAAAACATGAGATTATAGGTCCAAAATAGACCCATTTAAATAACATGGGGAAATTCTTCATCCCCCTTCATCATTTCAACTTTCCACGTCAACCGGAAGCACCTCTTTAATTTATTCAGTTCATGTAGTTTTATATACAGTTAGGATATGTTGGTGGCAAATATTATTAAGATTACAAGCTATTTGAAAGGTGTATATCATTGGAAGGAAAACCCGAGGCAGTATGAAACAGCGCAACATGCGCGTCATGTAATGAACTCCGTAATTTCGCAATGTGGAATGGTAGAGAACAATTAAGTATATTGAAACACCAGCCATGTCTAGTGATGTAGTAGCGAGGATTCAGCATTAAGGGTTTTGGGCCCTGTTGATACTCTTCGTATTTAGGTAATGAAAAATGAGATGTTAGCGATCGTGATTTTGTAGTTCGGGTAAATGAATTAGAATCTCGTTTGGACATAACTCTCTGACAGATATTTAATAGAATAAATCCTCCCCGCTGTTCTAGTGGCTAGCATGTGCGCCTTTCTTGTACGGCGTCCTGGGTTCGATTTCCGGTGGGAGACCCCTTGGGAACTAATGTTGCATGTGACACATTATGACTCCTTTAATAATGTACAATTTTAAATTTAAATCCAATAATATGCCACAATTAAGGTATACGATATTGACATGGTGAACTACAAAAAGAAGTGAAATATGAACAAAAACACCAGAGGTACAAAAAGTGCAGCCAAGTTCGTCAGCCTCAAAAAGTATTGAGATGAGGATGGATGAACCAAACTCCTTGGCCCTGCATCTGAAACGAACACTGGAACTTGGCGCGAGGTGTCAAGGAAAATGATGTTAAGGAACCTTAGGGATAGTGGTGGTGGGCGTGGTGGGTTTGGGGGTTACCATTAGCCTTATGGCTGAAATGTCCCGGCCGTGAAACTAGGAACATACATCTTAATGTATTCGAATATGTTAGACATCTCGCGCCAAGTTCCAGTGTTCGTTTCAGATGCAGTGGTAAGGAACTTGTCTCATCCATCCTCATCTCAACTCTTTTTGAGGCTGACGAACTTGGCTGCACTTTTTGTACCTCTGGTGCTTTTGTTCATATTAATTCTACAGAAGAGTCCATTCCCTTTTCTAAAATTGTTTGACTTTTCGTTTTTTTCTTTCTTCTTTCTTTTTTGCAATATATTATTACCTTGTTTTGAGCTCGAACTACTGCCCCCCCCCCAATATTCCACTTGGATCCGCCTCTAGTTACACAATTAAGGAATTATCCACAGAAAGATACATTTAAAATTTTTTGTTGTTTATTACAAGGGCTTCCATGCGTGGAATAAAAAGAAATTTCTATTTTACGTAGATACAAATGTAAAGTAAAGCTAAATAATGTTAACTGGAAAGCAAAGTTGTTAATGTTTAATTTAGTCGGCAATGTCCTAGTGAGATCAGCGAAGTTAAATAGTACCGGATCTGGTCCGAGTGACCATGCGTACTCATTACATGGTATCGGCATTTCGGTATCCACCCAGCGTCTTGAGGACAATTGGGGAACTACTTGAAAGAAAGTATTGAACTCGGTGACTTCAACATTCGGCCATTCAAGATTCGTCTAATAACCTCAGGCAATGAAATTTGCAGATGTTAACTCAAGAGAAAGTGTAAGCGAATCTTGAATTCAAGATTGCCTAATGTGAAATTATGTTGGTAGTACTGACAAGAAATGACACAATTTAAGAAATTTGTAGTTTCTAAATTTAAAAAAATAAAAATAAGAAGTACACATCAAAACAGTATAAGCGCAATTACACTATATGACTAGATATTATATGTTTGACACCAAGATATGAAAATATTACATGAAGTTACAAAATGCATTACAGAAAATATAAAATGAAGTCACAAATTCGACGAGAGTTTGCATAACTCATAAAATAAAATTAAACAAAGCACCAAAGATCAGTATAAGCACAATTACGGTATAGATAGTATACGCTTGACATCGAGCATCTCCATTAAAAGTGTAAATTTTTAATTAAGTGTAAACTGTTTTGGTGCAGTATGCAGGGGTCTGAACCGGAAAAAAAAAAGTACCAATAAAACTTATGGGACAGATTCTTCCCATCAAGTATAGGCACATCCTAAAAGTGACCAGATATTCACTTAAGCTTTACCCAATATGGCTGCCATATCTCATGTGATCGCCGCAATCTATAGAATATCCATGTTTCCTTGATTTCTTACCTTTCGTTCAATTATACGATTTTGAAACTTATAACAAAATATTTTGTAAACAAATTTCTTCTCGTTTGATATAAAGTACAATCTCTGTAGGTTAGGTAGATATAAAGTTACAAATGAAGGACAGGGTTGTGTCGTTTAATCTTGTGTCTATTTTTTTTCTCAAGCGTATTTTTCTGATTTTTCATAAAGAAAGCAGATTTCATCAATCAGTCAAAATGTTTAAATACATGAAAATACAGGAGGAAACATGGATGATGTGATTATATTTTTACATGAATTTTCAGGAAGTAACATGGCTTTGTCTCTGTTCCAAAAAGGGAAGAAAACCTTTGAAACTACTTAAGAGATAGACAGTTAATTGTAACAGGTTATGAGTATATTCAATAATTCTACCACAAATCCTGAAGAACTAGTAAAAGTGGGATAACGTTTCCAATTATACTTTTATGCATCCCATGGGGTGACGCACTGGCTTTCTGTCGATATTTCACATACAGAAGACTTATTTCACACCAGTCACTTACCCCTCAGTTTTACTCTTAAGAGCAAATGTGAGCAGACGGCACGTATGGAAAGTGTACCCTGAGGAGCTAACTTTGCTGGAGCAACATATTCAAGTAATTGATATGGGGGAGCAACATATTCAAGTAATGGGGATCGGAAGAGAAAATGGAGAACGCTACCTAGTTCGTTGTTTGGACATAGCAGCACCATTTTTTTAAAGCTCGTGTATTACAAATGTAAAACTCTCATGTACTTGGGTCTATTGTTTACGTTCGAGATTGTTTCACTCAGACATGCAGTGGCGTAACTAAGGGCTTGGGGGCCACCCAGCAGACAACGTGGAATGGGGCCCCTTCTCTACGTCCTACATCACAATTTGAGGCCCCGTGATGGCTTCGCACCCCCCCCCCCCCGCAATGCGGGGTCTGCGGGGCCCTTATTTACGCCCAACCGTATCGTTTATGTCCCAACAGTGTACCGTGTCAGGGATGGACTTTTTTTTTGTCTTTTATATACCATAAATTATTTCTATCGCTTATAAAAAACTGAATTTTGCTTAAATAACGTTTTCTCTATAGATTATTTTGCTAAATAAGATTACAGAAACTTCCGTATAATGCCCTATTGTTCTCAAATTCATCATATTTTGTATATGTCAAGTGTAATTCTAGCATGTTCACATATTTTCTTTCTCTATTTTTTTTTACTTATATAAATATTATTTGTATAAACAAACAAAGAAATCAGAAAAATACGCTTGACAGAAACACAGGCACAACATTAAGCGATACAAGCCTACTCCTTCATTTCTAGATTTATATCTACCTGACCTACAGAGATGAATATACGAAACGAAACGTAATTTTATTCACAAAAATATTTTGTTACAAGTACCAAGACCGTATAATTGAACCTAAGCTAAGAAATGAAGGGAAACGTTATTTCTCTATACACAGTGTCGGCCAAATTGAATATGGCAGCCACATTGGATGTAGCTCAAGAGGAATGTTCGGGGACTTTCAGGATATTATTATACTTGATAAAAGAAAACTATCCTGCAAGTTTCGTTAGGCTACCAATTTGCGCTGGGTTTGTCAAAATTTTCCGCTACATACTGGACTATTTAATAAGAACGTGAAAATACTTTCAAGAAAAAATGATAACTATTAATAAGGTGCAGGACTACCAACGTATGTGAGCTAAACGAAGTGCTTTAAAAAATCAACTTTCGCCTAGTAAGAAGATTAACTGTGTCATCGCTTTGATTGACGTTTGCATAGCTAGGAGGTATTAGGCGAATCTTGAATAGGCGAAACTTGAAGCCCGGTGAACTCCCGTCTAGTAATTCAGCATTAACGGCGAGGGGGGCGATCTGCTGACCACACATCACTCCAAAGGCATGAGTGCCGCAAACCAGCTTTCAAGCCATGGTCCCCTAAAGGATGTTACGCCAGTGTTTTTTTTTTAAGTTTATTTCAGTGACGGTAGGTAGTATTCTGAGATTTATTATTTTTCTTTTTCCATTTTGCATAATTATGTTTCTTTTCTTGTTATTATATATATAAAACATTCTAGCAGTTTCGATTTGCTCGACTACAAACACGGAAGTGTACGATAATTTGGAACTATTCATACTGTTAGGTGAAAAAAAAAGTTGTATACCTATATAATACATCACAGTCTTATGAGCTTTTATAAGAAACAGAAAGTGAAATCTGAACTAGGACAGATATCTGAGTTTGAATCTCGTGTTTGGTGACACAACCCGAGACCATAGATAATAAAAGATGATTGTTGGATTTGAGTTTAGTGTCCCGTTCTGCACCAAGGCTATATGAGACGCGGACCTACAGCTTAATGTGTAACTATAATATTATGGAGAATAAGCGCATCGTAAGGTTGCAATAAGCTCGTGTTAAAAATGTGAATTAAAGTTGGTGTTGTGAAAGGTAATTAAGGATTTCATCCATTTGAAACAAATATTGTATTAGTAAAATATCTATTTGTTAAGATAATGAACGTAATTTTCTTTGTTTAACATGGCAGTCAAAGAAGAATTAATGGATAATAAATACGAAATTGTAAAATTTAAATTTCCTATCGTTTAAATACATTCTTGCTATTATCGACGGCATTATCTGGTAGGAATGTTGAATAACCCTGATTCAGCAGGAAGAAAATAAGCTATAGTATTGAAGTTGATTGATTAGATTTTCACTATATAACAAATATTGAGGTTATATGACACAAGATATGTTGTTTAAAGTGAAATGTGGATCACTATTCAAGTTTTATCCAGGCTTGATATACCTACTAATGATTGAATCCGCAAACACGCGTAGGAAACACGAGCATTGCAACTTAGCTACGAATGGACACGCCATTCAATAATTCTAATTCAAGAATGAAGGTTAAAAATAAGAATGATGAAACGACAGTCTGTAAGATGATACTACTTTCAGATTTTTATTTCACACTACTTATTCCGAGACGAAATCGAGACTTGACATTCTAGATCGAGACAAGCGTACAGTGTGTTTATCGAGACGAGATCAGGATCGAAGCCACTATTTGTCAAACGAGACAAGCCCTACACTGCGGTCTCGTCTCTATACCATCCGTAACCGAACTCCTCTAAATTGGACGATTGTCTAAAAGAAGTTGAAAGAATTATAGGCTCAACAACCATTTGTAACATAGTTTAGAAAATGTTCATGATTTTTTGATTATGAACTTTATACCAATTTACCAACATTATTGGGGAACTATTCACACAGGTCCTGAGAATAATCAAGAAATCACCACTGGAACTGTTCACATAGGCGGTGACAAATATAACTATGTGTAAAATTTTGGATGGCTGATGCCGTGAATGATAAAAAATAGTAGCATGTTTTGTGAAGTTAATTCTATGCGCCAAACAAAAGGAAAGACAAGCGGAAACAATGAAAGCGGAAATTTTATCTGCTTTAAATTCACTCGCTCATTTCAAACATGGGAGAGTGCGACAAGTGAGCAATGGAAAAAAAACGAAAGAAAATAGGAACGAAAAAAGACAACTGACATAATTTTCCTGGAATATTGATCATAAAAGAAAGTTCAAAACAAAGAAAACATTTTACAGGATGGTAGAATAATTATTTCGTTCTGATCAGTAACCTTAACAAAAAAAAGAGGTGTGTAAAATTAAGCATGTCTGCATGAACTCGTTTCAATCCCTGTACTCGTTTCAAAATTAACGTGGCATTTCTAGACATTTTCTACGTTCTATCTTCGCACTTTGCCCTCACTTATCTCCCACCCAGTATACGGTCTGCCACTAAACACTCTCTTTTTCTCTGTTTATTTTGGTGCTGAATCCAGTGCTAGTAATCAGTTTCAGCAATTTAATTCACCAAATTGGAATGTTCCCTTGTGAGTACTATCTGTTCACTGAGTTGTTACTTGTTCTTTAGAAACACTTCGTATATGTCGTTACTTTGGGGATTAAAGTCGATCCTTTGGCGATATCTCATATGGGCAGTAATGATTTCAGATTTGTTACTGATGGATTTCAATACATTGGATGTGAAAAGTACTACTGCAAAATACTGGGAATCCCCATTGAGCTCGATATGAAGTATGCCCTGGGGGAAATTTCGTAGTTCCAGGAGCAATACCTTGGGCCACCTTTTGAAAAATATTACTGCATATGGGTGCTAGTGACCGCAAATTATTCATATAACAATTAGTTCCTCGTGTTGCTGCGGATCTCCTATTGATTTTTCTTCTAAAGTTAAACATTTTATAAAAAGTCTCTTTACTGAAGTTTTTGCGAGAAAAACTGTTTTGAAAGAGAAATGCGAATAGACATTATTATTATTATTATTATTATTATTATTATTATTATTATTATTATTATTATTATTATTATTATTATTATTATTGTGATGCTTTATTTTGTTTAACCCGGGAACGGTCGACAGGTGAGCGCAGCGCTCACCCTTTTTTATATTTTCGTTTCAAAGTCGCCCTAGTGGGTTCACAGACCTGAGACGCTGTGTAGCTGTGTCTTGTGTGTGAGAGCCAAGTGTAACCTTTTCATTCTCTTCTGTTGGTGTAGTACTGGCTTTATAAATGTGACTATGCGTAATTTTTGAGCGCCACGCTCACGTGTCGACCGACGACGTGAGTGATTTCAAAAGAAAGGATTGCCGCATGTTTGTGTGAGAAGCTGATCTTTTCTCAGCTTCTCACACAAACATGCAGCAATCCTTTCTATATAAATATATATATTAATAGTCTATATTAACTATATATATATATATATATATATATATATTAATAGCCTCTAAAACGTTACTTGCAATTTTGCTTTAAAAAAAGGAAGAAAGAAAGGAAAAAAGAAAAGATTTTATTTAAAGCATACTAAGTTTTACAAGTCTTGCTTTTTGTTTCTTTGGTGTGCATGATCAATTTTTAGGATGGGATAAACGGAAGTTCGAAGTTCATGAGATTTATTCATTTATTTATTTATTTTTGTGAAAATTTTCAAAACAATGTTCGAATAATATTATTTAAAGAACATAAGGAAACTTTTGTAATAACTTGAATAAATTTACACAAGTAATCCAGCTTCCAAACAATTTATCGCATCTATTATACTTTCTAATTTCAACGACATGGAGGTCCTACAACTATCTATGGTATTAAACCTCGTGGTATATGTTATGGCGAAATAATTATTCACGAAAAACAGGACCGGGCTGGATAGGCACTCTAGTTCTATTCAAACATTCAGAACCAAGTAGCACAAATTGACTATGAAATGTGTTTTTTCACTTTAGTTTGATATTAAGTTTTTCTATGCAGTGTCAGTATAACCCCGAAAATAAAGCTAACCCTGTACGAATCTGGTTTTACAACCTTGAGGAAGGTGTACTAAACGTCACGGCCGTCTTGCACTGCAGCGACTGCGGACTTGTTATCTCACTCACTGCTTCCCTGATGTATTTTTCATAAGTGCAAGTTAAATAATTAATCTGAAAGTTATTTTCGATACCAGTTTGCTTGGAACCTACCACAGCGTTCCGTTTCTTTTTAGTTTTCATTTCAAACTCACGATGAAATATTTCGGGTTGTCAGTATTATAATAAACATGAATAGATTTAAACGAGAAGGATGTGAGTGAAGCCCTTAAACTGTATGCCCATGTGTCATATGGTCTAACTGTTAAAAAGTGACGTTAACTTCAATAAACAACAAGCAAAGCGGATGGTAAGGAATGAGAAAAACGAATGATATTAAAGAAACAAGTGGAATTAAGAAAATAGGAGGAAAGGGCAGAACCACAAGGAAACCTACACACATTGTTTTTGCGCAGCACAAAAGTGCAATAAGCATGAGATGGATTGAATCAGGGATTCAGTACCAGAGGTAAATACTATACCACTGATCCACCGCGGTCCCGTAGTTAGGGGTCCATGTCTCAAGCCCCCCTCCCCCTACAAACACACAATTTTGAAATTCAAAGTCTTTTGTACGGCAAAGTCTTGGTTTTTTTTTTTTTTTTTTTTTTTTTTTTTACCTTTTGTACCGAAAACCCCAAGTTTTGTGCTCTCGCCGTTCTCAAGTTATAGCAAGAATAATTTGGGAGGGCTGGAGACTTCGGAAGTTGAAAGTTCATTCTGTGCAAAAGTTTTGTACTAGTTTTGTGCTGAAAACTCCTAGTTTTGTTCTCTTGCCGTTTTCGAGTTCTCTCTCTCTATTAAATATAGGGTACCCATCTCTCCAGCCACTATTTTAGAAATTGAAAATCTTTTCTATGCCAAAGTTTTTTTTTAACCCTTTTACTCTGAAAACCCCAAGTTTTGTGCTCTTGTTGTTCTCAAGTTATAACAAGAATAAATTTGGAGGTGCGGGATGAACCTCCCACTTTAGAAATTGAAAGTCTTTTCTATGTCAGTTTATATCCCCAGTTCCGTGCTCACATTTCTCAAGTTAAAGCAACAATAAATTTGAGGGGGCTGGAGACATGCAACAACCCACTTTAGAAATAGGAAGTGTTTTCTATGCTAAAGTTTGGTGCCGTTTTTTGCTGAAAACCCCGAGTTTTGTGTTCTCACAGCTTTCGACTTACCCACATTTTAAATGTAGGGGATGTATATCTCTAGCCCCTATTTTAAAAATTGAAAGTTCTTTGTATGTGAAAGTTTTATGCATCTAGTCCAACTTCTCGCGAATATTCTTAGAACGTACACCAATCGTTTGTGATTTGTTTGGGAGGATATAGGAGTGAAGTCCCGAAGTTAGAAGTTTACTATTTTAAAGATACATTACCGCAAAATTGGGGGCCAACTTCGTGAAGTTAACACCCCATACTCACATATAATTTTAAAACCCACATCAATTGTTTTAAAATTTTTTGAGAAAATATAAGACTGAAATCCTAAAGTTTAGAAGTTTACACTTCTCAAGATACAGCCAGTAAAATAAAGGAGGGCCCCCATTCGCCACGAATAATGAAACCTACGTTAATTGTTTTGGATTTATTTCGAAGGATTTAGGGGTGAAATTGTTAAGTTTATGAGTTAAAAGTTCTGGATATACAGTGCAACAAAATAGTGGGGTCTCCCATTAGTCAAACTCTTCGTGAATATCAATCGTTTAGGAGTTGTTTGCGAGGACTTAGGAGTGAAGTTCCAAACTTCAGGAGTTTTTTTTTTTTTTTTTTTTTAAGATAAAGGGCTGGAAATAGTTTACGTGTTGTTTGCCACAACTTCATTTTGGTGTTGTTTGCCACGGTATTATCTTTGGCTTATCTTATATCACAATCGTGAAGATTTATACATAATCGACTCATAAGCTGAGGGTTGCCAGATGACCATATCATAAAAATCAAATCTATTATATTTATAAACATAATACATACAATACAACCTGTCCCAAGCACGTTATTGGGTTACTACACTATCAGCTGCTAACGCCGCTGTTAAATTTATTCAAGTTGAGTTCAAGCACTCGAGGTAATCATTTGTGTGCTTAAAATCTCCCCAAATGCATTTTCAAAATTTCTATGACGTACAATTTGTGTGTGTTCGAATGTGTAGCCAATGTTGAATGTAGGCATTTCATCAGGACCACCCATAAGTAGGAGGTAACCATCCCGAAAAATGAGAACCCGGACCTTCAGGAGGGGCATGTTTTTTTCTTTTAATCTTTCAAAGCTTTCCTAGAGATTAAATTAAACAAAATTAGATTTAAATATATGGATTTAGCAATCTTTTAAACATCTTTGGTGAGAGGAAGGAAACTTCTATTGGTAATACAAAAATTTAGTGACTTTTGTATTGTTAGTTGGCTAATTTCAAGACCACTCAAAGAACTCCTTTGTGGCTAAGCGGTTAGTGTACGCGCCTTTGACGTGGAAGACCCGGGTTCGATTCCAGCGGGAGCTCATGTGGATCGGATTCCACGTTAAACTGTAGGTCCACATCTCATATAGCCTCGATGCTGGGCGGGCCATTAAAAATTAAATCAAATCAATTCAACAGAGATTATTAAAATACATGGGTCGGCAATCTCTTCATAGCTTTTTTGAAACAAGATGGAATGTGCATGAATTGTAGTAGATTTGAGTTAAACATCCCATTCAGCAGCAGACTGAGACATGAACCTACATCTTAACATGGAATCCGATCCAAATAAGTTTTCGCCGGTAATCTAACCCAGGTCTCCTACCCTAAAGGCGCGTGGCTATCCACATAACCACAAGGGAGCACTGTGTACAATTTGATACAATAAAACCTATGGCAGAAGTAAACTAGCAGATTACATTTCTCTAAGTTTGAACCATTAATTCTCTCGGACGTTTGAAGGTAAATTTAGACCATATAAATGTAAGAAGTTGAATTCCGCAATCGAAAGATAAATCATTCGATACTGAACCACCCCCAGAAAAAAAGAACAATTTAAAATATTGTTTTTGTGGTGTAATCGTATCTCAGATGGATTCTAGGGGTGCAGAAATGAGAAATATTTGCTTAATTTTTCACGCAAGTCTCAGAGTAAACACTTTAGATGACAGTGATGCAGTGGGTTCTTCTGTTTCCTACCACTTTCTTCATTACACTATTTTTCATTCATTCTGATCATTACCATATCCTTTAGCTTACACGTCATAACCATAGGAAGTAAAACTGAAATATTTCATTTCATTTTTCTAAAGTATATAAAACCCAGTTCTTTAGTCGCGTATCATAACGGAAAAAGTAACATTTTGTAACAGCCCATATTAAAAACTCAGTTAAAAGAGAAAATGCAATTATATCAATTTACTAAGCTATTGTGATATTAATGATGTTTTGTGTTCAAAGGCGAGAACATTTACCACTTGTTCCAGAGAATCAAAAAGAGAGGTGCCTTGCAACCCTTCCTTTTACTCCAGGTGTGTGTGAATTTCCGCGATAATGAGATATGGTAAGATCGGAATGCAAATCGTGGCAAAATGGTGGCAATCAACACGAAAATCGAGTCGTGACAAACAACACGCCACCTGAAAATACTGGGGATTAACTTCGTGAGGGAGTAACTTCCTGAAACTAGCTCACCACCCAAAAAAAAAAAAAAAAAAAAAAAAAATCAAGTCACTCTCGAAAGTCTCGGTCTCTCGTTTCGAATATCGACAAAAAATGCATATATATATACCATTGTCCTTACTCAAAATGCACGCATTGTTAAGTTACATTTCTGATAGTAAACAATTACCCTTGGGTGACCGTGTTCAGAGGGGTATACACGGGAGAAAGAGGAATTCCATCTCTGATCACAAAGAATATCGAAAGTGTTTAAAACAACTCAAATTTTGAGGTGTGACTCAATATACTGTAGATCTATTCCCTTTTAAGTCATTTTTAGTCTAAGAGCATGTTTTCAACAAATTCCGAAATCTAATTTTGTAAAACAAGCACATAAGATTTCTACCTTCTAATATTATTTTGTTACACATAGTAGTAAATCCATAGCATTTTTTTTTTTTTTTTTTTTTTTACGTTGTAGAAGTTTAAGGAAGCAATACATCGCAAGAAATTACTTGCATTGGCGTTCTTGCTCAGAAAATTTCGACCTTCGAAAATGCAGGTAGCCATTTCTTGTTCTTTTTTTTTTTAAGATGTCATATTTTGCGCTATCGCTTCGTTCTGAAGGTTGGGTGCTGATTGCCACGTGTGCTGACTGCCACAGCCAATTATTGGTGCTGATTGCCTCGACTGGTGCTGATTGCAAATATCAAGGTGCTGACTGCCACAAGCCTGAGAGAAACTATTTGGAAAGAGCGAAATTAATCCGTCATACTAAATTTACTAATCATCATACTAAATTAATATGAGGGATTAATTTAGTAATCATCACAGCAAATCTCTGTGGCATCCTGTAAGTTACAAAGTTGATCACTAAGTGTAACGACATACGCTTGGATGTTTATAAAGGGGATTGTCTTTTCTGTTATTTGTACAATTTGCACATTTCGTTGTTTAAATTAATTGTTTTATTGTATTATTTAATGGATAAGTATTGTAAAGTAAAATTAGTGTTATAAAGTAACATTATTTATTCATCCAAATAATGTTTTTAGAGTCAAAGAAAGGGCTATTTAAACAATGCTAGAAGGACAGTTCTTGGCATTAATAATAATAATAATAGGTGCCTTCCATTTCAACTCAGGCAAAAAAATATAAAATTGTACCAACATCATCTCAGATATTGTTGAAACTTTTTTTATAGCAACTAGACATGTTTTTAAGAGACCCATATTTTTTTGTTTTGTCGAAAAAAATTTTCCCGCCAAGTAATGGGCCATCAAAGACGGGGAGTACAATTTATGAATTGTAGAAGACATGAAAAATGGTCAACTTCGGAGCCTCACCATTCGCCTATGGAGACAGGTAGAGTTATAATTCTTGTTGTGCTATGTACATAGGGATATAAATAAACTATATTTTATTATAGTTTGGTTTGCGCATGCGTATCTTTTTGTACATAAATTAACAAATGAACGTCAATTTATCTGAAAAGTCGAAGTTTGCGAATTTTTTTCGAGCACTTCCGGTTCGAATTTTAAAATTCTGTTTTCACGGTTGGTAAGACCTAGTTACCCGCTTTCCAAAAAAAAATTTGTATCGCTTCTGTGGTCAACCGTTTTGTCGCAAAAAATTCGAGAAATTGTAAAATTTTCAAAAATCGCCATTTTTGGGCGCCATTTTCTCAAAAACACCATTTTTTTAAATTCTGAAATTTTGTCAGATGGTTCAACTTTACACGAATAATAAACACACCAAATATCATTCTCGACCAATGCTTCATGGATTAACTGCAGCCTTTTAAAGTTAGCAAAGTTTCGCTAATTTTGATGTCACAGTTAGCAACACTGGGAACAATGAAAGTGCAATGATTTGATGATGTTTGTGGTTCACATTCATTAAATGAAGAATAAATGGTTTTCTTGGCTGTTTTTTTTTTTATTATTATTTTGATTAAAAAGGCTCTCTGAAATAGTAAAATGAGCCTCCCTCTACTCTTCAGTTTTCTTAAACTGAAGTAATCTGAGGTGGAAATTACGATTACGAAACACACAAATTTCAAGTTCACTTACTGAAAATGGTCTTCGGAAACAAAATTTCACTGTTTTTTTTTTTTTTTTTTTTACATGGACCAATCATTTGCTTGGTGGTTGTCTTCTTTGCTAATAGCATGTAACCGTGCAGATGCTCCAAGACGATCCCCCCCCCCAGAAGAAGAAACTTTCTTATTTATATATAAATAAAACCCATCCCAGAATTTGGAGCTCTTATAAGTAGCTCTAAGTAGCAGTATTACAATCCCCCCCCAGAAGTCCGTCCTGGATCCGCCCCTGCGTAGCACATTGTCGATAGTCACAAAACACTTATTTTCACTTCTCTTATGCTCTTCTGGAAACCTGTACCCTGCTGAAGGTTCATGTGGAAGCATAAACAGCACTTCAACTTCACGTAATTCATGATTTATTCATAATATTTCTGCTGCGCACCACTGGTTATCATACATATATGTATATAACAAAAGTTCCTTTTTGCAGATTTCTTAAATCTACACTTCGAATTGCAAAAGCTCGATTTTGGGGGAAGTATGAAGTTAGTTCATGGTGACCCGTTACTGCCATAAAAACTTCGCAATTTTCCGAAAGCCAAAGATAACTTCGTTGAATACCAGTTACCGGTCGCATACTTACCCTTTTTTCTTCCGGAAGTCGTCGAATTCAGTTCCAGGTAACAAAACGAGAGTAATACCCGGAGTTTGTACTTGCACTATATTCACGAATTCTCCTGCGGTTTCAGTGGGGACGCGGTGGCTCAGTGGTAGAGCGTTCACTTCCGGTGCTTGGGGTCCCTGATTCAATCCCAGCTCGTGCCGTGTGAGTTTTGTGGTGGACAAACACCGTGCTCGTGGGTTTTCTTGGGGTTATCCCGTTTCCTCCCATTTTCTGCATTCCACCATTTCAATCATTTCTCATAATCACCGTCTCCTTTAGCCTAACCGGCATAACCATGGAACGTAAAACTTAAAGATTTCATTTCATTTTTTTCTTCTGCGGTTTTAATACTTTGTATCTGTTTTAGCCTAAGGATATGGCGCGTTGCCACATTCTTTGCCCCCCCCCCTTCCCCACTACCGTCGCAGAGACCCTTGCATGGCCGGTTTCACTGCAAAAACACTGCTTTATCGGACCTGTCTGCATCTTGAACATCTGAAAGCGATTTTTAAAGTGGGATGCAGCACCATCAGAAATCACTGACACGGTTTGGGAAATTGTAGATTCACCAATTTTCACGTATTCAAACCTTTTTCTATAAAATATATTTTCGCTTTTCTTCGAGTATGTTTAGAATCTTGTCTATGACTATGAGTACATGAGCCGAATCGTGTGTTTTATCGTCGTTTATTACAACAAAACGGTCAATTGTTTCATATTTCGGTGATAACTCTGAATTTCACTTTGCAGAATAACAGTCCAGTTTTCAACGAAGTCCACATGAAGTAAAATAGAATTTGTATCTTGAAATTTTATACGATGCTTTCGGTAGCAATTAATTCTCTTTGGATTTTCTTGATGCAGTCATGAATTACAATTCTTACAAAGACACCACACTTATTTCTTGCACTCCAGGATATTCACCACATTCTTGAAGAAGACAGCTGTCATTTTCTACGGATCATACTACTAAAGGAAATAGGTCACTCATGACAGCTTCAATACAGGTTGCACCTTTGATTTGTTGCAACGCAGTAGCAGCTAACTTAAAATTTGCACAATACACACACACACACACACTTCCTCTCAGGTTGCGGACTGACACACTTTAGTCGAATACTATAAAATTCCGAGTGACCCATTTTTATGCTGGGATTGTTGTTTAAAAATTCAGTAAATTTCTTTGGAACGCGTAAAAAAACGTTTCGATTTTTTTTTTTTTTAACTTTTTGTCATTTTTCGATCACTGTAATGACATCGCACTTAATTGAGACTTTGTCTGGAGCATTCCAAATCATACTGAGGTAATAGTTTAGGCCTTTTATAGATCATCAGAATTCATTGGATGGCCATTTGAAGTAAACTTAAAATTTGTGTGTTTCGTAATCGCGATTTCCATCTCAGATTACTTCAGTTTAAGAAAACGGAGGAGTAGGGGGAGGCTCATTTTACTAGTTCAGAGAGCCTCTTTGTTCAAAATAATAAAAAAACCAGCCAAGAAAGCCTTTTATTCTTCATTTAATGAATATGAACCACAAACATCATCAAATCATTGCACTTTTATTGTTCCCAGTGTTGCTAACTGTGACATCAAAATTAGCGAAACTTTGCTAACTTTAAAAGGCTGCAGTTAATCCATGAAGCATTGGTCGAGAATGATATTTGGTGTGTTCATTATTCATGTAAAGTTGAACCATCTGACAAAATTTCAGAATTTAAAAAAATGGTGTTTTCGAGAAAATGGCACCCAAAAATGGCGATTTTTGAAAATTTTACAATTTCTCGAATTTTTTGCGACAAAACGGTTGACCACAGAAGCGATACAAATTTTTTTTCGGAAAGCGGGTAACTAGGTCTTACCAACCGTGAAAACAGAATTTTAAAATTCGAACCGGAAGTGCTCGAAAAAAATTCGCAAACTTCGACTTTTCAGATAAATTGACGTTCATTTGTTAATTTATGTACAAAAAGATACGCATGCGCAAACCAAACTATAATAAAATATCGTTTATTTATATCCCTATGTACATAGCACAACAAGAATTATAACTCTACCTGTCTCCATAGCCGAATGGTGAGGCTCCGAAGTTGACCATTTTCCATGTCTTCTACAATCCATAAATTGTACTCCCCGTCTTTGATGGCCCATTACTTGGCGGGAAAATTTTTTTCGACAAAACAAAAAAATATGGGTCTCTTAAAAACATGTCTAGTTGCTATAAAAAAAGTTTCAACAATATCTGAGATGGTGATGGTACATGCTCTGCCTGAATTGGAATGGAAGGCACCAATAATAATAATAATAATAATAATAATAATAATAATAATAATAATAATAATTCCACGTCTAAAGAACTAGATTTTCCGGATGATCATCTTCGCTTCGAAGATGGAATTTCCTTTCTGCAGTACGATAGATTGGAACAAGATAAACGGATTTTGTGTTTTGGATATGATGGTCTGAAGTCAGTGCTGACAAGGGAAGTTCGGGACAAAGCACTCGCCTGCAGAGAAACTAAGCATACCATTTGATGCTGATTTCAACAGGTAATAATGTTCCTGTACAGTTGAGAACTGTTCGAGATATTCAGATTGGAAATTTATATGAAAAAATGAGTGGATGCATATTTAAACGCGTTAAGTATTTTCTTCCATAGCGAAGCCTGATGTTTTGAACTTGCTACTGCTTGATCACTGGGTCCATTCACAGACAAATTGTTAATTACAAGTTGCATGACGGATGACAAAAGACGTAATGGTTGAGAAGATACCAAAGAACCGCTGCACACGTTGATACAACCATTTGATGTGTTTGGATTCCTATCAATCAAAGATTATGGCAGAAGATTTGTACAGAGTATGAAACAACTTCATCAGGACGTTATGATGTACCAACGAAATAATCAAATACAGTTCGTGTCCATACGTATCAGTTCCTATCACCGCAATACATTGGATTGTTTCATTTTGCGTTTCACAAGGCATGTTACGAACAAATTATAGGCCTATACCTTTTGAATCACTTGTCAAATTTGCTTTCTGCTTTGGTTCTGCAAACTGTTCCCTTGACGGATGCAACGCAATTGCACATATAAAATGTTCATGGTGCAAGGAAGTCTTTTGCCTGTGTCATTTCTTCATAAAACAGAAGTGATCAATTTTCATCTCTAACCTATCATTATTGTGTACAATATAATGACTAATTGTATCTAACAAACCCGTTAGTTATTGCAAAACAGTTTTTTTATGTTACTTCCGATAGCTTTCAATTCGTATGTCAATATTCATGGCTAATTATGTTGCACTTAACGCGTTTAAATGTGCATATCCTCATTTTCTTATATAATGCCAAGTTGAATATCTCGAACCGTTCTCAACCGTACAGGAAATTTATTAGCTTGTTGTAATCAGCATGAATTAGGGCTTCAAATGGCATGCTTAGTTTCTCTGCAGGCGACTGCTTTCTCCCGAACTTCCCTTGTGAGGGACAGCCAGCAGTTTTTTTTTTTTTTAATGTAATTTTCAAGAGTTGCTCCAAACAATTTGCGCAGCTGTACACAGCTCATGCTGACATAGGGAGTTCAAGTGAGAACACATAAATCGTACCAATTTTGTACGTACCGCTCCCTGACAAAACTGAAAGTACATACAGAGACCTGTTTACGTTTGTTAGAAGTTGGTCTCAACAACATGATCCTAAGGTTCATCACGTTTCTTTCATGCTTCTTGACGTCCGGTAATGTTACGTCTAGCAACTTCCTCTCAGGCTCGTGGCAGTCAGCACGCCATCGTGACAATCAGCACCTTGATATTGACAATCAGCGCCAGTCGTGGCAATCAGCACCAATAATTGGCTGTGGTAGTCAGCAGCAATGACAATCAGCACCGTTCTGAAAACCGATTTCTGCTTTTCTTCTGTTCGCAAGTGTTTGTCAATATTGCAGTTTTAGAAATTCTAGTTTGATAGTGCAGAAAGTTGATAGATCTAAGGTTCTGGCATCGCATTCTTCTTCTTCTTCTTCTTCTACTACTACTACTACTACTACTTATTATTATTATTATTATTATTATTATTATTATTATTATTATTATTATTATTATTATTATTATTAGTAGTAGTAGTAGTAGTAGTAGTAGTAATCCATCAGTATCAATGTTTAAACAAGTTAATTGTACAGAAGAGTCCATTCCCTTTTATAAAATTGTTTGACTTTTTTTTTTTTTTTGCAATATATTATTACTTGTTTTGAGCTCGAACGATTGCCTGGATCCAGGCCTAGCAATACTCAGCCTGGATCCGTCCCTGGTTACACAGTTAAGGAATTATCCACAGAAATATACGTTTAAAATTCCCTGTTGTTTTATTACAACCGCTTGTGTGTATGGAATAAAAATAAATTTCTATTTTACATAGATAACGATGTAAAAGTAATTAATGTAGTGGAAAGCGAAGTTGTAAATGTTTAAATAACTCGGCAATGCCCTAGTGAGATCAGCGAAGTTAAGGAGTGTCGGCTCTGGCTCGAGGAACGGTTTCCGACCATGCATACTCACTAGATAGTATTGGCATTATGGCATGCACCCAGCGTCATAAGGACAATTAGGAAGCTACTTGAAAGAAAGTAATAGCGAACTCCGGTTGAGAAAGCCACCATTAACGGCGACGGGAGTCGAGTACTGAGCACTCATCACTCCCACAGGCGTGAGTGCCACAAACAGACTTTTAAGCCATGATACCCGAAAGGGGATTTTTTTTTTTTTTTGTAAACTTTAATTCAATCATAGTATTTAGTGATGAGCAAATGCAAGACCAGGACCAAGACCGGGGTGGTCTTGGTCTTGGTCTTGGTCTTGCACATCCAGTCTTGGTCTTGGTCTTGTACTTGCACATCCAGTCTTGGTCTTGGTCTTGGTCTTACATGCAAGAGTCTTGCAAGTCTTGCATTTAAGAAATCTCAAGCTTTTCATAGGTAAATTTTACTCTGGATATAAGGGATAATAAACTCTACAATGCACCAGTAGTAACGGAAATACAATATATGTTTCTAAATGTAACATAATTTACCGTCGTGTAAGTATGATGATAGTGTACAACATAGCTGATGACCTTTATTTTTTTTAATGGGTGCCCACGCTTCACTACCTATAAGATAAATCACAACGTTTCGTAATCTGTTTATATTTTTAAGCGATCCAATACTCCACTGGTTCCCAAACTGCGGAGGGGAACCCTGGGACGCATGAAAGAAAATCAGACGGCACAGATTATTGAAATACCATGAATTGCAAAATTATTTTTACACTCTAAAGGCGTCAGATTTTTCTTTTCAACAACGATTAGCTAATCCTTGTATTAATCAAAACTTCCAATTAAATATTGAGATTTTGTTTTACTGATTCCAATATGTACTCTATGGGTCAGAAACATTGACATTACGCAAAAGTGATGAAAAAATTGCAGGATTTCGATACATGGGCATGGAGAAAAAAACAGAGAATTAGCTGTGTTGAACGGACAACGAATGAAAAGGTGTTAAAAAATTAGCAGTAGGGAAAAAAGAAGAATTTTATATATTGTTAAGAGAAGGAAGAGGAACTGGTTAGGATATTGGCTGAGAAGGAACTGTATTATGAGAGACGTGCTGGAAGGTAGTGTGGAAGGAAAGAGAGGGAGGGAGCGAAGGAGACTAGTTGAAGGAAGGTATTAAAACAGAAAATTGCTACATCAAGACGAAGAGACTAGCTTAGGACCACCGAACATTGAAGCTTTTCAGTTGCAACAAGTAACCTGCCAATAATGGCAGAATAGCTATTATGAAGATCATGATATATTTAGCAATATTGACTAAAAAAGAGAGAGGAAAAATTAAAATAATAATTATTATAATCAAACCTCTTAATATTGTACAATAATTTGAGTCAAAACTGAAAACGATTCAACTGTCTATGCCTTTTGTGTAAATTCAATCTATATAAATACTTTTGACCTGTATTTGAAATACAAAATAACGGCATCAAACTCCAAGTTATTTGAAGTCTCACTTGTGAATATGGATTACTAGCATCATGTACCCACTTCGTTGGGTTAAATAATAATAATAATAATAATAATAATAATAATAATAATAATAATAATAATAATAATAATAATAATAATAATAATAATAATATATTTCGTTAGTCACTTTTTACTATTAGTAAAGCGCTCTCTGACATCGATCATTTTTGATTATTTTTTATATTTCTCTCTTCTTCTCCTCCCCAAGTTCCGGGGCTGAATTTGAATTTAAACGGCATCAAAGTGTCGCTGTTCGTCTCAGAGACCCCCAAAACTAAGGATTCGGCACTAATATAGGTCATTTTGAATAAACTTATATATCTCCTTCACCCCCACGTTGCGAGGTACGGCATGGGAAGTGTCATTGTTCATCTCAATGACCTCGAAAACCATGAGTTCGACATTGATAATGGTAATTTTTGATAATTTTATATATGTTGTTTCTCCCTCAAGTTGCGGTGCTGAATTTGCATTTAAACGGGATCGGAAGTATCACTGTTCATCTTAGCGACGCCGAAAACTATGGATTCGACACTAATATTTGGTCATTTTTGATCATTATTATGTATCTCCCTCTCCCCAAGTTACGATGCTGAATTTGGTCGTAAACGGTATCGGAAGTGCCAGTAATCAACTCAGCAAACTGGAAAACTATGGATTCGACAATAATATTTGTCATTTTCGATCATTTTTATATATGTTCTCTTCCCTCCGCCAAGCTACGGGGCTGAACTTGGATTTAAATAGCATCGGAAGTGTCACTGTTTATCTCAGGAACTGCAAAAACTATAGACTCCATTTTAATATGAGTCATTTTCGATCATTTTTAAATATCTTTCATTCCCCCTCCCCTAAACTGCACCGTCAAAGTGATATGACAGAAACCATCTCAGATCCGATCCTCATCTATGTTGAAAATGAGATCAAGTTCGGTCGGGTGGTTCAAGAGTTATTAAATTTTATTTATTTTTGTACATTTTCCATCCCCACCTCCTACCGTCAAAGTGATTTGATAGAAAAAACACCCCAAGTCAGAACCTCATCTATGTTGAAAATTTGATCAAGATCGGTTGGGTGTTTCAAAAGTTATTAAGTTTTATTTTATATATATATATATATATATATATATATATATATATATACCCCTCCCTTCCTCCTCCCTTGGGTTTTACTATCAAAGTGAAACAAACTCTAAAAACATTTTCAGGACTGAACCTCATACATGTTAAAAATTTGATTGAGATCGGTTCAAGAGTTATTGAGTCACAAACTTAGTCATTTTTATTTCTATTTATATTGATTTTTGTACATCTTCCCCTCCTCCTGCTCCCCTACATTGCTCCGTCAAAATGAACTGACAGATATCATTCCCCAAGTCAGAACACCCCAACACCCCTTAAAAAACACCCCAAATCAGAACCTCATCTATGTTAAAAATTTGATCGAGACTGGTCGTTTGGTTCAAGAGTTATTAAGTTTTATTTATTATTTTATAACTCCCCCTTCTCCTCCCCTAAGTTTTACTGTTAAAGTGAAATGATGGATACACTCCCAGGCCCAAACCTCATCTATATTGAAAATTTGATCGAGATCGGTCTGTTGGTTCAAGAGATTAGGAGTCCCAAAAATAGTCATTTTCAATTTTATAATATAAATTTATTGTTGTTGTATAATGTTATATTGTTTTAATCCTCGATGTGTCGTATACCTAACAAGGCTAAATATTAATAAACAATTATTCAATGTATAAGCATCCGCTCATGAAATCAAACTTGCGATCACATGCCCTAAGTGTTTGTCAATGTCATGAAAATGTTATTTCGACATTAGTTTTAAGAGTACACATTGAACACTTCCAACGGATGCTTGAGTCTCGGAGCCAAGGCCATACCCATGTAGTCGACACCTATGGTGTACGGTATTACTGATATTCGATCTACATTTCTCTTTAGTTTTGGAAGAAGAACACCACAATATGCTTTGAAATGAAATTAAGTATCTAGTTTAACGCCCCACGATTGTGAACCAAGGCTAAGGGAGACGGTAATGATGAGAAATGACTGAAGAGGTGGAATGAAGGAAGTAGGAGGAAACGAAAAAATAACGAGAAAAACCACGCACACGGTGTTTGTCCACCAAAAAAGCTCACATGGTGCGAAATGACACCTGTGTCGCTTGAAAACGAGTAATATCTACAGAACACGTGAACAAGCAATTCAGAAAACGACATACTGTTGCTATAAGCTACAGGGGCAGATCGACTCACACGGATTGCATAAACTACTGGAATACATTCACTTCAGCAGCATTTTTACTGAAGCCAAGAAATTCATCTCCTTCTTTTTTACATTATATAAAAAAATTCAATGGTCTTGGTCTTGGTCTTGCAGGTATGGTCTTGGTCTTGGTCTTGCAAGTATGGTCTTGGTCTTGGTCTTGCACATCTTGATCTTGGTCTTGGTCTTGCATCGGGATTCCTGGTGTTGGTCTTGCATCCAAGACTCTTGCAAAAACTGCAAGACCAAGACTCTTGCGCTCATCACTAAATATTCAGCATTCTGAGATTTAAATTTTCTGTTATCGTTACGCAACTGTGCTTTTTCCGTAATTATATAAAAAATTCTAGCAGTTTCGTTTTGCTCTACTATAAACACGAAAGTATACAACAATTTGTAATTTTCATTCTTTACAAAAAAAAAAAAAAAAAAATGCCTATATAATGCATCACGATTTTATGAGCTTGTATAAGAAACGGAAAGTGCAATTCGAACTACGAGAGACATCTGAGTTCAAACCTAAACCTAACTCGATTGAAGACGCAACCGAGACTATAGATAATAAAAGGTGATTGTTTGATTTGAGTTTAGCATTCCCTTCTGCACCGAGAGTATTTGAGAAGTGGTCCTACAACTTAATGTGCAGCTATAGTATTATGGAGAATAAGCTCATCATAAGAGTGTAAGAAGGTCGTGTTATAAAGTGTCAATTAAAGTTGGTCTTGTGAAAGGTAATAAAGCATTTCATATATTTGAAACAATTATTGTAGTAGTAGAATATCTATTTGTTTAGATAATGAACGTGATTTTCTTTGTTTAACATGGCAGTCAAAGCAGAATGTAATCTATAGGCTATATACAAAAGAAAAGTAACTACTTTTGTGACTTAATAACTCTTGAACCACCCATCGAACAATCAAATTCTCAACATAGATGAGTTCCAGCCTGGGATGGTTTTTATTATTTCATTTTAACGGTACAATGTAAGGGAGGGGGAGGGGGATTCATTAAAAAATGATCGAAAATTACCGATATTAATGTCGAATCCATAGTTTGTAGTGTCGTTGAAATGAACAGTGCCACTTCCGATGCCGTTTAAATCCAAATTCAGCTCTGCAAATTGGAGGAAGGAATGGGTATATATATATATATATATATATATATATATATATATATATATATATATATATATATATATATATATATATATGTGTGTGTGTGTGTGTGTGTGTGTACAGGGGCGGAGTGGGAGCCATAGGGCCTACCCTGCTAAACTGAAATAGGGGCCCACTGTATAAAAATGTAAAAAATGTACTTGGCATTCTTCATATGTATTAGATATAAAAGTCCATCTTCGAATCCATAAATAGTATCCCAAATATTCATACAAAAGCAAAACATTAATTACAAAAAATCTGGAGTAGGAACATTTTAATAGTAACTCATACAGTGTGTAATTGGCATTATCATTTTTTATTGTAAACACACACAATACCGGAATTGGTGCTTTCAGTTATTTATATAGTGATATTGTTTTTTATGTAATGAATTTAAACCATTTATTTAAACAAATGAATGTCATGTTTTAGAAAACCCAAAATATATACATGTGCAATAAGTAAAAATTAACCTCAAGTCAACTTTGAGACACTAAATAATTAAAGCACTGACAGAAATAATGTAAGTTTCTTTCCTCATAAATCAGTTCTAATATCAAATTGGTTGAAATTTTCTACTGAATTGCATACTCTAACCTAATATAATATAATATAATATTAATATGAATGCCAGAAATGTATCCTAATATTAATATCTTCATTACGCCCCAGTTACACACACAATTTCAAATATCTACCTAATTCTTTGGAGCTAGATACAAGATCGTCAATCACTTTGTCGTAATCAAACGTATATGATCTTTCTATGTATAAAAGAATAAAGTCTTCCAACAAATCTTGTCCAAGCGATGAACGCAACCGATTTTTGATCACTTTCATAATCGAGAAAATTCTTTCACATGATACTTGGGTACACGATAGGGTTAGAACATACTTATACGCTTTATACAACGATGGATATAATGGCCCATAAAGATTTAATTCATGAAGCAGGTGCAATGCACAAACTAGACACACTTTACACTGTCTTGCACGTTTGCATTTCCAATCATCTTCCTCCTCACTCTCAGTTTCATTATCTTCCTCTTCTTCATTTTCCTCTTTTTCACTACTATGAGCATATTGCTCGCTGCCATGCTAATTTCTTAAAATATCCTGCTTTTTACATATTGGTGGATTATAGTCCCTATAATGACGAGCAAATTGGAGCAGTTCCTCTTGAATTTGTTCTCTTTCCACTTTGCAATAATGGGGTAGAGTATTGAGAGCTGAATCAGGTAGTTCTAAAGTACTTATCTCAGTCGAACCTCCTTGGTCACAGGTCGGGCCAGGGCTGCTCTAGCCACGGGTCGGCTCGGGTCAACTTTTTTATGCGTCGTTTAGGCTAAAACCTATTCGGGTCATGAGTCGGGTCGGGTCTACGTTCAACTCGGCCCGACCCGCTCGACCCGAGAAGGATTTAGCCGAAACGGCGCATAAGAAAGTTGACCCGAGCCGACCCGTGGCTAGAGCAGCCCTGACCCTAGCGTAGGTGACCTGACCCGACCCGTGTCTCAAGCAGGCTTGACTCGACCCCTGACCCATGAAAGCCTGATCTGACCCGTTTGAAAGCACTACGCGGCAGCAAACAGTTCAGTTAATTTTGTGTTCGTCTGTTAAAGTTGTGTAATTTCAAGTAAAAATAGCCATAAAAGATAAGCTACAATTGACTGAAATCATCCAAAGACGTGGTGTATACATTATAATTTATAAACACATTAGACAGAAAAAAAAAAAAAAAAACTGGCAACTGTCCTGCAGTACTCGAATGAGTCACATCACGCTCATTTGTTTCTTGGGGCTTCACAGATTCAAATAGCCTACGTTGTTTTGGGTCAGATGCAGCTTTTTGTAAATGGCATCTTCGTGTGTGTTCTCGCTTTTTAGCACCACTTTTATATCTTTTCTTTACAGTAATCTTACAATCACTCCCACCATCCATGCTGACACAACCACATCTGTCTTCCACGACAAACGACACGTAACTGGTGTTCTAATAATTAAATTGCTGCTATCGGATATGCTCTTCGATGTAATATACAAATAAAACACGAGCCGAGGGTAGCAACTTCATAGTAATTGTTTGAGATTTGTATAAAACAATCGTTGATAGTGGCGACTAATTTCTTTTCGCTTTACCGCACTTAAAAAAAAAAAAAAAAAAAAAGCCTGATCCGATTTCTTTCTTCGAAGCTTGGTCTGAGAACAATGCAGTTCAAAAGCGTTCCGGCTCCACCTCCACTTTCCACAATAACAATATCTATGAAACTATTATTTCTTAAAACATCGCCACTCGCCGGCTTGTAAAAGGACCGGAGTAGACAATGGTATCCAAAACCAATAACAGCCTGAAATGTACTGTGTTTCTTATATTTAAAAAAGTAGTAGTTAACGTGCTCGTTTTTAACAGCTGCTGTATCACAAACCCCGCAATGTTTTAGGACCGAATTGTCTCATAGACGGAACCTTTTCAAGTCGATAAACGTGAAGAAGAATAAGGTCTGTTCATGAAAGTTTAACTTTACGTCTTTTTTTATGCAAAACACAAGTTTGCGGGAGTTACCCTGCCATATTTTTGATGCTGGTAGGTTTAATTGAGCACATCTTTTTAAAATTGGTGGAGGGGGCCCACCCTGCATTTGTAGGGTAGCAGGATGGGCCAGTCCGCCCCTGTATATGTATACCTTTCGGGTCCTTGTCTTCCAAAGCGATTTGCACTTTGTGGCAATGTCGCAGATAAAGAACCATTGATTACATCTACCAATGCATCAAGTAATTACATCGATTCTTGCCAGATGACAGTTAAAGTCAATCATGGGCGTCTTTAGCATGTTAAAATTGGGTGCGGGGACGACTAGAATGCTAGTAGACCTCAACTAAAGTTATGTGAAAATTATGAGTAAACTGAAATCTACTTTACTAATGACATCCGCTCTTTCTAGCCTTAGCAACACAGTTCATCATAATTTTCTTCCATCACTTTTAGACTACTTGCCGAATAAAATTATGTTTGTATATAATATGATTATTAGGTAATTTCTTCACCTTGCTATTCCTACCGTTGAATTCCTGCTCAGTTTTCTTAAACGCATTTGCAGCAGTGTAGTTTCATAGTCCTCATATATTTCGATTCTGTAGCTAACAAAATCTTAACTCTCTGAAAGAAGTCTTACGATGATGCTTGATTTGATTATGAATTTCGATTTTTTTTTATTTTTCTTCTGCATTCTTAATGAACTCAAAATGTATATTATCTACCTTTTTGTTCTTAATTTCGCTGTATGTTTTTGAAGTTGTCCAATGAACCATCCTCGTTTACTTCATTTTCCGTTTTAATGTCTAAAATGTACTGTTTATTCTTGCTGTCATCCGACTCCTCAATGTATTCTTTGCATCTTCTTCAAACCAGTTTTGCCAGATCTAGCATAATGATACTAGATCTAGCATAATTTGCATGTCTTTAGCATCTAGCATCTTGCTTTTAGCATCCTGCCCAATTCTAGCATAATTTCAGCAAGTTTATCAAAAAGCCGTAAAATCTGGAGATGAGAAAGAAGTTGGTCGCGGGAAGGAAACAGTCGGTAAACCATACAGCCAGTCTTATTTTCCGAAGTAGGTTAGAAACGGCTTTGGGCTTTTTTTTTTTTTTTTTTTTTTTGTGGCTCCACCCAGGGTTTTCTAATCCTTTAACTGCGAGGCATGGGCGGAGCTATGGGGGCCATTCTCCCCCCAACTTTTTTGACAACTTCACTATCTTTATTTCTGACTTCATGACCATCTTTATTCCTGAAATGAAACGTCCGAGACCGACCAAAAATTTTCCCCCCAGCAGACAATTCCCAACTCCGCTTATGCTGCCAGGTAATTTTCTTTCAAAATATGTAAACAAACACTTTGTATTCATTTATACGCCATTGAGTCTGGCAACGACTGCACTAGTTTAGTTGAGTTAAAGCTTTGGTGCGTGAAGTATTGAGTTTTATCCACGCACTCTTGCGCTCTGCGTATTTTAAGTTACGTTATCGTATCTCAGCTTCGTTTAAAAAAAAAAAAAACTCCTGAATTAGTAATTATGAGGATCTAGCATAATTTGACCGAATCTAGCATAATTTCGATAAGGTTTTGGAATAATTCCGAGCTGTGAGTCTGGCAACGCTGCTTCAAACTCAATTCACTCATTAAACACTCATTTCATCTTTAATTTCTATATTGTCATAGTAGTTGTCCCTTGCTGCCCTTCTACAGTATTCGCATGAAATTTACTCTCATATATAATATTCAAATTTGTCTATCTTTTAAAATTCTTTTTGGTCACCTTCGCTTCTATTGTATATTTCCGTCCTTGTAGATTTCCCTTCTTAATTCGCAGATAAACTTTCTATACATCCTTTCCTCCCCTTATCCAGTTTCCCTTCGTCGTGGAAACCGATTGTTGCTGGTTAAGCAATGAAAAACTTATGTGCCTGCAGCAGATACTACTTTGACTAACCAAGAAGCGTAACTTTAAAAATAAATAAATAAATAAAATCCTTCTTTCAAAGTGACATACGTCAGGCAGACACTCTATTCACGTTAACCTAATGTTTAAGAACAGGCATAATTTTAATTTGTTCTGCCTATATTTTTACTTCTTCCACATAGATCTAAATACTTTCAGCATTGATCCATTTATCTCGTATTCAGAATATTTGGGGGACGCGTCCCCTCTTTAGACCGCCAGAGACGCCCGTGAAGTTAATAGAGTTGACACTAGCACCAATTATTATCTTAACAATCGATATAACTGTTTGATGGATTTGTAGAGCGATGCTAATGCTCAAAATTAATATGCGATGTTGCCACATAGTGAAATTTTAATTTCCCATACCAGCTGAGGGAGGTCCCGGGGAGCATTCCATCATATAACATTTTCCCTTTATTTTGACCTGCAGAATAGTGTTCTGTAGTTTGTGGGCGCCATTTTTAGGACATCCGATATACTATATATAAAAATAACCGATATTAGTGTCGAATCCATAATTTTCGGGGTCGCTGAGTCGAACAATGACACTTCCGATGCTGTTTAAATCTTCTAAGTCCAGCTCCCATTAGTGCTCTTAAAGGGGATGGTGACTTAAAAATAATTGAAAATGATCGATATTAGTGTCGAATTCATAGTTGATGGGTGACAGTATTTTTGCCCTATATGTCCAAAATGAAACTTATTCTCCCCGTGCAAAGAACGGGCATTCTGGTAGCGAACAATAAATGAGAAATTGTACAATTTAAATTTCCTATCATTCAAATACATTGTTGCTGCTATCTACTGGGTTATCTGGTAGGATATTGAATAACTCTGATTCAGCAGGAAGGAAATTAACAATAGTATTGAAGTTGACTGTGAAAAGTTTCTCTGCATAGCAAGTACTGAGGTTACATGATAAGATCTGTTGTTTAAAGTGAAATGAGGATCACTATTCGAGTTTTATCCAATGCTTGATATACACCCTAATGATTGAACCCGCGAATACGCATAAAAAGCACGAGTGTTGGCCACCTAGCTACGAATGGATATGCCACACAACAATTCAAATTGAATAATATAAGCAAAAAATGATACTACGTACACATTTTTTTTATTTTATACTATTTACTTTGAGACGAGATCGGGACTGAGACCACTTTTGTCAAACGAGACGAAACCGGAGCTGCAGCCTCGTTTATATACCATCCCTACTCGAACTCCTTCAAATTTGACGATTCTTTAAAATAGCTTCAGTCTAAAAAAAAATCTATAATTTAATTTAGAAAGTTTTAATGATTTTTTATGATCAATTTTATATCAATTTGCGATCATTATTAGCGAATCATTCATATAGGTATTGAGAGTAATCAATAAATCACCATAAATCATCACCAGGACTGTTGTTCACACATGCGGTGTCAGATACAACTATATGTAAAATTTGAATGGCTGATGCCATGAATGATGAGAATGGTACCATATTTTATTAAGCTTATTTCTATGTGCCAGATAAAAAGGAAAGACAACCATATCTTTGAAGTTTTTTAGGGTACACAGACAGTTTGCTACAAACAATGAAAGCAAATATTATCTACTCTAAATGCACTAGCTCATTCGTAACACTTGAGCAAGTGACAAGAGAGCGTTGCTTTTTTACAATAAGAAAAAAGAAAAGAAAAAGAATGAAAAAACAACTGACATAGTTTTCTTGAAACATTCATCGTAAAGGGAAATTCAAAGGATTTAAGTACACAAAGGAAAAATTTAACTTGATGATAGAACATCTATTTCACTCCCGTCAGTAACAAAAATGCAGGTGTGTAAAATTTTTGTTCTGTTTTCATGTATTGAACCAAGAACTTGCCACATGGAAGTAGTTCCCCACCCCTTCCGCATTATGAAACCTTTTGCTGTGATTTATCTTTTTCCGTTTCCCGACTATCCACTACCGATTTCTTCACACAACTGGATACTTGAGATGCAGTTTACAGAGGTCACATGGATTACAAGCACTTTGGAAAGAGACACCTGTGAAAAAGGGGGAAAGGGTAATCGGGTTAATGATCCCTACAGGGTACCGCAGTGACTAAGTGCTAAAGGTATAACATCTGGTGATATTCGTCCTTTGTTCAATGGCAGGAAGTTTCATGTGAATTTTATAGTGTACAACGCGGTGTTTGAGCTTTATTCTACCTTTCTTTGGCGTTACACGGGTTCCTCCATTATAATTCACTGTATATCATTTTTGTTCTTCATCTCAATGGAAGTAAAACGAAGATGTTGAGGACTCATGCTTGGTTTAGAGGTTAGAACGCTTGCCTTCGGCGCGCGTAGCCCTAGGTTCGATTCCCACTGTGATACGAAAAAAGTGGTTCTGATTCCACAATAATAAGTAGGTTCACGTCTCC
Organism: Thermobia domestica; assembly: GCF_964235325.1. NCBI lineage: Eukaryota > Metazoa > Arthropoda > Insecta > Zygentoma > Lepismatidae > Thermobia > Thermobia domestica. The sequence continues at coordinate 31,990,751 of NC_137463.1, read as the reverse complement.
TTCAGCCACCACGGCGTAAGAGTGGGACGTTAAACTCAAACAAACCAAAAACAAAAATAGGTTAAGCTTTCATTTCATGTCGAGTTTTCTTCAATTATGAGTTTTATTTTTAAAAGTAGTGTACTTAACCCGTAGTTTTAAACACGACTTACGAGTAACGAGTAAGTTCTATGTTTAATTCTATGTCTAAAATCCGTCAATCGAGTTTTTCATTGTTGCAATGTTTTGAAATATATTCCATAAAACTTATTCTACCCGTGCGAATAGCGGGCATCATAGACGCCGACTTTGGGGGGGCAGGACACTTTTGGCCGCCCTAATATTTAAAGGTGGGGTCCTCGCCCCCCAATATAATCCAGTTTAGGAAAAAGTAACAAAGAGGAGAAAGAATTTCTGTCGTAAACTTCGTCGTACCTTTAATTCAATATTAGGAACAGCCTTCTTATTCGATACAAAACGCCAGTTTCAAAGTTGTGTTTAATAGCACTGAAGCTTCAACCAACACTATCGCAGCACTGATATGACAAGGGACGATCAATGTGGTGCGCAAACTTGCAGTGAAGTTCCCAAATTTTGAACTTGAATTTGTTTTAGGCAAATTTGATTTAGGTCTTGAAATTCGCAGCGGAACGCATGGAGCGGACCGAGATCCTGTGGGGGAGGGGCTTTCATCCAGCACCTGATAGAAAACGTCTGAATATGATGATATATTTATTCATTCTTTGCTCCCCCCGATCGGCGTAAATCCATCTTCAATATTGAGCGGGTGGAGTAATATATAAAAAATAATATATATATAAAAGCAATGTTCAAAATATTTATGAAATTCAAAAACAATGTTGTGGAGGATCAGGGGAGCAGAGTTGTCTTCAGTGGCGTATAGGGTGCTATCGGGCTCAAGATCGCCCCGTAATAAATATGTTAGTTTTTCGCATTCCACTTAGAACAATAATCAATAATCCTTCTTAGCATTTCTAAGAATTTCATTGACTTTCCATTTTCTTATGCTCTTTGTTCAGAAATAATACTGTATTTGCCAAATTTTATATAATGTAAGAATTGCGTCCTCTTTTTCTTTCTTTTGTCCTTTCTAATTTTCTGTTTCTTTTTCTTGATGTTACTAACTTTGGTTTCGCCTATCATACTTTATCGACCGTTGTTAGTTGTGATTCAAGTCGGCCGTCATCAGTAACACCTAAACTAACAGGAGTTGATAAGCGAAACTGGTGTTCCACACCAACTTGAGCGGATATCAACATGACGGAACTTTAGTTATTATAACAAAGGAAAAATTATATCGTTTTGTTATTATTAAAAGAAGGAAATGTTTGAATTAAAGAAAATCAAAACGGGGGAATAATTAACCTGGAAAATTAGGTAGGCCAAGAGTATACTTCCTTCTTCTTCTATGGATACAATAAAAGGTGAGATTCACTCCTAAGTTTTTGTATTATACCATGTAGGATTTATCGGTCTGCAATTCTTGCCATTGAAATTTCAATTCATGCATAAATTAAAATACATTTAATTCTCAAACTCAGGTGGGCAATTGCCACTTCCTTCCCTGTGTTCGGCGTAGCCCCTCGAAACACAATCCTAAAGGCCCCACTGGTTGTCTGCAACATTGCGAGGTGGGCAGATTTGAGACTTATTCTAGGGAAGGGAGATGAAATCCATATTACGGTAAAGGACCGCAGTGGCTCAGTCAGAGACCGTTCACCTCTGGTGCATCGGGTCCCGGGCTCAAACCCTGCTCCCGCGACGTGCACTTTGTAGTGGACAAACATCATGTGCGTGGGTTTATTCGGGGTTCTCCCGTTTCCTCTCACTTTCTTCGTTCCACCATTTCATTCATTTATCACAGTCTCCTTTAGCACAGCCAGCATAACCATGGGACACAAAACTCAAAGATTTTCATATTACGGTGGATGAATCTGATTTCTGAGGTGAACATGTTGTAGAGTATAAAGTAGTAGTAGTACATATCCGTATTACAAATCACTGCCGTGAACGCATTCTGAAATCTTAATACATGAATATTTACAATTGGTATGTTTCCAATTATACATCAACAATGATCCACGTTAAAATTTTGGACACTTGTTTTATAATAATATAAATAATGACTTCCCTAAAACTATGAAGAAAGAAAATTATGTATGACACAACAATACGCTTATTTGAGCAAAATGATGATAATCTCAATAGCATTACAGGAATCGTTACAGAAATCTGACACGTGTCATATACACTTTAGTTAACAGATGTAACCTTAAGATTACGGAGAAAAATATTCCAGCAATTAAATTCTTTTCTTTACTTAGGAAGCATGAGTAGATGCCTAGTCTGATACTACAAATAGATAAAATGCGCGTTTACTGAAAAGATGGGTTCTACTGACATAGGGTAGTCTATATACTCTTCGTGTGCTAGGGCCTAGGAGGGAGGAGGATATAAGATTTCACATCAGGTTACGTCACGCACAGTCGCACACCTTCATTTTCATTAAAAATGGAAAAGCTAAAAGAAATCAATTTCATCTCACTTTCCTTTGAGGCAGTCGGACACAAATCATCACACTTATCTGCAAAAAGCACTTTTCAAATCGGATTATTGGAGGAGCCTCCAGTTCCAATGTTGGGGGACATGTCTCCCAATTTCCCCGGGATTTTTGCCCGTACCGACAGCTGGGACAATTTTCCAGAATGAGGAGAGGGACATATTCTCCTCTGGCATTTATTGCAATTTGTGCCCAAGTAGCGGATGTGGAATTAATACATATTGATGAAACTACTAAACACACTACAGCACGAAGTTCAGTATATATATATATATATACCGGTAAAAGCTGAGAGAAATAAATTCCATCATACATTCCTTTATGGCAGACGGACACAAATCATAACACTTATCCCAAAAAGCACTTTTCACGTCAGATTATTGGGGGGACTGTTCCCCAGGTCCAAGACTGGGGGACATGTCCCTCTCATCCTCCCGGGATTTGCGCAAGTGGCTCCCCAATATTTTCTTCAAGTCGGCGCCTATGAGTGTTACATTCCGTTATTTTCATATTTTTATTAAATCTTCTGGGCATGATGTGTGTATGTTTGGAATAAGTTATTATTAATGTCTGTATAACATGAATTATGATATTATTCTTATTAACACTCCTAAAGGCAATATTTAGATGCATGTAGCAAATTCCTTAGTGTGTCGAATTTTCTACAGCTTCTCTCTCCCTACTATGTTCTAAAAATATGGGTATATTTTATAGGTTTAAAAATATATCACCGATAAAAGCGTCAACCAGAATAGCTATAGCGCAAATTCCATTGCAATCAGTACAATACTTTTCAACTTACAAAGGTGTATACACAATTTTGAATCAACCTTTTATCTTATCGGTGTCATTATGAGGTTTCACTGTATATAATTATTAATATTATTGTTTTATGTCATTCTTTTTTCACGACGTAGCATTCACATATCACATAGCTGGAAAACTGGGATTATAATTCTGTAGTTGATGAGACCATGTAATACATTCGTTTAATGTATCTTTTAATGTCTTTATTACTGATCTTGAACAATAAAGCACATTTTACTTATTTTTGCATAAAGCGTGATATTTGATATGCTTCTTAGTAGATATAGCAAATATGTTCCTCAGGGATATTGCTATTTCAAGAATTTCAAACCAAAGTATTCTAAAATCAATACTTTGTATTTTTCTGTAAACATAAAGTATGTAACTGAATTAAATTATGTACCGCTGTATTTTCTAGGTTTATTGTATTGCTGATAAAACATCCTAGTCTTGGATTTGTGTGCTGTAATATGCATCTCTATTACAGTACACAAATGGCATGTCTGTTACAGCATAAATATTCATTAGCCAAGTGAGTTTAAATCATAAGTTTTGTAAAAGGAGCTTCAATTCTTCCCAGATTCAGTATGTAATAAATAAACTCTTTCTTGTAATCTTAGGTGACTTTGCCATTGCACCCTCAGTATTCATATCTCCTTCCCTCACGTAAGAAATGCGTCAGGCTATTCGAGGCCGCGGTGGCTCAGTGCTAGACTGTTCACCTCTGGTGTATGGGGTCCCGGGTTCAAACCCTGCTCCCACCAAGTGAACTTTGTGGTGGACAAACACCGTGTGCGTGGGTTTCCTCGTGAATCTCTCGTTTCCTCCCACTTTCCTCATTCTGCCATTTCATTTATTTCTCATCGTCACCCTCTCCTTTAGCCTAGCCGAAATAACCTTGGGACGTAAGATTTCATTTCATTTTTCTGGCTGGCTATTGACCTTCTAATCCCCCTTTTCCTCGCTAATAATACTTCTGTGTAATTGGCAATCGCGGAAAATAAACTTCCACAGATTCTAAACATTTCATCTCAGTCTCTACTGCGAAGGCACGGAAAATTCTGGAGTGCTAGATGTTAATAGAATGACGTCATAATTCTATCTTTTTAATCGATTATTAAATTTGGAAGTGGTAAAAACAAAGTAATATGGAAATCAAAGAATCCGAACAAAACTCTCCCAAAAGACAATATCTACTGCCATGATGGCTTGTAGTTAGGGATGGACATGACGAGTCTGAGCGAGTTTTCTTTCAATTCCACTCGAGAGCTCGGCTTGGAAAATTTATCCAACTCGACTCGAGTCAAATCCAGTGTAGTTTGAAGTACACTGGATGGGCGGATATATGAAGGGGAAAGGATCACACGCAAGCATTTTCTTTGTTCAAGGGAAGGATACAAGGAGGAGTTCGGACCTTCAGCACCGAGGTCACATTCGCCCTTTAGGTTGGGCTAGGATTAAGAAAGAAAGCGGCTCTAGCCTAAAAGAGTAACTATCATCCGAGCATTCACCTGGAGGGACTGAATAAATCAGGAAACCCCTCAGTCAGGATGTCCTACCGGAGCATGGGTTCTTGCGAACCTCGACCTACTAAATAACGCGTGGCAGGCATAGTGATCTGATCTCTACTCCACTGGCTGAGTGATTACACACGACTTCAATATTCATGGCAGTACCGTTACTACTCACAAACAAGAGGAAGGGGCAAATACAAAGCAAAATTAAATTAAAACAGGGTGAATTTTACTATACATATGTTTATTAAAACGTTGATATTTAGTTATGATTAATAACCGAAAATATAGAAAAAGAAATATCTGTCTACTGAGCAATGAGCATTACTATCTAAATAGAGGTGACCTAACAGATTAAAGAATTTGTCTTCAGAACAACAACTGGTAGTTAAATGTTAACTCGTACTGTTCTCCAGCATTGGATAAAGGGAAAATGTCTGCCTATTAAACGGTTTATTCGTTTCACAATAAATGAAATTTCAACGTTGAATCAACGTATGTATTACTAAGGTTGGTGGTGGCGCCAGTGCCGTGAACATTGAGGTGGGATGTGATCCTTCATCCTTCATATGCTCGTCTCTTCCATCTTTCATCTTTCGTGGTTCAGAACACTTCAAACTACCCCGTCTTTCATTCACTTTGTCCATTAATGGCGTGGCGTGGTAACGCTACATTATTCTTTAATTGAGCGCTACACCACTGTAGAGCTCAGATGCTTGGTCCAATTTGAAATATTGAAACATTTTAGACCGAAAGCCTATACTTTCCAGTAGCATTGCTCTCTTATGTCTCATCACTTTTTCATATCTTTAATCGCTATCTAGATGGCCTGTGCAACCAGACTTATGGGGCACCGTTTATTTATACAGTACACTCATATCCTATATAATATACTGTATATACGGGGCTAATGTGTGCAGATGGACGTTTGTTGTTCATGAAAGTAATCATACGTCAGATGTTTTTAATAATATTGAAAACATCTTTTACAAAGCCTGTAACACATTGTTGGAAATCCCTGAGAAATTGAATCGTTGCAGAATGTTAAGCAGCAAGCAGGGGTGCAGCTGCACTGCAACAAAAAAAAACTTATTCCTTGTCCACTTTGTTGAAATGATCTGAATATTTTCTTAAAGAAACGTAGCATTCAGAAAACAATGCTCTGAATAAGTAAATTTCTCCACCAAAAAAACGCAAACAGTAAATGAAAAATTGAAGTTGGGGTGCACGTGCATTCAATTGGTGCTACTAGGCTTAAAATGAATGTAAATAAAAGTTTTATAAAATTTCAAACTTAGTTTTAAATTCTATATAAGAAGTGCTCTCAAGGTACTCGTATTAGTAACCCCTGAATCAAAAGGCCAGCCTAAAAAAAAATAACTATATGCATGTGATGGAAATGGATGAGAATAAAGTGTAACAGTTTCAAAAGTTTCAATTCTGTAAAAATGCTCCAAAGAACCCTGTCATAGTGTTTCTGAAGTCAACTTAAAAATTTTATATATCTGTTACAAAAAGTAGTGTTTTCTAATTCTCGAAGTTAAAAAAGTTACTTCGGAGTCTGAGGGAGAAGCCCCGAGAGGAGCTTTGGGGACGAAACCCACATGCGTAGAAACATGGAATATGAGGGCCCATACCTACGCTTGGTTCGTCGGTGTCCGGGTCAGGGCTCCTTGCGACGGAATATCAGGGTTCTACGGTAATAGATTTTCACACTATTCTTCCGAGTTCATCCGCAGGTTAGTAAGCACTGTGTTAGCATTTTCTCGAATTACTGGGAAAGAATCCTATTTACAAAATTTTAGCTTGATTTTGCTACATGCAGCGATGTTCATGAGACGATATTTGGTATTGTCTCAGGGTAATGTAGTCTCGTCTCGTTTTCGGGATGTGACGAGATGTGAGAATTGCCCTTTCTCGGGAGCAACACTAAAATTATTCCACATTACTGCTTACTTTTTCATAGTTTTCGTTTTCGAAACAAAGAAATCTATGATCTCTAAATGAGCTAAAAGGAACCGCACGGGTGAACGAAGTATCAAACTCGATTCGACTCGAAAATTGACCTAAAAACTGTGACTAGAATACAGAAAATTTCTCTGCCTCGGCTGAAAACTCGACTCGTGCCCATTCCTACTTGTAGTAATCTGACAGTCTTCTAAGGCTATTCGTGGTATTTCTCGTGCCTTAACCGGCCTCTGAGGCCGCGATTGTGCACCATTTTGTGTAAAAGTAAACACATCACTATTTTGGCAGGATATTCTTAAATATTCACGAATATAACCAGAACTAGGAATTCAGAATACATGTGTGTATGGTTTTGTTCGGAAAGCATGTCCGTGCTGAGGATAATGACGTATAATACACGACCCACATGACTACACCAGCAAATCAGTTTGTAGTTGTAACTATATTTTCGGAATGTGCGTTTTCAGTTCTCCGAGAAGTATTGAAACCCTTGCAAAATAGTCCAAATTGTTTGAAATTTCAGTTTTCCTGAAATTATTTGTCTTTCCTCAAGAGAGTAACGCATAAATAGGTGATTATATTACGATAATTATCGAACGGTCTATGGACCCTCGAAAACGGACATTTTTCTTGTAAATATACGCTAATAGAAGAATTATTAAGGGAATATTACACATGGCTTTACGCTTTTCTTTAAGTCCAATTCCACTTTGGAACTCTTAAAAGTAACAAGAGAATTTGGCCGTAGAAATAACAATGGAAATGAAGATAGTTTCGAAGTTAAACTGTGTAATTTGAATTTCCTTATTTTGTGTTCCATTCTATTATTTTTATATCTGCTCCTTTAAAGAATTATAAATGGGTCACGATAAAACTCTATATTATGAGAATTCAACTAGACAATAATACATTATAATTCATTTTAGAAACAAAGTCAATCTCAAAAGTCGAGATGTGACTACGTGAGATAGCTTAGTGCCGCAACGTAGAATAGTGGTCAAAGTACTTGTTCCAGTTTCTATTCTCGGTAGCATACTAAGCCGTGAATGAAGAACAGACAAAACGGACCATATCTTTATAGAAACATTATATTATGTAGCTTCGTTTATGAACAAGAACGTCAGATTGCACCTAATAAAATAATCGAAAACTTCCAATTTTATCACTACAAGACGCTATATACCCAGGAATACTTCCTTGTTACAATCTAAGCAAAAATCGTCCGTACTCACCAGCTCGTTTCATTGATTGGCATATTCTTTGCATAGCCTGTTGAAATGGCAGACAAAAGGAGCTGTAAAGCAATAAATCACCTCTAGTTTTCACGTGTCAGTACCTCACTAATATTCTTTTCCTCTTGGGAATTCACTTTACCTGTAGTTTCAACTTATATACGATATACCATAACAAGTAAGCGGAAACGATGTGTTTGTTATGATTTTCAGTTATATTTTTGTTATTTTTTATTTTCAAAATTTAATACCTACCATGTTCCATATTTAGTCAATTATAAACACACAATAATCTCGAGTTGCTTCGTGTAAATAGACAGAAGGCATACTAGCTGAGAGTAAGCGAAAACTTGCATTGACGCACTGTAGTGTCCATAAATCATGTCTATTTACTGTATAATTGCAGTATCTTTTCTTCTTCACAGAGAGAATGAAAATACTGTAAAGCATATCGAGAATGTGGATTACACTTTATAACCAGCACGAGCCAAAACTATATTTGTAACAAGTTTTGGCTATTTTTGTCTCATGGTAGCTAGCTACCTCAGCCTTTTATAACGGGAGTGATAACAGTGTATAGAAAAATAGTCGAAAACGTTGTTTCATTTAGTCGTCCGTTTTAGACCCCTTGCATATTTTAGTTCATTCCAAGATGGGTCTAAACGCGCCGGAAACGATCCGAATAGACCCATTGGATAAGCCTCGTATCTATCTACCTCTGATTAAGACTAACAAATGGCTACAGCAAACCAAGTGGAGTACTTTGGCTCAATAATATATGGGCAACACGTAGACTTCCAATACTATTTATCGTTTATTTCTTTCGAAATAGAGATTTGATAACTCATAATTCAAGCGTTTTCCAATTGTCTCAAAACACGAGATCGACACCGTAATAGTCAAAATAATTTAAATTGTGAAAGAAATAAGTCATAAATATTATTATGTCACAATATGTGTTTTTGGATTTTTCTCCCTAATTTTCTCTTATAGGGGCGAAAATTGGAAGTTTCGAGTTTTCTCCTTTTACCTGTACTATAAATCATATATATGAGGTATATGTTTAGTTGTTATATACAGGAAGTTGCCTATGGATTTTGAAGAAAAATATCACAAGTGAAATGACAATGTGTAATTTCACAAATGGCCCCTAGTTTACTCTCTTTGAGGGTAAATTTCAAGTTTTCGAATTTTTATTATTTACTTGTGTCACAAAAGCTATATATTTGACAAATTTTAAGTTCCGATATTTACAGCAAATATTCTATAAGCTTTGATGAATGAACGAGTGAGTCATATCTATATATATAAAAGAGAACGTACAAATCCTTTGTTAGCTCATCACGCTAATACGGCTGAACCAATTTCTTTCATTTTTGGGGGGTTATTAATATTTGGACCCTAGATGGTTTTTATCATATCACTTTAATTTTCAATTACCAGTGTCTTGAGATAATTGACCATTCAAGTGTCCATAACGTACAAATCCTTTGTTAGCTCATCATAGCTAAATCTAACCGTATTTATATGCAACCCACATGACCGTGTCACTCGGCGGGTTAACATAAATGACAGGCGATATAATGTTAACATTTACTCCATTCTTCTATGGTTTTTATCACATCACTTGAAAGCGAAAAAGTAAAAATTATCTAAGTAACAAAGTTTATTGCGTTCCGGGGTGACCCCAGCGAAGCGGGGTGAACGCTGCTAGTCCCAAATATATAAGGTTTTCAGGACCCTGTTATTTGTAAATGAATTTGAAATGGAACTTCGAATTTTCAAGGCTGTCGGCTGGTGCAGTTTAGAATAGTAACGCAGTAAATTCTCATTGTATCATCTTCTGTACATGTGCAGAATAATCCCTGAGTTGCTCCTCGTAACTAGACACACGGCATGCACCAGCTGAAAGTAAGCGTTTTAGACAGCCAGTTGAGACTTTGATCAAATTGGGGGGGGGGGGCATCCGCCTTTAGGCTCAGGGCTACAGCCCCCTAAGCCCTCCTTAATCCGGCCTTGATCCGTGGGTAGGAAATGAAATGAAATCCTTGAGTTTTATGTCCCACGGTTATGCCGGATAGGCTAAACGAGACGGTGATGGTGAGAAATGAATGAAATGGTGAAATGAAGAAATTGGGAGGAAATAGGAAAATCCTGAGGAAACCCACGTACACGGTGTTTGTCCACCACAAAGTTCATTTGGCGCGAGCTGGGATCGAACCAGGAACCCCAAGCACCAGAGGTGAACGCTCTACCACTAAGCCAATGCGGCCACAAATCCCTGGGTAGGTTTAACAATATTTTTATTTAATTATGCTATATCAATTCCTATTGTTCATAGAACTTTCGTGTGGCCTTAAACTTAAAGTAATTTGACAATAATTGAATTTAAAAAAGCGCAAAATAACTATAGAAGAATATACTCAAAACACAAACTGCACAAAACATAAATTTAGATGAGAAATTAGAGTAAATACTGGCATATTAAGAAACATTAGAAATTTTTAAAGTTGTAAAATTAAGTGCATTAAAAATGTTTACTTTGGATTGGAATTATTATATTTTTTAATAATATAAACAATAACACACAGTGGCGTATTTAGGAGGGTCTTCCGGGCTTAAGCCCTCAGAAATCTTACTTACTATAGTAAAGTAAATTAAATATCTTGCAAAATTTTCACATTTACAGGCAAAGCCCCCCCCCCGTAAGTTAGCAAAGCCCCTCCCGAAACGAAATCTTAAATACGTTACTGATAACACATACTGCAATTCTCCATTCATTCAATCTATCCTTCTCTCTTTGAATTATAGAATCTGTAAATCCGAGAATGTTATCACAAATAAAAAGCTAGTTGTTATTAATGATCCTATTAGCTATGGTGATTACTGAGGGGTAATCAAAATTCGTATTACAAAATTGCCAATTAAAGAAACACTCATTTTGGAACAGGTTGGCCCCTCTTGTAAGTGCGCATTCATGGTATGGCTTCCACATATAAGGGCACGGGTTCAATGAGATGACATATATCTTTCATGTTTAACTTAAATCAAACATAATAGTGCCCCTTCGTTATTTGATATACATTTAGGCTTTATGCCTAACTTACCATCCATCCAACTGGAAGCTTCCAAATATCTAATTCTTAATTGGGTTGTAGCCAGGGAAGTGTGGGGTAAATGACAAAGTATAAATAAATCATTATGTGATACCTCTAAGAAGCCTGCGGTGATTGGAGCGCGGTGACTAGAAACTGTTTGCCACTAGATGGATTTAAAATACTTTTTCCCAAGTTAAATTTTTTCCTTACCAAAAGCGTAAGAGTAGTGAACTTTGAATGCATACTACAGGTATCTCTTTACTGTTTCATAAGTTGAGACTAATCTAAAACGCTTCAGTGTATCCCGACTTTTTAATTTTTTTTTTAGTTCTTGTGAAAGCTGGTAGATCAATTTTCAAGATGTAATATATACATTTTTAATTTTTCCCCAAACTTTTCGCTGGTCTAGTAATTAACACGCGTCCTTGGTTCATTAGATCATGGGTTCGATTCGTGATGAAAGAGTACTTAAATTTTAAAGTATTATGGTCGTTCACATTCCATATTTCACTGTAGATCTACGTCTTATATAGCCTTGGTGCATAAAAGAGATGCTAAACTTCAATAATAATCATAGTCTTTCCCCCACATACTTGTAACCGGTTTGAGTTTTATGAAAGTTGAAACACATTTAGTTTGCAACATCATACTTGAAAAAGGACTTTGACCACATTACGTGAAAATAGTGGAACTTCCAAAATGATTTTTTTCTACGGAGGTTACTGAATCCTCCCACACTTGATAATAGATGAAACGGGAGAATCCAGAGAAAACCGATGCACACGGTGTTTTTCTATCCCAAATCTGACTTGGCACTAGCCACCATCGAACCAGGAAACGCCACCATAAGCGGTATACCACTTTATCAATAAGATATTTATAAACTATACCGAAAAGATGTCCCAAATTGTAAGTGCTACATCAAGTGTTTAATGTTTTACGTTTCTATTTTAATGTTTTTGTGTATTTATCTTTTTATTTATTAAGTATTCTGAATTACTTGGAATTAAGATGTGTTTTGTTTACTTGGATGACTGTACTTTTAGTGATCTTGGTATAATGGTAGAGTTGGAAACTAGTATAATAATACTTCTCAATTTAAAAAAAATCCCAAATGAGATGGAAGAAATATAATGGATATATGTAGTTTGATACTATAATGCTACCACAAGCTCTTATGCCATGATTATTGCTATTCTCGTTGCTATAGTGGCTAGCACTCACGACTTTGGTACGTGGGGTCCCGAGTTTGATTCCCGGTTGAAAAAGAACAGAAATTGGAACGCACAAATGTAGTTCGGATTCCACCTCAAACTTTAGATTCAAGTGTCTAATAGCCTTACTGCTGAAAAGAAACACTAAACTTCAAATCACTATCAGATGAGCATAATTTATAAAGTTTCAGTAAACACTTCAAGAAAAGTATGTTGGTAGCACTGATCGTCCTACTTAGACCCCTCCGTCCCATTTAAACCCCTATCGTCCGGCTTAGACCCATTTTTGGTCCTCAATAGACCCATTCGTCCCGTATAGACCCCTTGTGTATTTTCGTGCATTGCAAAAGGGGTCTAAACTGAACGAAAACGTCCGGAATAGACCCATTGCAGCTACCTATCTATCTATCTATCTATCTATCTATCTATCTATCTATCTATCTATCTATCTATCTATATATATATATATATATATATATATATATATATATATATATATATATATATATATATGAACATTAGTGGTAGAGTATGTTAAGTCACTTTTTGGTCAAATTGAGTTAGAATACTTTTTTTTTAAATAGACTATGTTCTTTCTAGTGGTGTAATAAGTCTAAAGCCATCTTACTACTTTGTAACTACTTAGTATAGTTTGAAAAACAGTATTATAGATCTTAGTTAAGGAATCGGTTTTGTAAGGAAAAAATATTTAAAAAAAAAAGAAAAAAAGAAAGGGGGTGCTATAATAATAATAATTATTATTACTGTTACTGACCGTACCTCGCTCGGAAGATAGTAATTAATGTTAGGCAACCCGCCTTACAAACAATCTCAATTAATTAACTCAAAATCTCAAGAATATCTGCTCCAAATCCCTTGCATATATTTAAAAGGTGTATAATAAAGATATTATACAAATTCTAATATCCTATTAACCCAGAGGATATCAGTTTCTGGCTGTGTCTAGGGGTATAAAATTTGCTCCAATGAAAATTACATACGGGAACATATCCTGTTAATAAAAGCCTTATATTCTTTCCTCTATGCTTTATTTATAAAAGAAAAATCTTTGGGCTTAACTTTGAATCAATCTAATTTTCAAAGAGTTATCGAGTCCACAAGTTGGCTCTCGGAAACTATATTCCAAACTATAGCCCGTATTCGAGATATAGTTCCTACTCTGCTATATCTTTAAGAACGTTAAATGAAACCTTAATTCAACTAAAGTTTCTCTAAATCTTTGGGCCTGCGGACTCACCTTCTTTGCATTCACTTACACGCCTTCCAGTGAGCCCTTAATTTTCAAAGGTTCCTTCGGCACTCGTTCAGAAACCTGGCCTAACACCTACTCGTAGTAAAACCTGTCAGAGGCAGTACTACTAAATAAAGGATTCTAATCTAATCAGTTTACAAGGAGTGGGTAAGGTTAAAGGTAAGGCAATATTTCCTCAAGTAGGAAATAATTATGTCCCTCACTTCGGAACAGGGTAAATTGTTGAATGTTTAACAAAACGATATAGGCCCATAATCTCTATCGTTTAAGAGTAAGACCTATAAACTCTATCCAGCAGGCCGATCACGACACCTGCCTTCATAAGGGGAATCGAAACCAAAACCATAGGATTCGTAAATACCAAATTGCCCTGCTGCTGGCCCTCAAGTAGAAACCAGACTTAACTGAGATCTTACAAAGCCTCAGAAAAAACTCTAATAAAAATCCAATTTCCAAAATAGGAGTAGGATTAAAATCACATATATTATCTTAATAACTTCTAACTAAAATCCTTATATTTCAGAAAAGAAAGAAATTCCTCACCAGGGACTGCCCTACCAAACCTATCTTACCCAGGAATACAGCCTCTCATTTGAAAAGCTGTGAAACTTCCTGTCTCAGAATCACTCATCTGAGTCTCAAAAAGTGCTAAACTTCTGAGGAACCTATCATAACCTATAATGCCATCACTAAGGCAAAAAAAAAGCCAGCATAAAGCTGAAAAAGTGATCTTCGAGGCGTCGAACGTAAAGTCTAGCCAAAAATGAAGATGAGGAGGACAGCTCATCCTCGTATTTATAGGGAACTACCGAAAAGGGACGCTTTGACCTCCCGTACAAACAATCCATTGATACTCCGAGAGAAAGCGGTCTCCCACCTCTCGAAAAGCTGGCTGGCTAAATCCAGAAATAAACTGGTTTCTAAGACTAGCAATAGGAAAGAAAGATTTTTGTCAATAATTTTAAGAATCTCTAAGGAAAAAAAATACATGGAATATACAATAATAATATTGATAATAATTCTTACAGACTAATCAGAATATATGAAATAAATGCTACCCAGGCCTGGGATCCCCGTCTTATATTAACATAATTAAACATATAATAAGACTAATAATATATATATATTCCCACGATATTAAATTTTTAAATATACACAAGCAAGAGGCATAAAGTGACTCTTGCATATGCACACCCAAAAAAAAAAAAAAAAAGAAAAGAAAAAAAAAGAAAAAAAAATAAAAGCACTTGACTTAGATTTTTTTTTCTCAGAATCTTTGAAAGTTCAAAGTCTCGTTCAGTCCACGCTCTGAGAATCGAGAAAAATTTAAATTTCATTCATTTAAACACACACAATAACACTAAATATTAAATATTGAAATTTAAACTGTGTAATCTCTATCACAAAGTCTTCAGTCACTTTCAGTTCACTTCTCTTAACACACAACATAATCACTGAGCACAAAAAAAAAAAAATAAATAAATAAATAAATAAATAAAAAATAAAAAATAATATATATAAATATATATCGGGCATTAAAGCCTGTAATTCACAGTTCACAGTCTCGTACAGTCACTTGTTTCTTCACAATCTCGCACTTGAGAACAGACACTTGCGTCTTACAATTGAAGACGTCTCTTTACGCCCTTATTTCCTACTTTACCTGTATCTAGGAAATGTATGTCCTTCCCTGGAGTTTTCGGCAATTCTTCATAGAGACTTTCATCTTCTGGATTGAGATTCAGGAACTCGCTTTCATCTTCTTCCAGGTCTGTCTTGCTTGTAGAAGGGCGGTTTATATCCGCATTCTGTGCCTCACTAATTTTTTCCAGTAGCTCTAATCTATCAGCTGAAGTATTATTGTCGTCATACTTTGTCTCCGCCTTTTCCTCGCGTAAATCAGCCAGAGTCTTATCGAAAAATTGCAACTTACTTTTCTTCTGAGAATTAAAATGCACATTGTTCATACGGCGTTTTTCTCTTCTTTTATTGTTGCGTCTAGAGTCGACATGACACAGAAGTTGTAAACTTTCTGGCTGTTCCGGATTTGGTCTAGCAGCCACATATACTGATCTCGTAGACTTTCCTCTCGAAGTATTCATATTGGGACTTTACGTGCAGTCAGTACGAAACTACTTCTTTGCTGGCTAGAGCTAAACCAGTGTTGTCATATTCAGAATAACAGACTTCCCACCCAAAGCTCTCAAATTTCCCGATCGCTTGCAAAGTTTCCCGCCATGGAAGAATATTAATCGTTAATTATTTCATTAATATTAATGATTAATTAATTAATAATTATATTAATAATTTCAAACTAAAATCAAATAACTATGAATAATCAATCAGAAGTAAATGTTTTCCTGCGGGAGGTGAAATCTATTATAGGGCTATCCTATTTTCTGTCAGTAATTTATTTGGTATAGAGATAAAAATTGTGTTTGTGTATATATGTGCGTGCTACTTCCAAACATTATATTCTTTTCTCTTTTCCCTCTCTTCGCCCTAATATTCCGTGAATGACTGGCCATAACCAATATACTAAGGAAAGGGCCATAAACCCTCCCTCCCTTCATTCTCGCAGAATATGGATATTGGCGCGAGTAACACTCAGTTCCATTTGGATATGCTTATAAACCTCTCTTTCTGTTCTGGTTCTTTTGACCTTCAAAGACGCTTCGAATCCATGTATTACTCCATGTACAGTCACGAACATAAATAAATGGAGGTTTGAGCCATAAGAAATAATAGTTCCAACCTCCACTTATTTATGTTTGTGACTGTACAAAGAGATGAAGAAAAGAAACGAGAAAGAGACGACATGAAAAGGAAGTTAACAGAAATTCCCATTTTCAAACATAATTTCCCGCATTCCCGCCAATGCTAAGAATTTCCCGTTTTGCGGGAAATTTCCCTCCACCTGACAACACTGAGCTAAACTAAAGCTAAAGAAAAGAAAAAAGAAAGAAACTGACTTCTGAGACCTCACTATGGTCAGAGAAACAGTTATACTACTGTGTCAGTAGGGTACCTAATTTTCCCCCCTCCTTTTGATTTTTCTTCCTTCTGGGAGAGCTCATGAATGAATTCTTCTTTCAGCTCCGGAATGTGGCGGCAGAAGTGACAACGAAAGGTTTGAACATATCGGCATTAGACTTCACTTCCTTGCTCGTCCATATGTTCTTAATTATATATGTATTTGCAGCTACCTGTCTCTGAATAGACCATGGACCGCTGTAACGGTTTAGAAGAGAAGATGAAATTTTCTGCGTAAGATCGGATATCCGAATAACTCTAAGCCAAACACGCTCCCCAATTTTAAAAGGATTTTTTCTTCTCCCCTTATCATAAACTTTTTTATATTGATTATGGTGTTTTCTCTGAATTTCATTTGCCCTATCCAGAGCAACTTGCATCCTCCTACTAATTTCTTTAACATAATTGGAATATGTTTCTGCTTCATTTTGTTCCGTCGAATCTTTTGATCTCTTCTTTGCCTCAGGCCTATTAAGCAAAGGATGCGTGAAATCTCTCCCGAAATGAATCTTGAATGGCATGTAGCCCGTAGACTTACTTACTCTTGAATTTAGTGCAAACTCAATCAGCTTTATATCCTTACTCCAATTTTCATGGTGCTTGTTATATAGGCCCAATAGAGTTTTGACATCTTTTATGGCCTTTTCAGCTCGGTTAGATTTCGCTCTATAACAACTGATATTTGAATATTTCACACCAAGTGCCTTTAAAGTTTCTCGCCAGACTTTTGAAGTAAAGATTGAGTGATTGTCACTAATCAGCTTAAAATAATAACCGAACTCTGAGAAAAAATTGATGATACAGTTTATCATTATTTTCGAAGTGAGTTTCCTAACAGGATAGAGCTTCACTAGCCTGGAAAAGGCATCCACCATTACTAGGCAATATCTGTATCCCTCCTTGCTACATGTTAGGGGCCCAAGGTTATCTATGTAAACGGCAATGTTCGGGCGCTCTACTAAGCTACTTTGTAATTCCCCAAACTTAGTATTAACATTCTCCTTGAACACTGTACATGGAATGCAACTCCTCACAAAATCTTGAACATCCTTTCGCATGTTCGTCCAAAAATAGTGCATCCTAAGCTTTCTGTATGTTTCTAAAAACGATGGATGACCGGACTCCTTCGCAATGTGCGCGCTGTAACAAGCAGAAGCCCTAAGAATTTGCGGTAACCAAATCACGTCGTTCTCCTCGCCTTGAAAATTTGTACGGCGCATGAGGATACCACCATCCGAGAAATATGTTACATTATCTAGTTTTCTAAATCTTTCTCGTGTATTCTTGGAGGAAATCTTAGTTTCATTAAGCTTAAATCTGACTAATTTGTTCAGAAAAGGGTCAGATCTCTGATATTCTTTTATCTTCTTTAAATCATTTATATCGATCAAAATACCTTCTTTTTCCCCACGATCTTCTGATTCTCCAGTAAGCATACAATAAGGAAGTTCTGCTAAAAGCTTTCTTTTATCCGAGACTGAAATATTTATCTCGCTTAGACTCGGCGAGTTTTTCTCTCTCTTCTCACGCTTCAATTTTTTCTTAATTTCCTTCATAGCCTTACTTCTATCAAAATCAACAATTAATAAGTCATTCGAGGGAAAATCCTTAATGTCTATTACTCCTTTATCTTCCGTATGTACTTTAATAAAACCATTGTCTTCTCCTTCTATTGGAAGATTCTCTTCTGCCTGTTCTGAACCCATAAATTCTGGACCTTCTGTATATCCACTCTCTATTCTGGATAGATAGTCTACAACTTGGCTCTTGCCACTCCGAAAATGTAAAACTACGGGAAAACGGAGTATACGGGTGGCCCAACGCTGAACTAATGCAGGACACTTCGTTGATTTAATTAACGAAATTATTCCCTTATTGTCTGTATATACCTGTATAATCGGAGCGTGAATCAAATAGACTTCAAATTTTTCTAACCCAGTAACAATTGACAAAAGCTCTAAATACGTTGAACTATAGTTTTGTTGTGAGAGAGAAAGACGACGGGACCCATAGGCAACAACAGACATTTTCCCTTCTTCGTCTTTCTGACAGAGTGTGTACCCACTCGCCACTTTGGACCCATCGGTAAATAAGTGGTAAGGCTCATTAAGTTTCGGAAGCAAAAGTTTCGGATCTTCCGCCAACGCTTTCTTCAATTGCGCCAGAGCATCATCGTGCTGTTTCTCCCACTTAAATTTTACGCCGTTTTTTAGCAATAACGTTAAAGGCGCTATGATCTCTGACATATTCTTTATTCTAAAGTGAAAGAAATTAAAAAATCCAATTAATCCTTGCAACTGTTTAACATTTTTAGGGGGATTTATCTGATTCGCCATTTTTAGCTTTTCTTCAGTACAACTTATTCTTCCGCCCTTGATTTTGAAACCTAGAAACTCTATCTCCTCGGAGAGAAAAACTGCCTTCTCGGGACTCAAGGTTAGGCCAGCTTCTTTAATCCTACATAATGTAGTGTCTAAGATTTCAAGCAATTCTTCAGGTGAGTCAGCTATGAGAACTAAATCATCATAATAACAGATAACCTTAGTAAAATATAATTCCTTGAGAATCATTTGCATTAGACGGGCTAAACTAAACGGGACATCGCGGAGGCCATAACACGAGTGAACGAATTTATATATTTCCTTATGAGTAATGAAACCCGTATAATCTTGGCTATCTGGATGCAATGGAATGGCTCCATAAGCATATTTTATATCGACTACACAAAACCAAGATTTATTTCCTAAGTATGTCAGAGCCTCAGTTAAACTCGGAAGTTGGCAACACTGGGGCTCCGTCATCAGATTGATCTTTCTACTATCAAGGACTAGCTTAAAAGAACCATCCTTTTTCTTATGTAAAATAGGTGCGCTCACGTAATTTGTATTGCACCTAACTATTTGCTTATCTGCCTCCATTTGATCCAAAAGTTCAGACATTATCTTTTTCTTTTCTAAAGACAAAGGGCGTAGACGGGTGTAAAAAGATTTGGAATTTTTAACTGTAATGTGATGCTGAATCAAATGGGTTAAACCAGGTTTATTTGAAAACACACTCTTATGCTTTAACAAAACATTTCTTAATTTTTCTTTAAGTTCACCCTTAGCTTGAACTCGCTCAAGCATTCCATTAACAATGGCATTTTTATCTTCACGTAAAAATAAAATCTCAGATTCATCCTCATCTCTATTCAAAGAAGGTTTATCAAAAATACAAAAGGGTGACTGTTGGTCGTCGATCTGCCATCCTCCAGAAGCGATGGATATAATTTTACTCTTATAGAGAAAGTCCCGACCACAGATGTAAGGCTTTATTAAGCCTGGAATAGAATAGAATTTCTGTTTAACTTTATGACCTGCAAATAATACATCTACAACCACGCTTTCTTCAGCAGTTATGGTACCCTTGGCTAAAGACAATGGCAAAGGATCCTTCTTGAACTTGCATCCAGCAGCCTTCAGAATGGATGCTTGTTTTCCACTTATAAATGATAGACTACTGCCGCTATCCAAGAATAAAAGGCATGGCCTATTTACAATGGTGGCCAAAATTAGCGGTTCTCTCGTCCTTTCGGACGAGAACGCAAGGGTAAAAAATGTTTACTTTTATTACTCTCATTGTACTTCTTCTTGTGACTCAAATTCTTTCGGTGGTTGTAACCCTTTTCTTCTTCTTCTATCGGTTTGTTTCCTGCACGTGCAGGCAAATTTCCTTCATTTCCCCCATTCTCCATTTTTCTAAGTCGTCGGCCCACTGACGGTTTCTTTGTTTCTTTTTCTTCTTCTTCTTCAGGGACAATGAACTTCGTAACAAAATTTTCCTCTTGAAAGCGCCATCCACCCTTTCCTAACAATAGTTCAATTTTTGCCTTCTCAAGAAAATTGAGGCCAAATACAATTCCGAGGTTCAAACCAGAAACAACATAACATTTCTGTGTAAAACTCCTCTTTCGGATGCAAAATCTGGGGAAAATGACCTGTTTAGTCACAATGGAACCTGTAGCGAGCGAAATCGTTTGTTCCTCATCTTTCATTTTCGCCCCTGATTGTCTCCAAAACTCAGCTATATTTTCGTGGACTAAGCAGATGTCACTGCCGCTATCGAGGTAAATATCAAAGGGCTTGCGGTAAAAATATCCATAAATGTAAGGGGAGGGATTCTTTCCAACAGCTGCTTTCTTAACTGTTTTCCTCGCAAAGGCTGCTACCGTATCCTTTCGATTATTGTCTTTCTCGTTTCGGCTTTCCTTTTTTAAACTTAAAACACTGAAATTTCTTGTGTCCACGGACCCCACAGAAATTACATTTAATAGCGCCTTGTGATTCTTTGCTTTCCTTTGGACAATCCCTTTCATTTGTCTTCCTCCTGAAAAAGGCAGGATCAAGAGATTCTGGTTGAAGTTTGGGAACTTCATCTAAAACAGAATTTACTTTTCCTACCACCGCTAGTTCCGTCTGTTTATCGCCGTCTTTCTGCAAATTTACATATTTTAGCTCTTCTAAAAGATATAATTGTATTTTCAGAGCTTGAAACTCCAAATCTTTAAGAGTGGCAAATTCTTTTTGATGGAGATAAATTCTGTACTTGGGATGAGCCTTTGAAATTATTTTTCTTACTTGATCTACTTCCGGTGGAGGATTTTGAAGTCTAGAGAACAAAACTGCCATTACACGAACGAATTTCGCGAGTGATTCGTTCGGATGTTGTACCCTTTCCGCAATTTGCTCCTCAAATTCTTCCTCATATTTGAAGCTAAAATATTCCTGTAAGAAGCTATGTTGAAATTCCTTAAAATTTGAGAATGGAGATTTAAAATTGTACCATTCCTTGCTACTTCTAGTAAGGAGATAAGGCACGACCTTATCCAAAATTTCCTCTAGAGAAATCCCCTTCCTCTTGGAGTAGTCTTTGATTGAATCAACGAAATCAAAAGGATTTTCATCTGGTGTTCCAGAGAACTGTGGAAGTTGGACTTTTATGTCGTCGCAAATTTTCCTACATGAGCAAGGACTTGGTTCTTCTCTACTCTCACTTCCGTTATTTCTGAGTCTTCTAATCGCTTCTAAAATATTTTCGGAGTTTATTTCTCCTTATTCTAAACCCAAAGCGTCCTTTAAAGCTTCTAAAGTAATAGTTTCCGCCATATTCCCAATTTTCTTTCCAGATCTTAACTTCATAAATTAGTTCAGGCTTCTATTAATCCCGGACAGGCCCCCATTATATGTAAGGAAAAAATATTAAAAAAAAAAAGAAAAAAGGAAAGGGGGTGCTATAATAATAATAATTATTATTACTGTTACTGACCGTACCTCGCTCGGAAGATAGTAATTAATGTTAGGCAACCCGCCTTACAAACAATCTCAATTAATTAACTCAAAATCTCAAGAATATCTGCTCCAAATCCCTTGCATATATTTAAAAGGTGTATAATAAAGATATTATACAAATTCTAATATCCTATTAACCCAGAGGATATCAGTTTCTGGCTGTGTCTAGGGGTATAAAATTTGCTCCAATGAAAATTACATACGGGAACATATCCTGTTAATAAAAGCCTTATATTCTTTCCTCTATGCTTTATTTATAAAAGAAAAATCTTTGGGCTTAACTTTGAATCAATCTAATTTTCAAAGAGTTATCGAGTCCACAAGTTGGCTCTCGGAAACTATATTCCAAACTATAGCCCGTATTCGAGATATTGTTCCTACTCTGCTATATCTTTAAGAACGTTAAATGAAACCTTAATTCAACTAAAGTTTCTCTAAATCTTTGGGCCTGCGGACTCACCTTCTTTGCATTCACTTACACGCCTTCCAGTGAGCCCTTAATTTTCAAAGGTTCCTTCGGCACTCGTTCAGAAACCTGGCCTAACACCTACTCGTAGTAAAACCTGTCAGAGGCAGTACTACTAAATAAAGGATTCTAATCTAATCAGTTTACAAGGAGTGGGTAAGGTTAAAGGTAAGGCAATATTTCCTCAAGTAGGAAATAATTATGTCCCTCACTTCGGAACAGGGTAAATTGTTGAATGTTTAACAAAACGATATAGGCCCATAATCTCTATCGTTTAAGAGTAAGACCTATAAACTCTATCCAGCAGGCCGATCACGACACCTGCCTTCATAAGGGGAATCGAAACCAAAACCATAGGATTCGTAAATACCAAATTGCCCTGCTGCTGGCCCTCAAGTAGAAACCAGACTTAACTGAGATCTTACAAAGCCTCAGAAAAAACTCTAATAAAAATCCAATTTCCAAAATAGGAGTAGGATTAAAATCACATATATTATCTTAATAACTTCTAACTAAAATCCTTATATTTCAGAAAAGAAAGAAATTCCTCACCAGGGACTGCCCTACCAAACCTATCTTACCCAGGAATACAGCCTCTCACTTGAAAAGCTGTGAAACTTCCTGTCTCAGAATCACTCATCTGAGTCTCAAAAAGTGCTAAACTTCTGAGGAACCTATCATAACCCATAATGCCATCACTAAGGCAAAAAAAAAGCCAGCATAAAGCTGAAAAAGTGATCTTCGAGGCGTCGAACGTAAAGTCTAGCCAAAAATGAAGATGAGGAGGACAGCTCATCCTCGTATTTATAGGGAACTACCGAAAAGGGACGCTTTGACCTCCCGTACAAACAATCCATTGATACTCCGAGAGAAAGCGGTCTCCCCCCTCTCGAAAAGCTGGCTGGCTAAATCCAGAAATAAACTGGTTTCTAAGACTAGCAATAGGAAAGAAAGATTTTAGTCAATAATTTTAAGAATCTCTAAGGAAAAAAAAAATACATGGAATATACAATAATAATATTGATAATAATTCTTACAGACTAATCAGAATATATGAAATAAATGCTACCCAGGCCTGGGATCCCCGTCTTATATTAACATAATTAAACATATAATAAGACTAATAATATATATATTCCCACGATATTAAATTTTTAAATATACACAAGCAAGAGGCATAAAGTGACTCTTGCAGTTTTTCGCTTCTCCTTTAAAATTACGAAATTATGACTTGGTTTAGTTTAGCTCTGATTTCTCTATATATAATCATCACCATCATCATAATCAAGCATTATCAATCCACTGCTGGATGAAGTCTTCCCAAGTTTTCTCTAACACTATCTATCTTGGGTAATTCTTTTCCAGGTTACTCCCCAGTGGTTCCTGATTTTGTCACAATTTCTTGTATGCGGACATTTCCTGGGCTGTTTTTGTCACGTGGTATCCAAACTAAAATTGTTTTCGTCCATCGATTATAGTTTCGTCTTGCAATATGTCCATCACATTTTCCGGTCTATTTTAAACATTATTTCATTAGTACAAGTCATTAGTTGCCAAATAATTCATTTCTATATATTTGGGCTACAAATAGTTCATATCCTCTACTTTTGGAGCACAGACACGCTACTTTTTGATCTTCGGATCTGGCAACACTGACTTAATTATTTAAATCAACACAATGTAAGAACCCCCATTTGCTGTAATGGCTAGTACGCTTGATTTTGGTTCGCATGGTCCCGAGTTCGATTCCCGGTGGCGGTAATGTTCAACGACCGAAGTTTTCGGATTCCACTATGATCAGTAACTCCACGTCTCCTTTAGCCGCTCTAGCATAATCGTGAGACGTTAAACTAAAACAAAACAAAGCAAAAATCAACACAATGTGTATTACTAACTGTAAGTCTTTGAATAATTGCATATAGCTATATGGTATGGATCGAGTTTGAGGTGATCGGTGGTCAAACTATAACAAATGAAATGCAGTTAGGGTGTAATTAAAATTTTAATAAAGCAGTGTTTTAATCTAAAAAATACACCAGGCCTAAGGCTTAGGGAGAACAACTAGTGCTACTGAAAAGTTGTCAGTTACGTTTAATTTCAGTTACAATTTGCTTTTACATGTATTGCTGGAACGAAAACTTTGACATTAACATTATAAGTAGCCCAAAGACTATGAAAAACATCGTGTTTTGAAAACATTCTTGCACCATAAAACAAATTACAAGTAATTTTAAAATATTTTGCACTTTAGCTACGTTATTTGCACTATATTTATAATAATATTTAGCAATTTATTTAAGTTCGCAGCATTGCGACTTGTTGTAATTAAAACTACTGAACACTAATGTTATAATGTTCCTGCCATTTGAGTTATTAGAGATCTCCAAAATGTTGATGTTAGTGATATGTATTGTCCTTTGTTACACTGAATAATATATGTGCTTTTGTGGTTTAATTTAATATCTAAATTAGAAATATGTAGAGCTCTTTCGTGGCTAAGCAGTTAGCCTATGGCGTGAGAGACCCGGGTTAGATTCCCGGCGGGAGCTCGTGTGGTTTAGATTCGACGTTAATCAGTAGGTTCAGTCTCATATAACCTCGCTGCTGAAAGAGGCGTTAAACTCAATTAAAAAATGAAATGAAATTTTTGAAAAAATGAAATGAAATGAAATTTTTGAGTTTTTACGGCCCACGGTTATGCCGGTTAGGCTAAAGGAGACTGTGATGATGAGAGATGAATGAAATGGTGGAATGAAGAAAGTGGGAAGAAACGGGAGAACCCCGAGAAAACCCACGCACTAAAATAAATTAACTGAACAGAAATATGTAATGTCAAACGTAGTGCAATTTGAGAAATTACAACTTTATGTTGCGTTCGCAACATTGCTTGTTTATCTAGTGGTACTGCAGAGTATCTAGAAGAATTTCCCCTTCCATATTTCACACAGCATGTTAAAAAAATTCAGCATTTTTAATATATATGACTATTATATATAACTAGATGACATACCCATTTTTCGCATGGGACCAGTATTTGAAAGTCAAGGCCTGTGGGAGTATCACTATCTCAGCAACCGCGAAAACTATGTATTTGACACTAATATCGGTCATTTTGTATTATTTTTACATGTCTCGGTACCCCCTCTCCAGCAGGTGAACCCCGGCCCGCATGCACTGGTAGCTGAATTTGAAAGTCATCGCTAATGGAAGTGACACCATTGATCTTAGCGACCGCAAAAACTATACATCTGACACTAATACCGGCCATTTTGGATTATTTTTACATGTTTCGTTATCCCTCCTGTGAACTCCGGCCCGCAACTGAATGGGGTGAATTTGGAGGTTAATGCGATCGGAGCAACGAAAGAAATTTTGAGTAAAGGTCAATCTTAATAGTTGTTTATATCAATATTCGAGACGAGACCGAGACTTTCGAGACTGACCTAAGTCTCGTCTCGGTCTCGTCTCGATTTATACAGCTCCGTCTCGGTCTCGGTCTCGTCTCGGTAGATAAGAGGCCGTCTCGATCTCGGTCTCGTCTCGGTATATAAAAGGCCGTCTCGGTCTCGTCTCGATAATTCGAGACGATACTGAGACGAGACCGAGACTAATCTCGGTCTCGGTACCATCCCTAAATGAAAGCAATATAACATCCCAGTTTGGATTAAGGCCTAACTATATACCAAAAGTAATTTCATTTGACTTTGCAATTTGACCGTGAGACTCGGGTTCGTTTTCCGGTGGGAGCTCATGTGGTTCGGATTCCACGTTAATCAGTAGGTCCACGTCTCATATAGCCTCGCTGCTGAAAGGGACGCTAAACTAAAATCAACTCAACTCAACTCAATTTGACCGTGATGATTAGGCACACATAGTTACATTCAATTTTTTATATAATAATTTATATATTACAGTTATTCAAAAATGTATTTTTTTCAGTAGTTAGCTCCTCTAAAAACTCACAGGTCTCGAAAGCCAAGTACTATTGCTATTATTACAATTATAAGTCCTATTGCTATTATTATAATTAAAAATATCAATATCCAAAAGTGTGTGTTCTTTTTTTCACTTGGTTAGATATACTCACCTCAGGTAAATAAACAGAAACAAATGGAAAAGGAAGGGAAATGAAGGTCTTGAAAGTTAAACGAAGGCAAATTTACCAGTCTTCAGAAGATACTGTCTACAATGCAGTGAACAGAGTGGGTCGGTAGATCATACTGAGTCCGTGGGTCGCAGTGGGTCGTGGTGGGTGATGGGTCGCAGTGGGTCACGGTGGGTCACATGCTGTTGACCCACGACCCACTGACCCACTCGGAAAACTTGACCCACTGACCCACTCCATCTCTGAGCGGGGATTAATTGTTCATTAATCCCCAGTTTCAATATAACTTTTGCAAAACAAGCCTCATTGTTCATTACTATGACTAATATTATAGTGTCTATTTATTTGTTTTGCAAATTTTTTATTACCGTAATAGTCTGATTACAAAATTTTCCAGACAGAATTTTAAGATGTTCATGAGCAAGGAATCAAATCTCTTCTTACATCTTTGTTGTTTTAGAGTACAAAGGACTAGTACCTACTTCCGTCGCTCTTGTCATTTTACTTGATAAAATATGAATTACGGTGTTTTAACTTAAAACGATAGTATCCTATTAGTTATACAACCTTTCGTTAAGCGAATGGTTAGACAAACCAGGTAAATTAACATTGATATACATCATGTCTTGCCCCCCACTTTCAACGTCCAATCGCCACCACTGGGTACTTCTAACGTAAATAGAAGGATTCTTGAGGTACTGAAACAGTATGTATATCACTTTCTTTTATTGATTTAGCTTCGAAAGTTCTATATTGAAACCTGAAATGGTATTACATTTCTACTACTTCTGGTTGTAGTAAAGAGATAAAGGTAGGTCTATTGATAGAAGCTATTCTTATGGGACGTTGAAAAAAAAAAAAAAAAAACTTGTCACTGTGTTAGCGTTTCTCGTTATAATTACGAATTTTATAACGGAAATGGTAGATTTCTAGCAGTCCTGTTTTGAATAAACGTATAACGGCAGAAACAAAACATACTCTTGAATCACTGTACAATTTCTCGTTATGTCTTAGCGAAGCGTACATTCGCGAAGCGTCCCCTCAAATTCGTGTAGAATTGATTCAAATGTAAAGTTCTCCGCGGCCCAATGTGTATTGTACTATACTGCAATTGATACTACTTGTCCCTTCTGACAGTTCCCTGCACGCACATGGTGCTCAATGCTGTGTTGCCAGCTTTTGTGTCAGGTATTGAAACATGAAATTATTCACTGCAAGTAAATATCAGTTTTATAAAATTAAATGACACAAAAAAGAACTAAAAAGAGTGCTCTCAACAACCAGCATGTCCACTACTCAAGATGACATTCGACGAAAACAATGTGTATTTGTTTATATTCAAATTGGCAACGTCCGGAAAGAGTAGAATGATTACCATTGCAGAGTGAGAGAAATGAGCCACTATAATTGGCTGAACGTTCTGTTGCCATAGAAACAGTTCTTCTTGCCTGATTGTTACGACCACGTGCAGGAAGAAAAAACAGAGGAAAGCAACTGTCAGAAGGGACAAGTTGTATCGAATAGACTTTAATTTTAACGGCTCATATCGGTAATTTGCATATTTATGGGCCTTCTTATACCCGGAATTCAATCATACATTATCATAACACTCGGACACAAAATTGCTTTTAGTTGATTTAGATATAACTGGACGTGAATGTAGGCATATGCAAAACGAATTGAATCAAGTACTGCTTCTCTGACACATTTTATCCATCCCGGCCGCCATCTTGGATTCAACTTTCGGTTTCCAAATGGGAATAGGTGCAAGTGATACATCAAATTCATGTAAAATTTTCTCGGAAATTCATTGGCATAGCGAGTTTTACCGTAGTTAGTACCGCTTCCAAGGTATTGCATGTTAAATGTCAGACATTTCACGAATATCGAACCAAATAGAAATTTGTACAGTGTCCCGTATGTATATGTAATCTTTTACGTGATTTATCGTTGATGATAAATTTTTTGTACGTACATACAGACAGACACACAGACGTCAATACGGAAATGGTATGTCTTCACCAAAACCTGGTCATATCTGGATTTACATTAGGAATTTTGACCGTAATACAATACTTCCTTTTATAGTATAACATGGAAATAATAACAATCATTCACAGAAACGTAATAAGATTATAACACCAATGTTGTAAAGAGTTTGTTTATATCTACAATATTTTTTCAGTTAGAACTTGTTTTGATTTGTCAACATCAAAAACGTTGCTTGCAATGTCTATTCGCGAAGTGCCTGGAGGAATTTAACATGCAGTACCTTCCAGGCGGTACAAGCAAGGTAAAATTCCCTACACCAGTGAATTTCGGAGAAAATTGTACATGAATTTGATGCACCACTTGCACCTATTGCCATTTAAAAAAATAAAAAAGTTGAATCCAATGTGGCGGAACCAACATAGCGGCCAGGGTGGGTAACATGTGTCAGAGAAGCAGTATTTGATCTAAATACTGTTGCATATGCCCACATTCATGTCCTGTTAAATCTAAAGAAACTAAAAGAAATGTTGTGTCCGAGCGTTAGAGTAATTTATGGTTTAATTTCGGATAAATAAAGGCCCATAAATATGCAAATTACTAGTATGGGCCGCTAAAATTAGTACAATAGGCCTACACATTAAGCCGTGGAGAACATTGCATTTGGATCAGTTTTACACGAATTTGGAGGGGACACTTCGCGAATGTACCTTGTTAGACTGTTGTTGCTCTGTTACCTGTCAACAGGCGAACACTATAAAACTCCCTGTACTTTTACTTATAGCATAATTTTGAAGCCTTAGAAACTATGAAAAGACTTGTGAAGTTCCTTAAAACTGAAATAAATCCTCAAATTTAGGCTATTACATTTTTGTAATGTTGGAGACAAATAGAAACGTAAAGAAATGATATAAAACTTTTGGATAGTCATAAAACATTGTCTCTTATTTGATTCTTGCTCTATGTATAACTTATGATCCAAAGGTTTGCATACCATAATATTTCAGAAGCTTGTATACTCATACCAGGCCAAAGATCGAGGGCTACTACCACGCCAATTTTCATTCAGATTGGATTAGTTCGGATGAGCTTGTACGATGAGCTCTGGTGCAAGGGATCCCTGGTTCGATCCTAAGACATGTGATATTTTGGTGAAGAATATCGTGTTTATGGTTTTTTCTCGCGATTCTCCAGTTTTCTTCCGCATACTCATTCCACAAATTCTTTCATAATCATTCACTTTCATCAATCATCCCCCTCCCTTAGCCTATAAAGCATAATCGTGGGACGTTAATCTGAAAATTTTCATTCCATTTCATATCGTACGTCATTGATTCTTCTGGAAAATATCACGAAAACAATGGTTGGAGTGCAAAATGTGGTAGGCACAGGCCCGCAACCAGCCTCAGAGGTTTGGGGGGGACCATGAATATATTAAGGGGGCCAAGTCATTAAAAATTCTCATACAAATTGATTTTGTATTAATAATAGCATTTTGTATTGAGGTCTGGAGGGGCTACGAAAAGTTTAGGGGGCCAGGCCCCCTAGCCCCCCTCTGGTTGCGGGCCTGGGTAGGCATATTAGCAGAAACAGTAGACCAGAGATGCCTATAATCACTAGGGCTCAGGATCAATAATTAATAGCAAACACGCGTGAACTCAAGCCCTATTGAGTACAGTATACCGAAACTCGAGTTTGTTAGCACGAGCCCAAGCCCCATGCAAAATGGCCATCTCGACAGTTGACTGGGATTACAATACCCCAACTTGCCCCCAACTTGCTCTGGGGGCTGCGGTGATGGCTTACTGGTAGAGTCTTCACCTCTGGGGCGTGAAGTAGTTACTTCAAGTGATCTCTGTTGTCGACAAACACCGTGTGCTTAAATATTCTCTGGGTTACCATTTCATTCATTCTCATCACAAATATCTCCTTTAGCGTTTACCTTACACGGCATAACCGTGGAAGGTAACACTGAAATTTCATTCCACTTTTCTAACAAGCTCTGCAGAATTCCTTTACGAAAGTTTACTCTGACAATATGACTGTGAATTCATGTTACTAATGTCTACTATTAAATAACAAAATTAACTTACTCTATTATAAAGTGAGATTGTTTCTTACTTACATTAGCAGAGTTATGTTTTTAATTCGTTTTTTCGATTCTTGTAACTTCATACAAACAAAAGCGAATAGCACAAACTATTATTCGAAAACAGATTACTGTAATGTTCCTTCTAGTAGGTTTAGAATTACTGAAGTGATCCTTGGAAGTTCAAAATAGGGTCAGAAGAAAGATGCGTGTGACCTTCTTGTATTCGCTCATTAGTTTTCAATTATATACCTTTTTCTTCCATTTTTCTTTGCAAAGTACCAGTATAAATGTAATAAAAGACCACACGCAACAATTAATAGGAAAAAAAATCGTGGATTATGAACAGAGAATTTATAGTGGAATCGTAAGGTCAATTTTCTTATGTTTTCGGCTGCAAATTAAATAACCATAATGCGATGGTATAATAAAATGTCACTTGCGAAAGATTAAAGAAAAAATGGGTTACTGCGGCTACCTGTGTATTACACGTATTTTGAAACGTAGAAAATGATGACACAATTTATGCTGGTTGTCTCCTTGAATTTTTGACTGTGGTTATTAACGTTTTCAATGCATTATAGAGAATGAAATACATTACAATACGAATACTTTCACTTTTTTCTTGGATATTACTACGAACGATAAAACAATTAGTCAAGAAGTATCAGAATATGTCTTTTGTCATCAGCGAATAGGACACATTTCCCTATTTTGCCCTAATTCATTATCTTGAAGTCTGAATATTTAAATTTATTCATTCGTCCCAAAGTAGGACACTTTGTCCAACGTTATCCGTATGCTACATAGGCACTGCCCTTAGATGTTACATCATGCCGTTGCAGGATGTCTGACATCTAACAGTTTTCCGTATATCACATGCATATACTTATGTTACGTTCCTCAGCTGTATGTTATATACGTCCATTTGTATGTGAGATCCTGACCACCTATATTGTTTCATACGGAAAGTACGTACAGATGGAACATCTATACAGAAAGTATTATAAAACATGCGTCTTCAGTTATACGTCTGCTGTATGTTAAGTCCAAAAACTACAGCATTTACAAATGTAACCTATCTCTTTAAGTACGTCACCTACAATTTTCTTTCTCAGTGCACTTTGAATGAAGTTTTCTTGGGTTTTTCCTCACTCACAACAAGCAAATGCCGAGGTGGTAACTAACTTATAGGTCCCCGGATGCTTCCTTCCTTCCCCAATCCTTTCTTCCTTCCCTTTCCCCGGATAATGTGCTCGCCGAGGGACGTCATCCCTCATATACGTGACGGGCTAAATGGCCATCCATAGGTGCCGGAAAACCCAGAAATCCAAATCCTAAATCCTAAATCATTCCACAATATTACAGCAGAGTACCGAAAACTCGATTTAATGTGGACTGAAGGGGGGGGGGGGAGGAGTTACTAAAAATGTCGAGTTTTACGAAATAAGGAGTGAATTACTCGGAACTCTTACTATTTTACTGTTATTACTGCTAGGGTGACCAGACGTACCGATTTTCGCAGTACAGTACTGTTTTCAAAAGAGCTGTCCTGCGTGTTGCGAAGACGCCTAGAAAATTGAGAAATGTCCTTCTTTTTTAAAAATGTCCTGCGAAATGTCCTGAGTTAATTTATTTGCAACATTTTAATGTTTTATTCTTTATTCACAACATCTTGAATCACAGGCACTCTTTTCTTAAATGATAAAATGCTGTGTTTTTAAATACTCCTCAAAAGATTAGAAAAGAGAACAATCAACAAACTATTGTTTTTACCGAGAAGACCTTGTTAGATGTTGATAAAACAGGAATAGGTACAATAGTGATGCTAACCAAGTTAAGTAGAAGTTCCTTCTTGTTAGTCTAAATTTTTTCTCGTTCCTTACAATAATCCCACAATCCGAAAATCGATTAAAAAAGAAGCCCTTATCCCCTAAACGAAGTTTCACTTTGTATGTTCATAAAAATAAACCACTTTGTCATTCGTCAAACCATTTGGAGTTGAGTTGAATTCCTTCAATATTTTTGTTCATTACTTTACTTTTTAACAAAAAATGAATGAATGACTTAGTTTACGTTAAATGAAATAAGGACGTGCATATTGCCGATGCAGTTTAACTATTATATATAAATGAAATAACGATATGCGTATTGCTTACGCAGTAAACTATCATATACTATTATATTTGTGTCCTACTTTTCGCTTGTCAGAATCTGTTGTTGTTGTTGTTGATGATTTTAGTCAGCGTCCCTTTCAGCAGCGAGGCTATATGAGACGTGGACCTACTGATTAACGTGGAATCCGAACCACATGAGCTCCCGCCGGGAATCGAACCCGGGTCTCCCACGCCAAAGGCGCGTCCGCTAACCACTTAGTCTTGTCAGAATCTGGTCACCCTATATTACTCTAATGGAAGTTCTAGCACAGGAAGGGACATAGAGAAGTAAAACATACTCTAAATAATTATTAAAAGTTGAAAAGAAAAACTTACATACAAAACTGGATAAATGACCAACCAGTTCTTTCTAGGAAAAAAAAAAAATCCTATGACGCTAGACTGTCTTTCATACTCATTTCATTCTCGATTACACGGTATAGGCGACTAGAAATTATTAGTTTCTTCCATCACACAACAATACGAACACTCTTACGTCATCTGTTCAGCCTCCGCTCTCGCTACATGAAACGCTGCATATCAGATGCTCGTCCGATTCTTCATGAACTTTAGATCAGATGCCAGCTGTACTACGTTATGTTTATTCACCAATAGACCATCTCCTTGCTATCCATGAACGTGATAGGCCATTGCTCTGTATAACCCCCCATCATTACATTTATTGTTGCTATCTATTCACTCCTCATCTAACTTCATCAATGCAACCCTTTGCAGAGGCGTATCAAGGTAAAAACTAAGGGGGAGGGGCAGCCAGGCCCCAGACTGTGATAAGTATATCATGAGTTTACTATACAGTTTAAAAACTATATAAATAATAGATTAAATTATTTTTGTCACCCAAAAATTGGAGGAGCCTAGGCCCCCCGGCCCCGGGCTAGATCCGCCACTGACCCTTTGTCTTTAGTTAACAAAGCTCTAAATGCCTAAACCCGCTCTGATAGTCCCAGAACAGAAGATCAACATTCTTGTCGCAAATTAACATCCTACGTCCTCGTATTCTGTTACCTGTACTCAGGGCCGGCGCGAGGGGCGGTCGAGCCGTGCCACCGCCCAGGGCGGCAAGTCTAATGGGCGGCAAAATTTGAAAAAGAAAAGAATACTATCAAAATATAATGCTTCGTAATAGGCTCACATGGAAAAATAAAATTGTGTTCACCTAAGAATGTAATTGAACTTACTTCACTCACATTCAAGAAAATACTCACTCAGGAAATTCAGAGCATTGCTCCTCATTTTCTATTATCAAACTACTAGCCACAGGTATCTCGTTCAATATTTCCCTTGCAGCGGCGTAGACAAGATTTTGAGCTAGAGTGCATAAGATTATCAAGGTGTCTTTTTATATTTTTTCTATTCAGTAATGCTCTAACGTTCCGCTCCAAGTATGCAAAAGGTACACTCCCACTTGAGACAGGCCGTTCTAGCCTGTAGCATCTAGAGTAGGGTGACCAACCGTCTCGTAAAAAGGGGATTGTCCCGTTTTTCCACTACCATTCCCGCTGTCACGAAAAAATCTTCCGGGACGTATTTACATTGGGCCCGTATTTACATTGGGCACAAGAAAACCTTTCCAATTGCTAAAATTTCCTAATTTATTTTATTATTTTCTAAGCTATGTGATTATATTGGAATACATCTCATTACTGAACAACGTCATTAGGACATTTGCGATGGTGAATGTGGTGGCTGCACTGTTTCCCCTCCGAGGCCTCCCCACTGTAAGATTCCCACTCCGCAGACGACAGTGCAAGGGGCTGAAAGCCTTATGAAAAACTAATATAAAGGCGATTTTCTGTCAAATGGTCCATTGTCAGTAAATTTTCAAAATTAATTTGAAACTATGATGTTTATGTTTTTCTATTAAGAAATAGTGTGACTATATGCTGAGACATTTAAAATCTTTTTGTAAAATATATTTACTAGGTTTTGACCACATAAACTTTACATGTTTTACATCATGCTCAATGCTGTTCGCATATCCCAATTTTCAAATAATTTTCAAACTAAATTCTAAATCTGATATTATATGAACAATAGCAAAAAATATGAAGTGGACCTTTGGCAAAAATTTGACAATTTCGTTTTAATTAATGTTTTATTCTGGTAGGCAAAAATCGTAGTTTTCTCATGTCATGTTTTGCTGTCCCGTGCGTAAAGGAAAACATGTATTTTTCGTGTTTCCTTTGTAATTGTAGAAGATAAAATATCGAAACTTTTGCTCCAAAGTAGAATTATTATTAGCCTGTTAGTGGTACTTATTAAATTTGTTTATTGTCTTCCTTATTTATTTCATGAGGTATAGAAATGTTCAACATACAACATTTACAGATTACAACATTTACAACATTTACAGGTTTATGCAAGGAAGTGAATAAAATTAAGTTATTAAGATTTCAATACCTGTTTATTGTTATTGAGGTTAAACAGTGAACAATATAATTACTTTTATATTAACTCAAAGAAACATGAATTTGCTGAGAGAAATTAAACAAAAATAGTAATAATAATAATAACTACTAAAAACGTCTACGTTAGGTTACATACAAACATTTACCACGAGGCTTAAAAACAAATTATCATGATAAATCGCATTTTTTTTCTTTTCATTAAAGAGGTAGGTATCTAAGTTAGTTTGACAGTCTTGTAGGAGGCAAATGGATTCGCAACTTTTTACTATATTCTTTCACCCTTTATAAGCAAATTAGGTGCTTGAAGTATATTTAAAACTTGATCAAATAAGACATAAGATCTGTTCTTTTCATCAAAACAAAACTTTGTACGACTGTTTCAGATTTGTTACTCTAATGTCCCCATCTTCTTCTACATCACTTTCAGACACACATACATACCGATATTTAATCCTATTTCTGGAAGAATCACAATCAAATTTCACTAGGAGAAATACACCTGCTCTAATATTATCCATTCTGTGCCCGACAGTTGAAGGGTTGGAATATCATTATGAATATCGTCTTCAAAGTTGTATCTACTCTGAAATTCATGTTGCTCTCATCATTTGATGAATATATCATTCTGTACACTGGCACTCTTTTCGTTTTCCTTGAACCAATCTAACTTGAATAACCTTGCTCTTCTTCACATTATAAGAGGCACACATATAGCTATTTTCTATTTAAAATTTTTATGTTAATTTCAACCGAAATTTTTGCATTATATTAGAATAATTTACATATCTATATGTTAATTAAGAGTATATAAGTTAGTTTAGGATAGAAGTTTTTCTTTTCACTTATTCTTGGAATTATGCATATATATATACTTTTAGGAATATATCTATCTATCTATCTATCTATCTATATATATATATATATATATATATATATATATATATATATATATATATATATATATATATATATATATATATATATATATGTAATGTTAGGTTAATTAGTATATAAAATAGGTGAATTAAACATTTTTATTTGGAATATAAAAATATATGTAGGAAAGAAAACCTAACTTGGAAAAGCTCCACTGAGTTTTAAAAAAAAAGAAAGAAAGAAAGAAGAAAATGTTCCGTAGCAGTTAAAAGCTGTGTACATGCACCCAGGATTGCTATCTAAGGTTAAAGAAGAATTGTGGTATGAGAGAAATTTTATCTAGGTCATATATTTAAATCATACTTCTAACTTAGTTAGGTAGAAGTGAGCAGAGTTGCTAATGTTGCTGCAGATAGTGCCCTGGCGACATAGATCCTATTCCATTACCTTTGTGAATTTTTGCTCAGATATTTTAGCAAATGGGTTAGAATTCTTGGGAACAATAAGGTGTTAGATTTCCTTCAAGTGACCATTTTTGACACTAGAAACTTCGATAGCTTGGGTTGGATCCCGCCAGAAAACTTGCCTATATTTTTTTTCTTCAAAGCGCGGTTTCGACAAGGAAGAGCTTCTGCTCTTCCTGCGAGTGGGTTTTCCCCCCATTGAAAATTATGAATGCAGTCATATCTTAGCATTATTACATATTTAGAATTGTAGAAATGTAAGATAAGATGTAATTTTGGTCAGAAAAGATTTTTCGTTGTTACCTTAACTTTAAAACAAAAGCTTATTACTTTACTGTGCTTGGTGTTGACATTGCTGTAATTGAGACGACAGCGATACGCAGTACCGTGAATGTCATAGCAGCCGATATGTGTATATTTATTGATTATTAATTCTAAATTGAATGTCACTGCTGGAATCCTATGTAAATATAATCAGAGGAATTTTAGGTACAATGTAATATAGAATATATTGTTGATTCATGATAATTATTGTGAAAAAAAAGTGAAAAACCATGAACAAATGTGTGTGTGGAGGTTGCGAGAGATCACCGCTAGAGTACTCTGGCGATGTAAACAAACGCACATGGACTGGTTCGGCAAGGAAGATTGTTTACAAAGAAAATGTACAGTGACGCCGGGGAAAACAATACGAAAACAAGTATTCAACATTTGAATAACAAAGTGTATGATACAGCGTTTTAAAGCTTAGTATTTCCTCTATCCAGTGGTCAAACTCAATACAGATGACAAGCAATAATAATCTAAGAATAAATGAAAGATTACATGAAAGTGTACTACCCAGACATTTTGGCGACAAAACCATTAGGGTCCGCGAAATGGGACTATACATTGAATTTTGGGTAGGTCAGGAGCGAGCCTTTGAAAATCGTGTTGTTTCCTCTGAAAGAAAACTGTTTGACAGGGAAGGAGCCAGTTAGTTGGTGTTAGGACGCGATATACAGAGGTCATCCTCTGTGACAGTTAGTGCAAGACTCATCGTGACAATGGTCTGTTTTGTGAGATAGGCACATTTTAAATAGCTGAATTGCGACGTTACTCGAGATTGAGTTTTTTTTCTTTCTTTCGTCTCGATCTGAAATATCAACTCTAGTAAGTCTTTCTCAGAACTTTACGTCATCTCAGAACTTAACTGTGCTTTACGGGAAACACATGTTGCGAGACGAGATGTTAAAAAAAGGAGAGTTAGAATATTTTTTATATAGATGCAGAGACTGAGTTTTGAATCTGCAGCTAGGACAATGACTACTAGCGTATAACTCTCGTATGTAGTTTGCCGTGTGATATATATATATAAAATTCGAAAGATAAAATTTAAAATGCGTCATATGTGGCCAGTGTAGTGAGAACTTTGAAACTGGACCGTAGAATCAGTACATTTCCAGACTTTTGAGGCAATACAGATGATAATTATCCAGTAACACTGCATGAACCAGATGTCTTCAAATGGATCCAGAGATACTAAGAGAGAGACACCAGTGCAGCGGACAAACAACCAGAGCAGCGCCCAGTAGCAGCAATTGTTATTATCTAGGAGGTTCCAGGATGCCGAGCGAACTTCAGTGAGAAGAGAGAGGACAGAAGGAAGAAGACAATGAAGAACGCATCAAAACTATACGTGCACGAACTATGAACAGAAATGTATAATGGCCAAATTTTCATAAAAAAAATAATAATAATTTTTTTTTATCGACCGGTCACTTCGATTTAATATTCGTGTGAATATAAAATATTTTTTTTTATATGTGTGTGTGAATATCAGTGTTGAAAATCTGTATGATTTCTGTGGAGGAGAGGAGTGTTTTTTTTATTTTTATCAACATTAAAAATTCGACAAAATAACATGGTAGTCTTTCTTGTACGGATTCCAGACATCAATTAAGGTATGTGGAAAATTTCGCATATGTTTTTCTTTTACAGCATGGCAAGAACATGTACAGAGATGGGTGTATGGTTGTGATCTGACCATTTCAATGGAGCATCTGAGTTGAAGTAAAGCCACTGATTACCTGAGTTAAAGAGTATTTTGTATATTTCAAATCACTTATTTTTTTTTAAAAAAAAGCTCTACCGAATATTTCTTTTATATCTTTAATCTTTTAAGTAATCACAAGTAATTCATATAATTCATTTACATAACTTATGTTAATTATTTAATTAAAAACTTCTTGGGACTGTCCATTCAGGGCACTCCACCATTGTGGTGCAAATATTTAAGTATTTTAATTTTGAAATCTGGCTATGCCCAACACGTTCACTTTAGCCCACCACAAAATCTGGCTTACCCAGCGTAAGGCGAGATCACTTCAGTGTCACGGGTTGTAATATTAAAAAAAAAGTGGATGCTGTCAATGAAATGTTCAGGGCCATACACCAACAATGAAGTAATAAGCTTTGTGTCTGGCAACATTTTATTTACGAATTTTGTTTCTTTGTTTCCTTGTTTATTTCGAAGAAAAAAAAGCAGCCAAAATTACATGTTTTATTTGTAAAAATTTAGTTATTTTGATTAGAGTTTTTCCATGTGTGCCTGTCGGAAAATTTAAGAGGGGGATAACATTTATTTTGCGTGTTATTTTTATAAGATACAGTAATTAGCATATCTTAGAAAGTTAGAGAGTTAGAGTATTTCTATTAAGTTGATGGTGGTCACTAGACTGCAGAAAAAGAAAATGGAAAAAGAACTGGTTAACTTTCCCCAGAATCAGCTCGGTGAGTTAGAGTTAGAGGAGAGAGTTGAGAATATAGAAAGTCAGGGAGAAATTAGTGACGGAAACGGAAATCAGGGAAGTCAGGAAAACGAAAAGGAATCGATCCCTGGACCATCCAGTGTTGTGAACATGGAGACTGGATCCATCTATGAATCCACTGTTTGTAATGTTACAACAGCTGGTAAAGAGCACTGTGAAAGAACTCGTTGGCAAACAGGAAAGGTCAATAAAGGAACTAGTTGATAAGCAGGAAAAAATTGCACAACAGCAGGAAAAGTCAGTACAGGAATTAGTGAAAAGGCAGGAAGTAAATAGCAGTAGATTAATGAACAGTATAGCTGAACTGAGTACTCGGTTGGATGCAACAGCTGAATCGTTCAATGAGAGATTAGCTGGAGCATGCAACGACTTACGAGGTTCAATAAGAGCGAACGATGAGAGGGTACAGCAGCTCGAGGCGAGTAACAATAGAAAATTAGATGAAATACAATTAACTTTAGGACAAGACATTCTGAGAGTAGACAACCAGGTAGAAAGCGTCAGGACTTGTGTAGAACAGGTGACAAGTAGGTTGGAAAGCGTTGAGGATTCAATTGCTCAAGCGGAGAATAATATGCAGCGTGTAGAAATACAGTGGAGAGAAGAAATGGGTCGATTACGCGAAGAAATTGGTCACGAAAACCAGCTTGAAGAGGTGCGGAGCGAATATCGGGATGGTATGCAAGAGATACAACAGAATATTACTTCTGTTTGCACCAAATTAGAGAAAGAACTTGCTTCTTTAAAGAAATCGGTTCGAGAAATTGATGACAGAGGTGAAAGAATAAACAATAACCAACCCGGTACCTCTCGAGACGCTCCTTGTTTTGTCTTTCGAGACGAGACAGAATCCCGCGTATCGTCAAACGCTCAGCCGCCTGTCTCTACGTGCCAGCTAGCATCAGCTGTGGGACTGATGCATCGTGATCTGTCTCTTCCTATATTCTCTGGTTTAGAAAGTGAAGTGCAGTCTCATAATTTTCTTGTCGAGCTCGATAATTATTTTGATCTCACGGGAGTACCGGAAGATCGAAAGCTACAGTTTGTCTCGAAATGCTTTAGAAATACATCACTGCAATAGGCTCAAGTAACTCTAATTAAGTGCAAGACGTATCAAGATTTTATCATGCATTTCAAACGGACCTATCTGAGCGAAGAGAAGTTGGCGAACTTACGTGCGACCATTCTA
Organism: Thermobia domestica; assembly: GCF_964235325.1. Taxonomy (NCBI): domain Eukaryota; kingdom Metazoa; phylum Arthropoda; class Insecta; order Zygentoma; family Lepismatidae; genus Thermobia; species Thermobia domestica. The sequence goes on along the minus strand of NC_137463.1, from coordinate 31,950,152 downwards.
ACGGCTCGGTTTGATAGCCGCTCAAATAGGCTTCCCACGGAGTACCTTTTAGACTTGCTGCATAAAAATAGTATTTTATTGCCGCCATTAGAACCGCAAGTACTTTTAAAGATACTGCCAAGACAACTGCCATCTTGGATTTACAGGTCTCTGATATCATCCAAACCAAAAACAATTGAAGAATTGGTTGGTCTGGTGGCAGAATTGCAAGTGACGTATCAAAATAGTAGCGGAAACAATAACATTAGAAGGGGGATTAATATGATGTCAATAGAAGAAAGTGATAATGAAAGGTCTAGCGGTACATCGTATAGACATCGCCCATATTCCCCACGAAAGAATCACAATAATCAGAATCGTGGTGGAAATACACAGAGAGGTAGAGGGAACACGAGTAGGCAATTTGGCAACCATGGAACGACATGGCCACCAAGGGATAGAAATGGTGAGAATAATAACAATGAAAGGTCTCAGGGTCGTTCAAACAACCGAGGTTCCTTCAGGGGCAGGAATAATCCCAGAGGTCGGAGGAGATCATACTCTGGTGAAGAGCAGGTTAATAATATGGAATTCAGTAGGGGTAACGGTTCTTCTAATGAAAGTGAAAACCAAAGATCTAGGTCACAGAGCCCCCGGAATATGGGACAAACAGTTTCTAGACAGTGAGAAACGTACGCACGCTGTCTAGGAGCTACAGATAACTGTTCTCTATCTGATAGTGCTAAATTTTTACCTAGTAGTGTGCGTAATGAGGATAGTTCTTATCATGCTGAACATAGTAAGGGAGAATGCGAAACTCTTGTCAAACAGTTAGAAATTATGGGATTAGAAAATAATAGCCGAGATTGCATACAATGTGACAAAATTATTAATAAACAATATTTTTCGGATGAAAAAGGTGCCAAAGGTAAAGATAAAGAATTATGCTTGCTTTTGAGAAGTGGAAAAGAGATTAAATTAAATAAAGGTCTTTTTGATGAATCAAATGCCATTTTTCGAGATTTATTGGAAACAGATGAAAGGGAGAATGTACCTACCAACAATGTTATAACGTTACCAGAAGTAGAAACTTGTTTATTTGGTAAAAAAGTATGTGGTCTTCTTGACAGCGGATCATCAATTAGTGCAATTAGTAGTGACTTATGGGCACAGGTAAAGAATACCACTCCACCCCCTGCATTCCTAAAAGCAAACAATATAAAGGTTAGTTCGGCTTTTGGAAAATCTATAGCCAAAATCCTTGGTCAAGTGATGCTAGTAATGACATTCAGTAATCAAGAATTCTATACTGTGGGATTAATTGTACAAGGATTAAATCGTCCCTTGATTATTGGGTCACAGTTCTTTGCTGAGAGCAAGGCTGTGCTAGATTATAATGTGGGAGTTTTGAGGCTAAATTCACCAACTGAGGTTCAGGTTAGTTTTCGAGATGTAGAAATCGAAGAAAGTGAGTTAGTGGTCAGGAGTTTGACTTTAGAGTTTGAAGATGAAGAGAGATTTTTATATTCTTTTCCCATAGGCGAAATGGGCGAAATGGGCGAAATAGGTGAAATGGGCGAAACGGGTATAGAATCCATCTATGCATTTCAGATGGATGATGTAAGAAATAGAGAAGGGCATAGTAAGGAGATGACTTCTCTCAGAACCCATCTGGATAATGGAAAATATCCGACAGCTACTGAACTTGCCAATGTAGTGTACAGCCCGCATGAATGGAATAAAGTACAAACTAAAGTCACACCAGCTGAGATTTCTAGCCTTGTAGAAGGGTACACTGACCTCAGTGTGGTCGAAAAGAAAAAATTAAAAGAAGTGTTAATGAAGCATAGAGAAGTGTTCGATTTAAAACCAGGGTGTATAAAGGGTTATGAACACAATATAGAATTGCGTGAAGAAGGGAAATTCAAAGCTAAAATGTATCCATATGCATTGAAGTTTAGGAATCAGGTGACTAACATCATTAATCGGTGGGAAGCATGGAAAATAATTAGAAAATCTGAGACTTGCTACACCAGCCCGCTTGTTGTAGTTCCAAAAAAGGACGGAACTGTTCGTATTTGTTTGGATGCGAGACGTTTGGCAGAGGTCACTGTTAGTCAAAGGGATCAGCCAGTCCCAGCACTTAGTACACTAAGAGACCTATGTGATAAACGTTGGGAAACTTCAATTGACTGTGTAGAGTCATTTCTGCAAATCCGAGTAAAATCTGACAGTCAAAAATACTTAGGATTTTTACATAATGGAATTTCTTACGTATTCCAAAAGTTACCTTTCGGCACAAAGCAATCTCTTTCATCATGTGTGAGAGCGATTGATTCAATCCTCTCAGAGTGCAGAGAGTTTTGCGGTAATTATGTTGATGACGTCATCCTTGGAAGTTCGTCTTTTGACGAACATATACGTCATATAGACATTGCGTTAGGCAAAATTAAAGCAGCAGGCATGACTTTACGTCTGAAGAAATGTGAATTTGCGAGACGAGAAATTAGCGTCTTGGGATATAACTTGTCCCCAGATGGGATAGGAAAGTGCCCAGAGAAACTTGAGAAGATAATGACATTTAGGAGGCCCAGAAATGTGAAAGAATTGCGTAGTTTCATTGGGTATTGTCAGTTTTATCGCATATTTAGTACAAAGTATGCAGAAGTCCTTTTTCCTTTATTTCAACTTTTGAAAAAAGGAGCAAAATTTCAATGGACTGAAATTCATGAGGAGGCATTTCGAAAAATAAGGGAAATCTTTCAGGAAGATGTGGTGTTAAAGAAGCCCCTTCCGGACAAACAATTTATTCTTGAATGCGATGCTTCAGACGTCAGCTGTTCTGCGCACTTATATCAAATAGATGATGATGGCAACATTAGAATTATCGAAATGACATCGCGAATTTTTAACGCTGCTCAACGCAACTATGTGATAACTGAGAAGGAATTTGTTGCGATAATAGATGGTGTAAACAAATTCAAGCACTATTTGATAGGGAACAGGTTCAAGATTAGATCTGACCACTTATCGATAAAATTTATTTTGTTGTGTAGAATAACTAATCAACGAATAGCAAGGTTCGTGTTAGCGTTAAGCATGCTAGACTTCGAATTCGAGTATGTGCCTTCAAAACAGAATTTAAGTGATCATTTTTCGAGATACCCCCTAACACAGGAAAAGAGTTCGACGTTAATAGAAAACTAGAGATAAAAGAGTCATTGATGACAATTTTGACAGGGATTCCCGGGGAATTGCGCAAGTTGATCACAATCCTTCCTGAAATGCAATCATCTGATGCATTCTGTGGAAAGATAAAGAAGTGTATAGAGAGCGGAGACGTTACTAAGAAGATAAGAAGTGATAAGCACACTTACGAAATAAGTAACGGAAGATTGTGTAAACGCGATTGTAACGGTCTGCGCATTTGTATTCCCGAAGTGCTGGTAGAACCTTTGCTGCAGTACTACCATGACGAGAGAGGTCACTTATCTGCAAGCAAGCTTTTTCCGCTTCTTTCTGAATATTTCGTTTGGCCTAAGATGAGGAACATCATCAGAAAATATACATCATCATGTGACATATGTCAAAAGGCATCACCGCCTCAGTGTTACCAACCTGGACCACTGAATCCAGTGCTAGTAGAGAGACCAAATCAATTGATATGTTTAGATTGGCTAGGGCCACTTCCAAGAGGGGTTGGTAATGTAAAATATGTATTAGTCTGCATGGATGCTTTTTCGAAATTGATCGGCCTATATGCATGCAAGACAGCTACGTCATGTTCGGCCATTAGAAAGCTTAGAGAGTTCCTAAAACTATGTCCAAATGTGGATTTTGTGTTAACTGATAATGGGACTCAATTTAAATCTCAGAGATGGAAAAACGAGATGAGAGAATTAGGGCTAAAACACATTACTAGTACGCCTTATTATCCCCAGGGAAATATGGCAGAAGTGAGTGTCAAATCCACAGTGCGAATGCTGAGAAAGTACTGTCAGGACAGACAGACTCAATGGCCAAAATTTTCAACGAAGGTGGAGAAGTGTTTGAATTCGGCCAAACACTTGTCAACAAACCTTAGTCCATATGAGGTACATTTTGGACAAACAATGTCAAAAGACATTGCACGATTATTTGAAATTCCAGAGATAGAAGATAGAAAGGACAGAGTATTATGTAGAGATAGCATCCCGAAATCTAAAGAAAAGTGCAGAAAAAAGAAAGAGGGAATTTAATAAACGGCATGCAACAGTGCAATACGAGGTAGGAGAACTTGTTTTAATTAGGGTATTCCCAAAATCTGATGCATTTTCAGGAATTACAAGGAAAATGTTGTTATTATATTCCGGGCCATTTTCTATCCTCAAGAAGACAGAACACAATGTGTATGTATTGGGTGACCATGTGACAAAAGAAGAGAAATGTAGGAGAAACGCCTACCTGATTAAACGATACAAGGCAAAGACACCGCAGGAAGACTGAGACAGGTAGTGCGGTTAACAATACGAACTTGAGGTACTCTCGAGAAGAAAAAAAAGAAAAGAAAAGAAAAGAAAAGAAGAAAAATGTATTCACGTTCAGACTCAGATAGCTCTGTTAGTATACATTTTACTATTTAGAGGTTAGATTTGTTTGTAGCAATAATTACTTGTATATGAATGTAGATATATCAGGTTATTTAATATGTAGAGGTGTTGAAATTTTAAATGTACTTAGGAATACATTAAAAATTTCAAAAGGGGATGTTATAAGAGGCACACATATAGCTATTTTCTATTTAAAATTTTTATGTTAATTTCAACCGAAATTTTTGCATTATATTAGAATAATTTACATATCTATATGTTAATTAAGAGTATATAAGTTAGTTTAGGATAGAAGTTTTTCTTTTCACTTATTCTTGGAATTATGCATAGGATTATGCATATATATATACTTTTAGGAATATATCTATCTATCTATCTATCTATCTATCTATCTATCTATCTATATATATATATATATATATATATATATATATATATATATATATATATATATATATGTAATGTTAGGTTAATTAGTATATAAAATAGGTGAATTAAACATTTTTATTTGGAATATAAAAATATATGTAGGAAAGAAAACCTAACTTGGAAAAGCTCCACTGAGTTTTAAAAAAAAAGAAAGAAAGAAAGAAGAAAATGTTCCGTAGCAGTTAAAAGCTGTGTACATGCACCCAGGATTGCTATCTAAGGTTAAAGAAGAATTGTGGTATGAGAGAAATTTTATCTAGGTCATATATTTAAATCATACTTCTAACTTAGTTAGGTAGAAGTGAGCAGAGTTGCTAATGTTGCTGCAGATAGTGCCCTGGCGACATAGATCCTATTCCATTACCTTTGTGAATTTTTGCTCAGATATTTTAGCAAATGGGTTAGAATTCTTGGGAACAATAAGGTGTTAGATTTCCTTCAAGTGACCATTTTTGACACTAGAAACTTCGATAGCTTGGGTTGGATCCCGCCAGAAAACTTGCCTATATTTTTTTTCTTCAAAGCGCGGTTTCGACAAGGAAGAGCTTCTGCTCTTCCTGCGAGTGGGCTTTCCCCCCATTGAAAATTATGAATGCAGTCATATCTTAGCATTATTACATATTTAGAATTGTAGAAATGTAAGATAAGATGTAATTTTGGTCAGAAAAGATTTTTCGTTGTTACCTTAACTTTAAAACAAAAGCTTATTACTTTACTGTGCTTGGTGTTGACATTGCTGTAATTGAGACGACAGCGATACGCAGTACCGTGAATGTCATAGCAGCCGATATGTGTATATTTATTGATTATTAATTCTAAATTGAATGTCACTGCTGGAATCCTATGTAAATATAATCAGAGGAATATTAGGTACAATGTAATATAGAATATATTGTTGATTCATGATAATTATTGTGAAAAAAAAGTGAAAAACCATGAACAAATGTGTGTGTGGAGGTTGCGAGAGATCACCGCTAGAGTACTCTGGCGATGTAAACAAACGCACATGGACTGGTTCGGCAAGGAAGATTGTTTACAAAGAAAATGTACAGTGACGCCGGGGAAAACAATACGAAAACAAGTATTCAACATTTGAATAACAAAGTGTATGATACAGCGTTTTAAAGCTTAGTATTTCCTCTATCCAGTGGTCAAACTCAATACAGATGACAAGCAATAATAATCTAAGAATAAATGAAAGATTACATGAAAGTGTACTACCCAGACATTTTGGCGACAAAACCATTAGGGTCCGCGAAATGGGACTATACATTGAATTTTGGGTAGGTCAGGAGCGAGCCTTTGAAAATCGTGTTGTTTCCTCTGAAAGAAAACTGTTTGACAGGGAAGGAGCCAGTTAGTTGGTGTTAGGACGCGATATACAGAGGTCATCCTCTGTGACAGTTAGTGCAAGACTCATCGTGACAATGGTCTGTTTTGTGAGATAGGCACATTTTAAATAGCTGAATTGCGACGTTACTCGAGATTGAGTTTTTTTTCTTTCTTTCGTCTCGATCTGAAATATCAACTCTAGTAAGTCTTTCTCAGAACTTTACGTCATCTCAGAACTTAACTGTGCTTTACGGGAAACACATGTTGCGAGACGAGATGTTAAAAAAAAAGGAGAGTTAGAATATTTTTTTATATAGATGCAGAGACTGAGTTTTGAATCTGCAGCTAGGACAATGACTACTAGCGTATAACTCTCGTATGTAGTTTGCCGTGTGATATATATATAAAATTCGAAAGATAAAATTTAAAATGCGTCATATGTGGCCAGTGTAGTGAGAACTTTGAAACTGGACCGTAGAATCAGTACATTTCCAGACTTTTGAGGCAATATAGATGATAATTATCCAGTAACACTGCATGAACCAGATGTCTTCAAATGGATCCAGAGATACTAAGAGAGAGACACCAGTGCAGCGGACAAACAACCAGAGCAGCGCCCAGTAGCAGCAATTGTTATCATCTAGGAGGTTCCAGGATGCCGAGCGAACTTCAGTGAGAAGAGAGAGGACAGAAGGAAGAAGACAATGAAGAACGCATCAAAACTATACGTGCACGAACTATGAACAGAAATGTATAATGGCCAAATTTTCATAAAAAAATAATAGTATTTTTTTTTTATCGACCGGTCACTTCGATTTAATATTCGTGTGAATATAAAATAATTTTTTTATATGTGTGTGTGAATATCAGTGTTGAAAATCTGTATGATTTCTGTGGAGGAGAGGAGTGTTTTTTTTATTTTTATCAACATTAAAAATTCGACAAAATAACATGGAAGTCTTTCTTGTACGGATTCCAGACATCAATTAAGGTATGTGGAAAATTTCGCATATGTTTTTCTTTTACAGCATGGCAAGAACATGTACAGAGATGGGTGTATGGTTGTGATCTGACCATTTCAATGGAGCATCTAAGTTGAAGTAAAGCCACTGATTACCTGAGTTAAAGAGTATTTTGTATATTTCAAATCACTTATTTTTTTTTAAAAAAAAAAGCTCTACCGAATATTTCTTTTATATCTTTAATCTTTTAAGTAATCACAAGTAATTCATATAATTCATTTACATAACTTATGTTAATTATTTAATTAAAAACTTCTTGAGACTGTCCATTCAGGGCACTCCACCATTGTGGTGCAAATATTTAAGTATTTTAATTTTGAAATCTGGCTATGCCCAACACGTTCACTTTAGCCCACCACAACATTTTAGTGTTTTCCTCTTCTAAATGGTCAACAACGAAACAATGCGGAATGAGTTTCGCAAAAGGAATGTGAGAGGAAAACAGTTCATCCTTTAACTTACCTATAACGCTGCATCCTCACTTTATTTTCCAGTCTCGCCTTGGTTCCTATGTTTAAGTCAATTTATGTATTTTCTAGCCCTTTCAGAGCCACTCATTGCTTTTTGTTGATCGATTCAGTTCATCCCTGATAATATTACTTGGAACAGAGTTACTTGCCTGTGAATCCATATTACTTACTTAAAAACTCACACTAAAACAAATTTTCACTGTGAAGTAACAATCAATAATACCAAATAACCAAAAACCAACTGTTTCCCTTCAATTCACTTTCCACAGTCCTAGCCCTGGAGTGGGCTGAAAAATAGTACCAAATTAGAACAAAAAGGGCTTAATTCATTATTTTATACCAGTGTAATACATGGCTCTATAACACGAAACTAAAAGAGGTAAAGTTCTACAACATTCTCACCCCCTCTCTTCCAAGAGTACAAATCAAGAAACTACTCTTTTTGAAAATTACTTTTCTAAGACATCCAAAAAAGTAGAACCACGAAAAACCATGGAAACAAATGAAACTTTTCTCACATGTAGGAAACATAACAGAGGCCCCAAATCGAAAGGGAAAACGCAGTGGCGGATCTACCTAGGTAAAACGGTGGCCAGGCAGAACCCAGGCTATGATAAGTAGTTATATCATGAGTTTACTATAAATTTTCAAAAATGTCACCTAAAAAAGTGGGGGCTAGGCCCCCAGCTCTAGTCTAGATCCGCCACTGGGAAAACGGTTATCATCTTCGGTATGTATTGTAAGAAAATCAAACGCGCCTATATTTCAAGGTGAAATAAACCAAAACAACATTCTGGCCATATACGAAAAAAATATATATAAAACAAGGAACAAATCAATAATCTCCGAGTTCGTGTGTAAACAGTACCAGTGGCGTAACAAGACGGGGGGCAAGGGGGCATTGCCCCCTCCTAAGTTCTGGTAGAAGTTATTGGGGGCGCCGAAGGCGCCTAATGATTACTTTGCCTTTTTTAAAGCCGATTGAAGAATGAAAAGTTTATGTACAGTGTTTTGTATGCACTGCCAAATATTCGACAAAATATAGAGTGCTTTGTATTGTTATAAATAATGGACACTTTCTCTGTTTCTTTTGGTGTTGATTCTCTAGGGCACCTTTGATACAATAAAATAAATAAAAATTACCTATATGAATAAAAAATAGATAGAAGAAAAATAAATAATATTGCACCAAGGGGCGCTGTAGATATATTAATTATTCCTTTGGCGCCCCTGATTGTATAGAGGCGTCTTCGATAGAACAAAAAAAGGATGTAATATTGCACCAAGGCCGCTGTACATATATTAATTATTCCTTTTGTAGCCCCTGATTGTATAGGGGCGCCTTCGATATAACAAAAAAGGATGTAATGTTGCACCAAGGGCGCTGTAGATATATTAATCGCTGTACATATATTAATTATTCGTTTTGTTGCCCTGATTGTATAGGGGAACCCTTTGACAGAACGTACAAAGATCTCCTCAGCTACTGCGCAGGAAACAGACCCCGAAAAGACTAGAATGCTCGCAGACATCCGCGAAAAATTACCAATTCAACACCGCAGAAGAGAAATTACATGCAACCTATTATGAATGTTTGGACGTTATCATTTGCAAAATTGAGTCTATTCCATCAACCTGAACTGAAGAAGTATCGTGCAAAAGAGTATGCAATTCTGGAGGGTAACTTTTCTCAAGACATTAGTGACATTTTAAAAGAATACTATGTCAATCCGGACCGACGACAACTACAGATGCAACAGTTGTTCACCACTATTCCCACCTCAAAAAATCTGAGAGACCTGCTTGAGAACTTTCAAGAAACTCTGTAAAGAAATAAGAGAGTTGTTTCATGAAGTGTTCAAAGTCCTTCGTCTCCTGTTTGTCATCCCGGCAAGATCTGCAACAGCCGGGAGAAGTTTCTAAATGTTGTGGCGTCTCAAAACTTATCTGAGGTCCACAATGACCATTTTGCAGTTCTTAGTGCATACCCAGACAGGCTTGACTCACTGGACGTGAAGGTACTGTGTAGAGAATTCACAAATAGCTCCTACCATGCAACATGGACCATTCACAAATAGCTCCTACCAAGCGCTCTGAAGCTTTAAAGATATCCCAATATGTGTTTACGATCTTTGATCATAATGGCAATACTGAAAGAATATTTTCGCTCACGAACGTTCAATGAACAGACGAACAGGATGGGAGTGGAGACCCTTTCTGCAATTCTTAAAGTACTATACAATTTCAAAATGGACGTTGTAACTTTTATAACTTTGCATTTGGTGCAACCAGTGGAGGCTTAAGATAAATCCAGATAAAACACAAACATTATTTCTTCTTCCTCCCGGAAAACGTAGTAAAATTCAGAAAAATCCATCTTATTTCAATTTAACCGTTGACGACACTCGCCTGAAACCCGCTAATTACGTTAAATATCTTGGTCTCACCATCGACAAACACCTTACCTGGCGTCCTCATTTAAAGACGGTTGTCGCTAAAGCTTATAATAGATTGAATCTATTACGACGCTTAACTGGAACGACTTGGGGCTTCAGATCATCTGTCATCCTAAACACATACAAGGTTTTTCTCCGGCCAATACTAACGTATGGATTCGTGGCTTGGATTAACGCCTCTTATTACGAGAAACTAAAAATTCTTGAACGCCATGCATTACGTATTGCATTCCGCATTAAATTACTCAGCCCTACACATTAACTTTATGAGCGCCTAACTTTTCCCCATATTTTATACCACCTCGAAACACTCCGACTGAAGTATATTACTAAACGGTTCGAGGAACGACATGCCCTCCTTTTAGAAACTATGAATTTTGATATAGCTTATACCCATTCTCACCCCCTTCATCATACTTCACTTTCCCTTCTATTTTCTTTATATCATTACACTTTACCCCCTGATCATCCCGATCTTCATGCCATGGCTGCTTATAAAACCGACTATTATTCACCTCTAATCTTTCCATCCTATGTTGCACAGTAGTCCTTTTGTTCTAACAGGGTTCCCACTGTCACCATCATGGTCCTGAGCCACCCCAGGACCGGAAGATAAGCTCATTCGTCCACAAACATATCCCATGTGTTGTGATGTCCGATGCACTTCATTTCCATCTCATATATTCCCCTCATTTATGATTATAGCATTAAAGCTATAATGTCCTTCATATGATCCCATAACCAAAATAAAGGCAATGCCATCGCTTGCAATAGTACCTACTCCCAATCCTTATGATTATAGCATAATGCTATAATGTCTGCTGTTGTATCATACATTCACATCTATTTCTATATTTATCTTCGTAATATACCTGTTGTTTATTATTTTTTTTGTTTGTTATTGAAGCTAATAAATAAAGAATGCACTCATAGACCAGCACTATATACCTTCTATCCACAATCCTCTTCCTTCTCTTCCCATATAAAGGGCATAACCCTTTGGGGGAGCTAGCCATCAAGCTAGCACTTAAAAAAACGTTGCCTGTATAGCTCTGGCCACAGAGAAGGTGTTGCCTTCTACGGCCCGCCCATCCATTGGATGGGAATGAAACTCTTGTTAAAAAAAAGCGTTGCCTGTCACAATAGAACAGTTATAAATATGTTTATTTCAATATTTTGTGCAAGTAGATGAGAGTCGTGGGTGTTTTCGCGGCTGTGTATTTGCTTCAATAATTTGGAAAGTGGAAAGTGAGGGGAAAATATATTGTAGCAAAGATTTAGTCAGACGGTCGATATATACGGATTTCTTACTGGTTTATTTTATCAAAATTCGCTTACTGCAAGCTTCAATATGCCTTGTTTGGCATGACTTTCGCTTGCAATAAGCTTAATAAAGCTTGCCATTAATGAGTTACGCTTATACTTGGCTTGCGTTTGAGATAATTTGACTTGTGTTCCACTTGTGAAGACAAGCTTGCCGCAAGCCTTGGCCTGATGTAACTAGCTTGCCACAAGCTTGCAGCAAGCTAATTGGCTTGCATTGTACAGCTTGCGGCAAGTTAATTGACCTGCAACAGCAAGTTTGAGCAAACTTGCAGCAAGTTCAAATTGCTGTCTATGGGTTATTACAAACCAGAATTTATATAGGGGTCGTTGGCAAGAAGATGTTACAGTAATTAGGTTGAGAACCAATGCGCTAGAGGTTCTCAAACTAGGTGACATGCTTGACTAGGTGACTGAAGACTAGCCAGTGGGAAGTGGAAGCTAATGAAATTTTGCACCACACAAATTAACCTAAAAGGAAATAAAACATTTTATTCAGTGCACTATCATCTAAACTCGAAACCGGGATTATCCCTCCACCCTAGTCAGTGGCTAGCACAAGGTGACGGAGTCTCAGGTTTGATTCCCTGAGAAAACACTGAAATTCGAACGCATTACGGTGGTTCGTATTCCATCTTAAACTATAGGTTCATGTTTTATATAGCCTCGGTGCTGAAAGGGACAATAAATTTCTATTCAACCAACATATAAAACACATATACCAAATTAAAACTGAATAAAGTACATGCACCAAAGCACTATGGTACAGGGGCGGATCCAGGACGGACTTCTAGGGGGGACGGTGAGTTGTAATACTTCTACTTAGAGCTACTTTTAAGAGCTCCGAGCTCTGGAATGTGATTTATTTATATATAAAATAAGAAAGATTCCTCTTCTGGGGGGGGTGCGATCGCCCCGATCGTCCCCCCTGGATCCGCCCCTGCTATGGTAGTAGACAAGGGATGGTTATTGTCTGCGTGTTGTTATAGGGACTCTAGTAGCACAACTCAGTGATCGTAGAACGGTAAAGCTAACATTCATTTACTAACCCAACAACATGTGAACAGTGGTGCTATTCAGCCGATTCGCTAGAACCGCTTGTTAAAATATTTCGAGTTCGCAGAACCGTTTGTTATACCCAGATATAAACACACACACACACGCATGACCTAACCAAGAGTGAAAGAAAGAAGCCAAACAAATTAGTGAAAACACCTCTGTACTTTCACTAATACTACAAATATATTCAAAACACAAGCATTTTGTAATGAAAAGTTCTGCCATTATTTTTTATTATTATGATAACCCCCAAAATAATCAAAATTGGTGAAAAAACAAAAATCAAAAAGCTTTATGTAACAAAGGGGGAAGGGGTTCAGCCTTGCATTATGACGTGTGACAAGGGAGAGGGAGGGGCTAAAATTGATCAAAAACAGCGTTACGTAATATGTGAACGGCCCCCTAATGCCTAGATGCCTATTACGTGTGCTACCTATCTGCAACACGTTTTTGAATGATTCCAATGTCTTCATTAGTTCTCGAGATACCTTCGAAGCAATGTGCATAAAATAAAGTGGTCTTTTCATCGATATCGCAATCGATTGCTGGTCATGACCTCAAAATATGGCACTTAAGATTAGAATAACACCACTGCTTGTGAATATCACTACTCACTACTCTCTGGCAGTCCGAGTAAATTTTACGAGTAATGGATGAAAAAGAAACCATTTTGGTGTTATATGAGAATTGTTTTGGACGTTTGATTGATTAATCGTCTGTTTCAGAGTTCTCCTTTTTCTTCGTACTAACTGCAATGTGAGGACTGGTATGCTAAATCCTGATGATTTAACAACAATGATGTGGATAAATGTGTTAGAAGAGAATGTTTTAAATCCACTTAAACAACAATGATATGAATAAATGTGTTAGAAGAGAATGTTTTAAATCCACTGAAACAACACTGATATGAATAAATGTGTTAGAAGAGAATGTTTTAAATCCACTTAAACAACAATGATGTGGATAAATGTGTTAGAAGAGAATGTTTTAAATCTACTTAAACAACAATGATACGAATAAATGTGTTAGAAGAGAATGTATTAAATCCATTTGAACAACAATGATATGGATAAATATGTTAGAAAAGCATGTATTAATTTATACTTTTGTATAAGATTGGAACTTGAGTGGCCTGTGAAAATTGATATATTGTGTTGAAGTTAACGGGTTTTAGAATAACAATAGGTTAAAACTATTTAAAATTCATTTTAAAACTACTTCTTCCATCTTGTTAACGTTGTGTTTTTTAAAGATCAAGTAAATTGGATTTGATTTATAATAGTACTTCAATTTTAAACATCATGACTTTTATTATCAAAAACATACAATGTATTCAAACCTAAACATTTTCCTCAGGATAACATTACTCGTTGTAGATAAGTTTACCACTTTGTTTCAATATTGATCTTAATGAAGCAAAAACGGTAAGATATATGGTTTTTTAAAAATGGCTTTTTGATGTGCATTGATTGTGCTAAGAATAAAATTCATCTCGATATTTTTCCCTCTATGCAAAATGGAAGTGGCAGAAGTCGGTGGTTTTAGGTTTTAGTACTGATCGACATATAGCAAAAATTAGTAATAGATAGCAAGTAGTAGTAGTAGTAGTAGTTTTTAAATAATAAATTCAGTACCGCAAAAATAGGTTCTATTTCTGACTTTATTCGTCTATTGCAATCAAAACTAATAGAATTCAATTGTACCATTTTTGGTTCTAATATTCATTCCCATTTGATGATTTCTACTTTTTTGTCTAATACAGTGATCGGAAAGTAAGGTTGCAAAGCCTGCAGTGTAACGTGTATATATTATTTTATACAAGCAATAACCAACAGGTAGTATTATAGAGAGCTAGCTTGTTTACCAGCGGGGGCTGAGGTAAAGGGGGAAAAATTTCAACAATTTTTCTGCCTGACTCTTGCAATACTCTCTTACCCTCCTTCTATATGTCAGCGTTGCCAGGGGTAGAAAATTGTCACGTGAATGTCATTCTGAAGAGAGTGTGAGTTGGTTATTTGTTGAATGCTGTTCTGGTTGCGGTTTTGTTGCTTATTATTCATTTGACAATGGCTTCACAGCGTAAGAGAGGGCAAACTATGCACAGCGAAGCTAGAGAAGTAATAAGGAAGGCCATAGTGCAGTGCGACGAAGAAGCGAGGGAGAAAAAAACTGAAGCATTTGTTATCACAGCCTAATTTGCGTGTGTCCACGTATACAGGGATCTTCGATAGGGATTGCATAATTGCATAAACTTTTTGAATTAAGTGAGTATTAGCTGAATATTTTGACAACGCACTGGCAACCCTGTCCAGAACCTTCGAGTGACCGTGTCTTGGTGACGGGGTGGGGCACCTGTCAATCAACTCTGAATTCCTCAGCCTCGCATTAAAGCCAGCTCCCTATAATACATACGTTAGGTTATTTTTCGACATAGTCTGCATATCGGTTGAGGCGATTGTCGCATCGTGGGGATGAGTTTAAAGATTTCCTCCTGGTAAAGATCCTGTCCTTGCGTGTTCAGTCACGTTGTTACGAAGTGTTTCACCTCCTTGTCTGAAACGAAGCGACGACCTCCTAGGTCGAACACTTCGGAACGACATTCCCAATTCTGCCACAGATGCCATAACGTGATTCTCCTCTTATCCTTTATCAGCTCCTCCACGAGAGCTGTGTTCATCTCTATTAATGCCGTGCTGGGTCGGCCACTAGAGCTCCACGTCAGTGACGCATTCTTTACCAGTCGCAAACTTTTGACACCATTCTGCAATATGCAGACGAGTCATTAGTCTCTCCGTAAATCTCTACCAGCTGCCAGTGAATTTTAGCGGCAGTTACCCAATGTTTCGCCCACAGAAATCGAATAAGTGCGCGGACTTCTTTGCGAAACAAGTTTTCCAAACGAATCACCATTTGTGCTTACCTAGCGCCGTAGGTGGCGGGTCGCTGAAACTCTGCACAGTTACCAACTCCATGTATTACAATTACCGCACACTTCTTATTCCTCTATATTAAACGAAAGCCAGAAATATCGGCCTTGCAACCTTAGTTCTTGAATCTTCCTCATATATATCATATACAGACTAGAAAACCTGGTCCAATTTTGTGTGTGTGTGTGTGTGTGTGTGTGTCTTTTCTCATTCGATATACTAACGGTATTAAAGGAGCAGTTCGAGTTAAAAACAAGTTTGGTGCAATAGAAAGAGTAACAATAAATGAGAGACCCGTATATTTTTATATCTTGATAGGCCGTCTCGTTCAGCTTCTACAGGCATTTGTTTTTGATGAATCCTAAATGCTGATGTCACGCGTGGGATATGCGAGGAACTCAATGTGATTCAGCGACCACTCCCCTGTATGCAGCTGATAAACCTTTAATAGTGTAGTGGATTTAATAGATTGTTTTGGGTTTGTTAGCAGCTTTGCTCTGTGTTGAATTCTTGAGGGACGTTTTTTGTTAGTTGTTTTTCCTACAGCATTAGTATAAAAAGAGGAGAGAGAGAGAGAGAGAGAGCAGTAATTACGTTTGTTGTGCGAAACAGTTTTTCTTCCAGACATGTTTTTAGAGAGGCACTGTCTCCCGGAGCTCTGAGAGTGCCCCCCCGGAGGAGACCAAAGTAATACGTCTATAATATAATAAATATAATAGTACTGTGTGAAAATAATGTACTCTCCGAATACTAAGTGTCCCCCCCTGGGATTTTTTTCCTGAAAGAAATACTAGTGTGAAGTAGAAAACACGTGTTAATGCAGCGCGTGCTGTGTCTGTGAAGTGAAGTAGAAATGCCTAACACCTGCTGTGCTTTCGGTTGTAATTCTCGTGCAATTAAAGCTGAGAACATAAAGTACCTTTTTTTACATTTCCAAGTCGTGAGAAATCACCAGATCGATATAAGCTGTGGCTCAAGAAAATCAATAGGAAAAAATTTACCAAATAAAAACACTCGTGTTCCAAACATCTTGAAGAATCTGCCTTCGAGAAGTCAAGTTTACTGAAAGAAAAGTTAATGCCAGTGGCGGATCTAGGCTGGGGCCGGGGTCCTAGGTCCCCCAGTTTTTTGAGTGACAAAATTGATTTATTATTTAAATATTTTTGAAAGTTTTTAGTAAACATGATATACCTATCATAGTCTGGGTTCTGACTGCCCCCCCCCCCCCGGAGTTTTTACCGTCTAGGTCCACTTCTGGCTAATGCCAGGAGAATTATTTACACACAAACTGAGAAAGAATGCTGTTCCAAGTATATTACTGAAAGGTTTAAAATCCGAGCCATTGAACGAGCACCGATCTATGTCCAGTTACCAACGTACAAATATCGTACAAGACGCAATTGACGGTTGTAGTCAAGACGAGGCATTAAAGAGTAATAGAGATGATGTCACTCATGATTCTGAAGATACTGCTTTAGAAATAAGCTATACAATGTGAATTAGGGAGTGAAATATACCGGCTTGTAGAAGGAATCAGTGACGATGACTGTTCCTCAAGACATTGATTCATCGTTTAATTTCTCTGTATCAAGTGACAATGATGATGAAACGGGTGATGAGAGTTGCTCCGCGGAGAGCGATGCGAAGAAAAGAAATTTAATCGGTAAAGTGTTTTTCGTATTCTGGCAAACTTTACAGATGTTATTTCATTTTTGCCTCATATATCGCGCTCCTGTACATACCTTGAAGTACAAAATTATAGGGTAAGCGTTAAAAATTGCAACAAAACGTGAAAATGAACATACTTATGTTTGGGAATCGGAAGAATGATTAAAGAAAAGGTACTTAGGTGTTGTAGCAATCTCGTCCGCCATCTATTTACATGGTATTGGTTTCGAAATTTTAGTTCCTTTTTTGAAACGCTGAACTTATGCTTTGTAGGATACGTTTTATAATATTATAAAAACTTTTGTGCAGCCCACCATGAGATATTATCATTTTCTACATGCAGATGATATTTCTAATTCTTTGCAATAAGTTCTGGAAAAGGAAACCGCACTTAGAACGTGCCACCGCACCTCTCAGAAACGAAATGCTTGGCATTGTGTAGTATGTAAGTCTGCTCTCGTTGCTTGACCACGTATGACGTCATCACAAATTTTTTCTTCCTCTGTTACTCGCTAACGACTGAACGCATCGCTATCAAACACCATTCCTTTTAGAATTTTCAACTCTGCAAATGGAAATAAATTGTAAAACATGCATTTCTAAGTCGAACTGCTCCTTTAAGTTCTTCTTTTAGCGCTTTGATTGATATAGGGACCATTGATTGATTTTTTCTGTTTTCTTTGAAATGAACCAGAATTTTAATTTACCGATTTCTTTTTCAAATCTAGTTGAATGCTTCGTGCTTCTTCAAAATTAATTTGCGTTATGCCTTTGTATAAGTTTAACAAAAATTAAATTAAATTAAACTTGGTTATTAAGTAAAATTATACATAATCAGAGTTTTGACATCATAGGCTAGAAATATTTCAGCACCCTCTGATAATCCTTCTTTTGTTTACGTAAAGGGACTTTACCTTAACAAAAATACCTTCCTAACCAGAATATAAGTTAATATCATTTTGATTTGGGGCACGGGCGCATGCATGGAGAGTTTACCGGGTCGGACCCCTCAAAACTCCCTAATTCAACATATATTTGTACACTTCCTCAATATATACGAAATTATATACGTTTATATTTATATATAAAACAATCTAGTTCTATCATTCTTTTTCTGAAAATAGGCTATAGGTGGGAATATTTTACATCTTTTCGGGTACAGAATAATACCCGTTCAATATTACATACGGTACTGGCATCTAGTATTTGAACTTCCCTTCAAAGTTTGTAACCCACCCAACAAAACTTTCTGTAAGACAACTGTTATGTGAAGGCAAAGACATTGGTTGAGTCGAATTGAGTTTTACGTCTCTTTCAGCAGCGAGGCTATGTGAGACGTAGACCTACTGATTAAACGTGGAATCCGAATCACATGAGCTCCCGTTGGGAATCGATGCCAAAGGCGCGTACGCTAACCGCTTAGCCACGAAGGAGCTCTGCAAAGAGGTTGGCTTTAGGCTAATGGCGGTCCTTGAGAGAAGTTATGTCGGTAAAAATTTTAATTTGTATCGTCACAAGGTAACCAAAGAAGTGCTCTAATTTTTATATACAGTCTTCTGAAGTTCTGTGAAGTTTTCTTCCCTTAGGTTGTAGCAATACATATATATATATATATATATATATATATATATATATATATATATATATATATATATATATATATATATATATATATATATATATATATATATATATATATATATATATATATATATATATATATATATATATATATATATATATATATAGGGGCGGATCCAAGATATGATCAAGGGAGGGGCTAAACCATATTTTGCCGTTTTATCCAGTGTAAAGCAGGATTGAAGCCCATTTTATCCAGTGTATACCTGTGCGTCAAGCGTCATACCTGAGCGGCTAGCCCCTATAGCCCCCCCTTGGATCCGCCACTATATATATATATATATATATATATATATATATATATTCGTGAAAAATCATGTTATATGCTGGCTTCCCGCGAAAAATAAAATAGGATGAAAAAATACTTTATAACATACATCTTGTTCAATTTCTTTTCCAAAACTTAATCCGAACAGCTTGCTTCCCAACAGGGACGATCTTATGTCGATTGGGCTGATTACACCCAATTTGACCACGCACTAGAGTGTAACATACTGTCGGCTTATCAAATACAAATAACTCATCGCAAATTGAGTGGGAACCTGGGGTCAACCAAAATTGTTACAAATTCCGTCTCGCACTTTCTAAGACCAGCCTATTTCAGAAGTTACATAATGAAGGTGATGCAGACACATAAAAAGTTGTTGCCTGCTGCACCCTGGAAACGTAAATTAAAAGAATTTTAGAAATTTGCGTGAGTCGGACACTTATATTACCTGTGGCGAAAACGTGCCTCGTATATAAATTCTTATTTAAAGGACAGAAGGCAATAAAGTACCATACTTCACACGACTTTAAAAATAAAAATAAGTTGATTAACTTTTAGAATGCATTTATTACTTCGTTTTTTCCTTCATCAATTACAAAAATATGCTCGAATAAAAATATTCAAGGTTAGCAGCTTCTTTAGCTACGAGTGCGTGTGGAAGTTGGCATTGCAGAGATTTTCCAGTTTATGTGCAATAATGCAACGCATTGTATTATGACACGTTGAGGGAAATAAAACTTCTTGCCATCACGCGACTCTGAAGTAGTAGGCTAAACAAGCAGGTCCTGTCCTCGTAATTGCTAATTTTAATATTAATCATATTCTCAATAATAATAATAATAATAATAATAATAATAATAATAATAATAATAATAATAATAATAATAATAATAATAATAATAAGCTTCACCTCGTCATTGAAAATAAATCTTCAAGCTATACTGGGACAGACTTATCACCACAGAGCAAACTACAACCTTTAACAAACAAAATACTCTTTTAATAGACAAGGAGAAAAGTCAACCTTTCTAATAGGTGCTGCAGTACTATCGGATTACAACCTGGAAGAGGAATACGCGGAAAAGAAAGTGCATTGACGTAGCAATTGGAAAACATGTGGACACAAGAAACTGGAATGATAGTCCCACTCTTAATAGTTGCCGGTGGTAGTGGCGTAACTAAAGGCTTGGGGGCCCTCCCGCAGACAGCGTGGAGCGGGGCCCCTTCTCTACGTCCCACTTCACGATTTGGGGCCTCGTGATGGCTTGAGGCCTCCCCCGCAATGCGGGATCTGCGGGGCCCTTATTTACGCCCCTGGCCGGTGGCAAGTGTAGCGTAGTCGCTAAAGAACTCGCCGTAGATGTGAGCGGTCCTGGGTTCAATTCCAGGTGGCTTTTTTAGGCCAGCCATCTTGAGTGTTTTTCCCTGGGTTTCCCTAATTCACACCAGGCAAATGCCGGGATGGTACCCAGGCCGCTTCCTTCCTTCGCTTTTATCGGATAGTTATAACAGAATTTAGCAGAAGGAACATTAAACACACGCCCATCCCTAAGTTGCAAAAGTCTGTACTACTAACAGCAAGAACACTAAGAATGCTCCTCAAAGATCAGACATAGTAAACAAGAAAGTCTGACCATAAGAATAACAGAGGCAATTTAGTTGTGAAACTACAGTATACCTGCAAACTATGGAAATTCAATGCATACAGAAGAGTGAGAGATGAAACCCTGTTAGGTATTTAATTTCTACCACTTCCAGTCAGGAGAAGATAGAATCTTTTCTTCAAACGCTGAATCGTTTTCTTTTTTTTTTTCTTCCAAAGCGTTCGTAGAAACACACACACACACACACACAAATCCTGACACAAGTGGTTGATGGAGAAATAATTCCAATAAATTCCTTCAAATTGAAAGCATTTCATATATCAATGGAAGAAAAAAATCAATGGAAGAAAAAAGACGAAATTCGTTGGGTTGAGTTCTGACCCTTTAAGCCCCTACTCTACAACTGCTTGAAGTTTGAAAATATTATTATTTTCCTTATTTACCTTCATTTTTAATATTCCCGTGCAAACAAAAGCTTGGGTGTGTCTGTTTATCCCTTACCTTCATTCTTGCCGTCGTGGTTAATCAGATTAAGTAGAAAAGTGGGATTAACTAACCAAACTCATCACCATCAAAACGCTGAACACGTATTTCAGACTTTGACCGTTTCTGATTTCGAAAACGCTCGTGCATACACTATATGTCATTACTCCTTGTATATCACATCGTCATTAACAAAAGATACATATATATTTAAGTAATAAGTAAAAACTTGTCACTCTTATTGAAACGTTTGGACAGAACGAGGAAGAATTTTTTTTTTTTTTTTTTTTTTTTACTAAATGTGTTTCTTTGCAAACTGACGACAATATAATTTAATAGAGTGCCAATACTTTTACGGAGTGCCGCGTTGTTTACTCTTTTCCAACACTTTTTTCTTTTTGCTTGCTCGTTCGGCGCCCTCTTACTATTAGCGCCCGTGGTCACCGTCCCGCTCGCCCCCGTTTCTATATAATATAAGTAATAACTTTTAAGCTTAATTGATTCTCACTATTTATTTATTTCAGGGTACAACGTTCGACTTCCTGTTATGTTTGCTTTTGGTCCTAAATACAATGGCAGTACACAACCTTTTATTCATCTACAGGGAACTACCAGCTGACATGGTAATTATTATGACAAATCCCTTTACACGTTTACTGTAAATTTTGAAGGTGTAAATCTTAATTTCAGCACATGGAAAGATGCAATTTAGAAGTATCAGGACCCTGTTAGATCTGACTTAAACTTAGTATCTCATTGTTTGATTTTCAGACACCATTTCGTAATCAGTTAATGACAAATAATTTACCTTACTATGGTTGTTTTACTATTTAAATATATTAACTTTCGTTTCATATTTCATACAAATATTATTGGGCAAATACCGATTTTCTCCACAAATTCCAACTTTTTTATTGTACATTTTTATTTATAAACTATCATTAGTTTTCGTTTCCTTCCAACCTTTCAGCAATTTCCTTGATTACTAGTCTTCTGATAGTCTATGGCCTGAAATTGTCTTTTTTCTTTTTAATTGATATTATCGTAGATTCTTTTTCTGATTCGTAAACAAGAATTTTAGGAATGATAAAAAATGGATTAATCGATTACGATCTTGGTCAAAAATTTTAGGAATGATCCACAAAAATGCATCAACGGATTGCGATCTTGGGCAATAATTAGTTTTTGAATCAAGGGCAACAAAATTTTTGAACGGCTCCTAAATCGAGTTTTCTTTTTTTTTCCCTTCTTTTCTTTTTCTTTTTTTAACCGAATAAGCACATTATACTGAGTGAAGTGATAATTTGGGTTTTGCGGTTTGGCTAAGAAAAATTTTAATTGAAATATATTGGATCTTTTGATGATATATTGATTTGTCTCCTTGGAATGACATATTTATTTCTTGCTTTATGTTTAACTTGAAACCTCTTGCTAAAGTTTTTTTTAAAAAAAAAAAAAAAAACTCTTAATATATCCCCTCAGAAACTATCATATAAAAATTATAATTATTATTAAAAGAATTAAGATTTTAATCTATGTTTAAAAATTAATGTTCGTTGTTTGTAAAAACTATAAAATGATTCCAACAGCTGTTCAGTTATACCTCGAGAGAATTTGGTTTATTGAGAAGTATATAATAATTATTTCTTTCAAAGACAATCAAAGAGAACATTCAAAGACAACGTGATTTAATGTCTCCATATCCTTATCACATCAGTAGTGATAGTATCTTTTTTCCTAACTTGAAGTAAGTTAAGAAAGAGTTGTTGCAAACGGTATTCTGTAATAGAGCACTATTTTGTTTCTTGACAACCTTTCCTTATGAATTCCCATGGTTTATTTTTTATTTTTCGTTATTTGACAATATTCTTTACCTACTTGCGCGAGATTTTTCCTCTTTGAAGATCATATTTGTATTTCTCTGTTATGATATATTTATAATTATAATGCCGTATTTTAATGAATAATGTTTTGCCATTAGTAAGTGCTTTATTTTGCTGCGGGATGTGCCACAGCGTTATTCTTGATACCTGCATGTCCCCTGAGGAATGAAAGAGGAGGATCAAGATGGCGGCCGGACAGATAAGTATATGAAAGTTCACCTTTCACTTTTTGCAATTTTTCCTTCCCCAACAATTTTACTTTTGGACATTTCTATAGTTTGATACAATTTCTTTGTTACTTACAACATATATATATATATATATATATATATATATATATATATATATATATATATATCTGACGTCACTAGTCCTTCCCGTTATTTATTTTTCTTTTTAACGATTTTCCGTGTTAGCAATGTTATTTCAAATCCGGCTATTCGGCCTCATGGTCGAGCCATTTTGGTTACAGCTCATGCTCATCACTTGCTTCTTTCCGTTGTTTGTTGTATCATACTGTAACACTATATTCAATGTATGGATCAAGTTTCACCGATCTTTGCCATTTGGGAAAGACACAGCATGCAAGACTTAATTTCGTTTTAAAGTTTCGCACACCGATGTATTTCACTAATAACCCTACAATGTAGCATAGGCTGTTTCCCATAAGAAATGCACAAACGGTAGTATGTTCTTGAGAATGAGTCCTCTTTAGATGAAATTTCCGCAAAACAACTACTTATTTTGTTTACATTTCATAATAAGTATTTCCGTAATAGCTGCAGTATAATACGATTTAAGAAATGAAATAAGAAAGTTTAGTACAGTGACCTATATGTTCATTTGTATTTTCCAATGGCAATATTGGGTCAAATATTGGGTTGAAAAGGTGTTTTAGTATGAATAAACTTTCACTGACTGAAAAAAATACTAGCTCAATTCCTTGATTTTTATCTTTGCAATGACGTTATTAGAATAAACTGAAACATGTTTATTATGTTCCATATCGATCAGATTTTAAAAAAATATTTATTGATGTATAGTTGAGTTTAATAATAAAAAAAAATGAAATTCGAATAGGGTGATTTCAAGAGATGCAGTCCAGTGAACTTTCCTCCATTTTCTCTATAGTTACGTGATAACGATAAACAAGTACCGAAATTTGAAAGCCGTTACGTTAAAACGAAGTACAGTAGAGCGTCGATTATCCGAACGTCGGTCAACCGAACGACCGCTTAACCGAACTATGTACTCGCTCGCACCTGTTACTCTCCCACCCTACCGTCCACCATCCCCCTCACTCCCAAACCAAGTTTCCCACAGTAGTCGCCGCACTGAGACACCGCTGGCGGAACATTGCTTCTAATGGGGCCTTCATAAGGCGCTGCTGACCGGCCAAGCCGCTAGTCGCTGTGTTTCAACAATCAGCACACTTCTTTTTATGAATAAATTTACTGTACAGTACTTCTTTTTGGCAAATAAACATGTACAGTTCGATTATCCGAACAAACCAGTTTTCCGAACACCCATGTCCCCCAATTACTTCGGATAATCGACGCTCTACTGTATCACATGTGAATCTGGTGCAATTACACTGGAACAGTGGTGCCAAGGGATGCGACGAGACGAAAAATGGGGTTTTCACGTCTTGTCTCAATTCTCGAATAATTATTTCTCGTCTCGTTTTGTAAATTTATGTACGTATAAAATTTATTCCCTGATTTTTTCTTAATTTCATTTAGAAGTTATTAGAATTATTAACGACAGCGGATGAGAGCTGCACGAAGGTGTGATATAACAACATTTAAACTACAAATAGTGAATACAAGAAACAACGGAAACTTAAATGGCGCTTTTATACAGTGGCAGTAACTTACGCTGAATGTTTTGTAACCCATGATGCCCTCCTGACATTACAGAAAAGGTGAAATGGTTCTTACAAGGGCGCGTGATGACCACATACAGCGATACTCTGCAACGTGCTTCTGTACTGCTCACAAAGTTGGTAGTGAATTTGAGCATGGAGTTCCATTTCTCCATCAGCGCTGTTGAAAACTGCTGGATAATCCTTGCTGCAACTGGATGTATTGCAAGATGTCTACCCATAGCATCCCAAATGTGCTCGATGGGATTTAAGTCGGGGGAACAGGCAGGCTAGTCTAATCGCCGAATACGAGGGTCACTACGAAAGTTTCGAGATACGCATTGTTGTGGCACAGTATTTGAATTCCAACAATTGCGTTCGGTAGTGGTATCCAGAGCAAAGAAGCGAAGCAAGTTTCAACTCGCCTCGCTTATCGGCGTGGCCGTATCGCCTTTACTTGTTTGTTGATGTGAGCAGTATTCGGCTGTCTAGAATGGAGCTCGAAAGGGAAGATTTTTGGCAATGATCCTTTACGATTTTAAAAGTGGTTTGAACGAGACACAAAGCCTTGACCGTTTGCAGAGGGCATTTGGGGACCTTGCTCCTTCCCGTGCTACAGTTTTTCAGTGGTTTGGTGAATTCAGAAGAGGCCGGACATCGCTTAAAGATGAAGAGAGAGCTGGACGTACGGCAACAGCTGTGTCAGATGAAAACATTGCCGCTGTGGAACAAATGATTCGAGAAAATCCTCGAACAACTTTCAAGGACATTGAATCTACAGTGAATATTGGATCGCCAGCAGCAACCTTGGATTCTTCATGATCATCTTCGGCTCAGGAAGGTTTCATCTCGTTGGGTGCCTCACACTTTGACTGAACAGCAGAAGCGCATGCGTGTGGAATGGTGTGAAGAAATGCTTCCAAGATTTGATGGAGGCAATTCTCGATGCGTCTCTGACATTGTTACTGGTGATGAGACTTGGATCTATCAATTTGACCCTGAAAATAAACGCCAGTCTACAGTTTGGATCTTTTCAGACGAAAATCCACCCACGAAAGTGAAGCGACCGCGAAGTGTGAGGAAGAAGATGGTCACAACTTTCTTCTCCAAATCTGGCCATGTTGCAACTGTTCCACTTAAAGAACAAAGGACAGTTACTGCTCAGTGGTACACCACTGTTTGCCTAACAAAAGTGTTCCAGAAGCTTCGGGAACGGTGTCCAAGATTGCGTGGGATCCTGCTTCATCATGACAACGCGTCAGCACACACGGCCAACATGACAATTCAGTTTTTAGAATCTACGGAGATCAAACTTATGACTCATTCGCCGTATATCCCTGAGCTGGCCCCGTGTGATTTTTTTCTGTTCCCCAGGATCAAAGATCGCATGCGTGGGAAGAGATTTTGCAGCCCTGAAGAAGCTGTAGTGGCTTACGAGAATGAACTTTCAACACTTGAAGAAAAAGACTGGCAACACTGCTTCCAAAACTGGTTTTCGAGGATGCAAAAGTGTGTACAGTGTAATGATGAATACTTTGAGAAAATGTAAGTGTTAAATTGATTTTAAGTATGTAAGTTATTTCACATCTCAAAACTTTCGTAGTGACCCTCGTATCATCTCCGCCAAGTGTGCCGTTCGATGGAGTCTTACATTATTATCCATAAATATGAAGTAGGGACCGATTTCATCTCTGAAAAGACGCACGTAGAGAAGGAGTACACTATCACAAGATTGAGCAGCAGTTGCGGCGCTAGGCTCGTAATAGTAAGGGGACAAGAAAAATTTTGGGGAGGCTAGGCAACTACACTTGTTTTGCTTTGAATATTATTATTATCGGTTGTACATATTATTGTTATTATTATTATTATTATTATTATTCATCGGTTGTACATAGAAAAAATAGGGGCGAAGATAGGTCGAGAAAAATATTGGGGTGAAGGTCGCAACTCCTCTCCCCTTGTAGCGCCGCCACTGTTGACCAGTGAGTGTACCGCGTTAAAAAATAAAGGTCAGTACGCTATGCAATATTATGCGTCCCACACAAGATTACCTACCTGGATAACCGAAATGATCCTTGGTTCTTTGCGCGTTTCCACCTCTTGTCAGATTGAATATACGTCCGGAATCATAATTTAAAACTGAATCTGCTCTTCTCGGAGAACACAACGCGACTCCACTCCTCGTCACTCCAGTATTGTTCTTGGCATCACCTCAAACGATTCTGCCGATGTGTGGGTGTCAACGGAACACAATATAATGAGCGCCGGGCAAAGAGACTACTTCCGTGGAGTCGATGTGTTACTGTGGAGGTTGAGATTAGGTCTGCTGTTTCACGTCGGTGCCGCCTTGACTGCTGTAGTTGACGGTGGTCCACCACCACCTTTTCTTTGCACAACATTGCCTGGAGTTCGAAACGTTCGCCATACACGTGAAACAATGTTAGCAATACCAAACTCCTGGGCAACACTAGTGATGGGAAAATATTTTTCGGAAATATTCCCAGGGAGATTCCCCAAAGTGCGAATATTCCGGGAATTTATGTACAAACACAAAGAAAATTGCATTCTATTACTGTATTATGATTTTAAATTTATATTTATTACTGTTGTCTCCAGAGGATTCTTTAAAATGTATATTCTGAACGGTATTATGTTATTGTATTAGGTTTAGATAGTACGCATAAATGTATATTTACTTACAATATGTTTTATTCGAGTAAATATGTTGCAAAAAGCATTTGGTATAGGAAATCCACATACTTTTACACCGCTAAACTGTTTGGGCCTTATGCAGTCATTCTAGTGCCAGAGCAGAGTAGTGCCATACTAAAGAGTTCGACTAACATATATTTTCTGCAGTAGTCAGACTTTTAGTACAGGGGTGTCATTTAGGGAAGGAGGAGGGAACAATTGCCTCCCCCAAGAGTTTGAGGAATACATATACTTTAATCGATTGTCTACTAATATACTAGTACGAGACGTGAAAGTCTTATGTCGGTGGCGCTCTTGCCCCTCTCAAGCGGTCTGAAATGACGCCCCTGTTTTAGTATAACGCTAATCGTACGTCAAAACGACTCTGCATAAGGCGGTTTAAATTTACATATAAGTGGATATTATAAACATATTATGTTCGACTAACATGTTTCCTGCAGTAATCAGACCTTTAGTACGACGCTAATCATACCTCAAAACGTCTCTGCAGAGGGCCTATTAAATTTTTAAATGTTATAAACAAATTAGGTTGGGTAACTGCCAGAAAACACATGTCTCACCATTTTATCAACATTTGCGCATACATATTTATGTCTAGTATATTTACAAGATATTGACTTATCTTTAGAATTTTGCACGTAACATTACCACACACGACCTTTCTTCCTACCCATTTCTCGAAATTTCATTCGTTAACTCACATCTAAGTCCGAGTACCTATTCAGAAATTCGAGTGGAGACAGCAGATAGACCGAAGTCTATTACTAACGGTGGTTTGGGGTGTATTAATAGTACTTCATCTCTATTTCCACAGAAGTTCTACATTACAAACTAGTTCCTTTTCATCATTTGTAAATTAGTACTTTGCTACTTTTTAGTGCAAATGGAAATGAAACTTTAAAAAAATCATATATTATTAATTAGTTATATCAAGTACAGTCAAGGAATTTTAATTTAATCTCCAAATGATTTAAAACATAGAAGTAAATTATAATAAAGTAATTAGTCATATAGTTCTTACAATTTGGAACTAAAGAAGTGGAAATAAATTCCCAAGGGAAAAAGCCGGAATATTCCCACTTTTTATTTTCCTTCCCACTGCCCATCACTAGGCCACACGCGTCACATTTCCTACTTCCTTATTGTATATTTATTATTATTACATATTTTAAATTTTGCTTTTTCCTTGATTTGATGAACAGGGTATCCTTGAATCTATAATGTAGGCCTATTTGCGTTTCCTGTAAGCTAATTTCTTGCTTCATTGTTTTGAGAACATAAGACTGAACTTTTACAATTCGTTTCTCTTCTTGTTATTACAATCAGACAGTGAGACTTATAATATTGTGTTCTTAGTACGTCCACACATCTTTTAGTTACTCTGCACGGTAACTCTTGAACAGATGCGAATTTTTAATTTCTTTTTCCAATAGATAGCTAGAGCAATTATCTTGGTCGAGTTCGTTAGTGAAGTAAACCCGTTAACGGTAGTTATCTATAGCCTTATCCCATATATGTAAGCAATGGAATCAATCCATTAACAGCGACTATATACAGCTCATATTCCATACATGTAAGCGATTTTTTCGAATAGATAGGTAGAGAGATTCTCTCGGCCGAATTCGTTAATGAAATCAATCCATTAACGGAGACTATAGCCCATATCCCATACATGAAGGCGATATTTTTTTCAAATACATAGGTAGAGATTCTCTCGGCCGAAATCGTTAATGAAATCAATCCATTAACGGAGACTATCTATAGCCCATATCCCATACATATAGGCGATATTTTTTCGAATAGATAAGTAGGAACATTATCTCGGCCTAATTCCTTAATGAAATCAATCCATTAACGGAGACTATAGCCCATATCCCATACATGTAGGCTATATTTCTTCAAATAGGTAGAGATTCTCTCGGCCGAATTCGTTAATGAAATCAATCCATTAACGGAGACTATCTATAGCCCATATCCCATACATGTAGGCGATATTTTTTCGAATAGATAGGTAGAGAGATTATCTCGGCCGAGTGCGTTAATGGAGTCAATACGTTAATCTATTAACGAACAACAACTTTACCGGTGGCTATCTGTAGCTTTACTCAATACATGCAAGCAATTTTTTCCAACATATAGCTAAAGCAATTACTTACACCGATTTTGTTAGTCAATCTTGTTTTTCTTCTTTTTTTGCTCGACATTTAAATTCTCTAAAAACCCAATATTGCTATCCAGCTTAGTCTGACGCACCATTTATCCTCCTAAATTCTTTTATTATTCACAATTATAAAGTAACATTTTTATTAAGGTATTTATCATAGAGCTTGTTTTCATTTATCTACAATTTATTAAACCTTAATCCACTCGCATCTAGAAAGCTCGGGAAAAGGTGGCAGTTGAGACCATCGAAGAAATTTAGCACCAATATAGTTATAATCACAACAGAAAGAAAAATATACTAGGAAATATAATTATTAATTACGTAAAAGAACTCAAAAGACTAAAAAAAGATTCAAAATTCTCACCAATATTCCTGATATTTTTGAGGATCTATACTTACGCCTATAATGATGTTTTTTTCCCTTTAAAAATTGTTAAACAATCTCCAAAAATATTCTATTCTTGTTTTACTACAATTAACATTAAAAAATTATTAACATCAAAGTAAATACAAACTTCAAATAATTATGCTTCCGCCTCTTTTTTTCTATTGATAACATACAGAACAAACTAAAATACATAATTTAATACGTATTGTTGTATGGAGAATTGTTCTTGTGACTCGGAAAGAGAGAGCAGGGGGCACGGGAACTTAGTGGTAGAGCGCTTACCTCTGGTGCGTGGGGTCCCTGGTTCGATCCCCGGCTAATCGTTGTTGTAGACAACATCAAGTCCGTAGGTACTCCTGTACTCCCGTTTCCTCCGTGGGGACACGGTGACTCAGTGGTAGAGCGTTCACCTTCGGTACTTGAGGTGCCTGGTTGGATCCCAGCTCGCGCCGTGTGGACTTTGTGGTGGACAAACACAGTGCTCGTGGGTTTTCCCGTTTCCTCCCATTTTCTTCATTCCACCATTTAATTCATTACTCATCATCACCGTCTCCTTTAGCCTAACCGGCATAATTGTGGGACGTAAAACTTAAACACCTCATTTTTTTAAAATTTATTTATTTAGAAGAAAGAGACTCAGAAATCTTGAGTTCCTCAATAATAGATGCATTAGTTTTTGTTGTCCAAGGTAAACATTCTATCCCAATATCGCATTCTTTATGCATCGATTCATTTTTTTTTTTTTATCAGATGCCTTCATGATTTCCATCTACACAAGAAGACAGAGAACTGAGTAGTGGTTGATTTTTCTTCTATTTGGAAGTTCTTTGTCCCGTACAAATGCTCATTTTCTACTGCATTGTACCATTACTTTACTACCTTAGCTTTATTTCCAACAGGTTTTTCTGAACCCATGCTATGCTCACTCACAATTTCAAAATCAAAACCATTATGATGGTTGATGATTTCTTCACACACACTCTCTCTTTTCTCTCGTCATAGATTACAGAATATGTTGTCATCAAGGTCCTTGTTTTTGCTCCACAATTAAATGCAGAGTTTACGTCATACTACCCGACCATTTTTAGAAGTACTAAAACTAAAGATGCACAATAAAATACATGGAATTACGATAGAATATCTGTAAGAAATCTCGTCACGGACAAAATTGAATGGAATTTGGAAAGATGACAATAACACCTCGTAAAATTCACAGCGTGTAAGCACCACTGTACTAAATGAAAGTAGAAAGATAGAAAATGAAATGAAATCTTTAAGTTTTACGTCCCACAGTTATGCCGGTTAGGCTCAAGGAGACGGTGATGATGAGAAATGAATGAAACGGTGGAATGAAGAAAGTGGGAGGAAACGGGAGAACCCCGAGAAAACCCAAGAGCACGGTGTTCGTTCACTGCAAAGTCCACACGGCGCGAGCTGGAATCGATCCAGGGACCCCAAGTACCGGAGGTGAACGCTCTATCGACTAATGCGACGGTCATATAAAACTTGAAATCTCACAACGGCCTTGAAAACAGCTCATATTGTTTCCAAGTCAGGACTGGCTCTACCATATGTGCAACACGTGCATTTGCATGGGGCGGCAAAAGTTGTCATAACTAGCTAATTAATTTAAAATAAATATTTCTGTTGGAAACAGATTTCATGATGACGGTAGTTAAATTTACTAAGCCGACCTGCTATTTGAATACTACATTCATAAACCATGTTTAGATTGCATTAGTTTGAAGTCATATGGACAGTGCTTAAGTAAATTGTCAAACAAATCCCAGAATGAATTGCTTCATTGTTGTCAAATACAAAAACTCAATTCTAGAACAGTAGCGAACACCTGTTATATTTAGTTAGTTATCACAGTTTATATGAAAACTAGTCTTGTCTTTGTCACAAACAAGTTCCTTATCATTAAAGGTAAAAACAAATTTTATATTTTTAATTTTTTCAATGATGTGGAAGAAAAATCAAGAAATAAAGATAAAAGACCTAGTTGCTGAAATTGCAAACTGATATATTGAGATCGAAGCTTGATATTGAATTCTATAAAAAGGATTACAATCTTTCCTCTGCAGGTGTGTTTGCTTTATCTTTCACTAACATAATAGATTATTATTTAAAGGAAAAACAGACAAAACGAGATCGTATTTGTAATGTTTAGGCCTTTCTGAGTGCGAGATTCTTTCTTTCTCTATCGTTGTTCATGATGGGGTAACATACTTAAAATCAGGGCTTTATGATTTATTCTTTCTGAAGAAAGGAAAGGCGGGGGGAAGGGGGGGGGGAGAATGACGCCACTGCAAATTGTCTAGGACCAGCCCTGTTCCAAGTTAACCAAAACTTAGATCATCCAAGTGCAATGAGATAAGGTATTTTTTCACGAAATTTTATTGTACAAAGTTTTAATGTACAAAAAAATACATCCATCTTTCAGTATACACAACTTCAAACAACAATAAAATCAAACACCTAAAATGCTTT
The DNA here is from genome assembly GCF_964235325.1 of Thermobia domestica. Lineage (NCBI taxonomy): Eukaryota > Metazoa > Arthropoda > Insecta > Zygentoma > Lepismatidae > Thermobia > Thermobia domestica. The sequence continues at coordinate 31,917,398 of NC_137463.1, read as the reverse complement.
TACTTTTTCTCTTCTTGAATACTTTTCCTTTCAACATAGATACTTTGCGTTTCTTCATTTCCTTCTTTTGTAGATGTTTCTTAATCTTTCTCTTCGCAGCTTTCTGTGGTTCTGTTATCGCCTAGAGAAGAAGAAAAAAGAAATTAAATAAGAATGAATGAAAACAATTACTTAATTAGTCTAATTTATATCTATACATGAGTTGCAAAAAGTTAACTTGAATCGGGAATAGAAAATAAATGACCAGAAAACAGTCAAAAGACAATCTCTCATACACACACAAAAGTAGTAAATTTTCACTAAAACGTTTCATCGATTGGGGATGGGGAAAATACGAAAGGAAAAAATTAAAGACCAGAGAAGAAGTATAGGTTTCGACACTGTGCACCTGGACGCTTTATAGCATTTTCTGTTATTTAATTGCTTTTCTTTTCTCTCTACAACTAAACGTGGTTTACGAAAACGTGTATACGAGGAGCAATGAAAAAGTTCCCAGAATGATGTAGTTCTGCCATCTGATTCATGATACAATCACAATGAATCTTGAACAATATGGTCCTTAGGTTGCCTAATTCTGGATTTAACATGTGTGAACACGTCTTAACAGGTAGTGTGCTAATAGTGTAGCTGAATGAAGGAGTGTACGGTGATCAGTTGCTGCAAATTCACAGATCGAGCAACGCGTAAACATCAAGTTCATGTGCAAATTGGAGAAAATCTGATTACGCGAATTTGATAGCCTTAAAAACAGATCAGCATCATCGGGTGTTTGGCTCTTCCCGAAGTTAAAAATGGTCGTTTTCCGTTTTGCCAACGTAGAAGAGATCAAAACTAACGCGACGGTTAAACTTCGGAAGATACCAAAAGAGGCCTTTTGTCGGTGTTTCCACCAATCGCACGAGCGATGGAACAAGTGTCTGTGTGTGTGTTCCGAAGGTGCTAACTTTGAAGGCGATTAAGTAAATATGTAGTTATATTGTGGTAATAAAGAGCTACAACATGGAACATTGTACGTGCAACAATTGAGGAGTTTGATGTAATAAGGGTGTAAGCGAGTTTACGTCCATTTTGCATCAAATGCATTTGTGGCTTTTGCCATGCTTGTTTAACCTCCTGGTAACATTTCAATTCAATATCGGAATAAAATGCTGCATATTACATTGTTTTACGTAAGAAAAAAAACTACTTAAATTTTCAACATCGTTTTTCTCCAACTGCATGTTTCAGACTTACGCCCTCATTGCATCAAATTCCTCAATTTATTAAGAAGAATAGAAAGAAGTACACTCATGTCCCAAATTATTGCCACATGTCTATAAATATGTAGTTGTAGGAATGTAATTTGATAACGAATTTCCCCAGCATTTCTTATAATGTTAGTATGTGCATGATCAGCAATGATATGTATGTGGCAAATTTCATGTCAAAAGGACAGTAAATAAGAACAATACAACGAAAATAAAACTTTCTTGTCCATTTAGCAACATTTTGTTTTACTCATTCTAATTTTTGTATTTATAATTCTTTTCCTATGAAATTTACCACAATTATACATTTCCCGATTATACACATAGTATCTGTATTAAAAGTATCCTGCAAAACCTTATCAAATTATATTGTTACAAGAAGACAGTTATAGATATGCGACAATCATTTTGGACATGAGTGTACATATATTCATGAATGATTATTGGAATGAAGATTAGAAACAAAATATACGAAACTGGAATCCCGTGTCGTCAGTTTGCTGGTGCGCAGTTAAACAGAAGTTATGAACTACTTAACCGGTAAAAGCAAACAATAGCATCATTGGCGGTGATTTTCACTGCTGCAAACACGAAAAGTTTTAACGAAAAACCATATCGATTACCAGGCCTTGAAAAATCTTGCTTCCAAGTACTCAACAGCTAAAAAATCTACTAGCCAGACTATTTTGTGGCCACAGTGTTTATACAAATGAACTAAAATTAGTTTGTGACACAGTAAACATATCAATGCAATTTTTATTTTGTTTATTGGTATGTCTCTTACAAATAAAAGGAGTGTTATCTGCTACTTATTCTTGAATTTCTTGTGGATATGTCCAGCTGTATGGCGGACTTTACGCGCCAAATGTAAAAAAAGTACTCGGCATGGCGAGCAGGCGAGTGGATTTTTTAAGACCTGTCGATTACTCGATATCCATAAGCACATCTCGTTGAGTCAAAATTTATAAATCTCACTCGCACATTTTGTAAGTGTTCTAAATAAATCTCACCCTTAATGCATTATTCTTAGACGTGATTCGGGTCGCTGAAATGGTAGGTTATGTCTGATATCCTTGGTGTTACACAAGGACATAAAACAAATACTCGACCTGACACTCACGTTCTTCTATGATTTCAATTTTAGGATGAACCTTAAAACTGGTTAAGCAAGGAATGAAGATTTAAATCACCTTAATTATTACTCATATGTAGATGATAAGCTTTTCTTATACCAATAATATATCCAATATTTGGATGAGTAAAACGTAACCAAAACCAAGCCCCTTGGCGTAACAGCCCATTTGAGGGCCTAAGGCGCTCCAGTGCCATCTGTCAGCGACCGGCTGAACTATGTCCAGCCTAGCGATGAGCACAGCATACCGGGAGCTTTCTAGATCTGGTAGCCGTCACGTCTTTCATTCACGTGACTCCCCAGTTAGCCTCACAACGCTGGCTGGACGTCGAAAATTGGGAAAGCACCGGCCGGGAATCGAACCCGAGATAACATGGGCATGAGTCCAACGCTATAATCACTTATCCACGGCCCCCCATTTGGATGAGTAAGATAAAACTAAATCTTTCGTTTCAAGTCTCAGGTTTAAGTCCTTTAGGCTAAAGGAGACATATGACTAATAAAATTAAACCAGACTGAAGCATTAGTATAACAAGTGAAATAAGAAGAAACAAGAAAACGCCGGGAAAACTCACATAAACAATGCTGACCAACACAAACTCAGCTTGGGATGGCATCAAACTGGGACTCTTCACATCACAGTGATACCTCCCAACATGGAGTTATCATGTTGAAAAATTTTCGAACGCCCTGTATAATAATGTAAAATAATATATAATATAGGATATGCAAGGATGTAATGTTGTCATTTAATTTTCTTGTAGTATTAAAAGGTAGGATTAAGTTAGGACGTGCATTAAAATAGGTTTAGGATTTTATTTCGTATTTAATGTCTATGTTTTGTTTATTTCTATCTTAATTTCCTATATTTTTTAATAATACTTTGCTTATTTCTTTTATTTTCATCTGTAGAACGTTTTTCCTATCTCCAATCATTCTGAAAACTCTGTCAAAATTTTCTTTAAAAATTTTATTCAAAAATTATTCTTCATAAAATTCTTTAGACTTTCAGCCATTTTGATAGAAAATTGTCAAGATTCATTCGGTTTTGGTGCATCATCTTCAATCTTGTCTTGTGTGACGTCAGTAGCACAGATTTACAGAATTATTTATAATTGGTCGCTTTCCTTTGAACTCTATGATAATTAGCTCATCTTCAATCTTCAGACTGTTACGTCACATTGTTGTCGTACTGTAATGGCGTCAGCCTAAGAAAACAATCCTCAGTTATCGCCCGTCAGATATTATCGACATAAAGTGATAAAGAAAGCCGCTCCAGAACAGATTTTTACTACTAAAAGATTTAAAAAGGTTCGATTGCAAACTTTGCGATAATTTTTGTGCTATTTATTGAACGGAACGGAGCGAGTAGCGAGGGGAATTAGTGAAGCGAAGCAGCCCAATGTTGTAAGTTGTCTGTCTGCATTATGGACGAGGTCTGATTTCTGTATGATTGGATCCTGAATTTTTTGGAAGAACCGTGATAGTTAATGGCCTGTTAATGGTTCAAAATGGACTGTATGTTGTGGAGGATGTGAGTGATAGTTGTTTATTCTGGAACTATGAAATCCATCACAAAATAAATAAGAAAGGTAAACATGAACGGGTGCTTGTAAGGACGACACTGGATTCTGCTTGTATACAAACTCATCCGAACTGTAAGTAAGTTTTCTTTATTTCTAAAGTGGTTTCAAGCGAAGTAACTTGGTAGCCTGGATTTATGGATATTTTTCTTTTAACCTCGAAATTCACCAAGTTATCGCGTTGGAATATGGTGTTTAGTGAAACATAATAATATAACCATGTCTTCGTAAATTCCTTTCCCGTAGGATCTACACAATTACTGAGACAATATGTGACGGCTTAGGCTTATCTATAAAGGGGGGGGAAATAAAGGTAGAGCAAATACTGACGGAATATACATGCAAGTCTAAAATTTTCATTTAGAGTGACCATCGAAATTCCTGTTATTCAAAGAAAGCAAAATCTTGTGAAAGGCTATATGCAGTATTCTTTATTATTGTTGCGATTTTTTTTTATTTGGCTATGCATCATTTGGCTGTACATTAGAACCACGCTAAACAAATAGGATAGGAATGACGTTCTCCGGTATAGAACATATATTCAATATATTTTATTCTTTTAAAGTTTTTTTTTAACCTTAACGTATCCGTGAAGTATGAGAAAGAAACCGAAGCTGTACTTTGATAAAAGAAGCACGATGGGTCGTTTTGTCATAAAAATTTCCGATAGGGGCAATTGGTTTTCTACACCGTGCGAACATTCATATAACTTTTTTTTTTTATAACAGAATCTCATTAAAAGAAATGTGGCCTGGACTGCCAACCAAAGCGTTTTTACGTTATAAAATAAATTTGTTGGTGTGAGTGTGTAGTGTGAATGTGTCTTAGGTTAGTGTAGGTTAAGATTTTAGTGATTTCATGTGTATGTTTTGTAATAAAATGTGTAGGCAAGAAATAAATAAATATAGAAAAGGGTGCCTAGTAATTGTAGCTGCTGTGAACAGCTAAAACATAAGATTTTTTTTTTTTTTTTAAATGAAAAATATGAATGCCAATGAGAGGCACTTTCCTTAAGATAGTCGAGAATGCGTAACTATTTAATAAAAGTAATAAATATTGTTAAAAGTAGGTAATAAAATTGAAAGTCATGAGAGTAGGTGTGCATGTGATATTGTAAAAATGGTTGGTCACGAATTGTGACACGCACGGTAAAAATGATTCTGTAAAGTGTAATGCGATGTATTGTTGTGCCCCTAAACTCAATGTAAACAGTCTGTATAAAGCTTCGGTAAAACAAGTAAAGCTTCAAGTTGACAGTTATGTTTTATTCCATATAACAGAGATACAGTAGAGTAGAAATTTCATAGTAAAACATGATTTAGTCGAGATCAATAGTGCGTCTTCCTATCAATCCGATAATGAATCATCGAGGGGAAAATGATATGAGTGAAACGTTACGGGGAACCCATCAGTGAATGTCACGAATCCTGAGATTTATTTTTTTATTTACTTTTCCAAATTTTCGAGTTTATTTATATTTTTTTTCCGTTGCGCAAAATTTCATTTAGATAATACACTTGTAGGGCAGGTCTTCTGAGTTCGATCCTTTCTCCCATGACTATGGAGCGAGTGAGTGCATCCCCGGTTGCGAGCTATTCTTCTGTGATGGCCACATAGACTTGTAGCTGGTTAAACTGGTGATATACTCAAACGCACCTTGGTCCCGAGAAAGCGAACATCTGAGAACAACAGTAGACACGAATACATACATAACCAAATATAAAAATTATAAACAAATATAAATTTTCTAACAAATTTGGCTACGCCAGCCAGGATGATATTCGGTGATGGAACTTGTAATGTTTCGATTATATCATTCTCAAGGAAGGATGGTCACACACACACACACACACACAAAAAAAAAAAAAAAAAAAAAAAAGCGAGTTGAAGAAAGTGGTAAATCTTTATAGATAAGCAGGAATAGTTGCATATTGTCTGAGTAATTGGTAGATCCGGGGAATTTTATGAAAGTTTGTAAAAAGGAAGAGAAAATATGTCGTGTAAAAAGTTAAGTGAGACCAATCAGTCTGTGGACAAGTATAGTTGTTGTGACGAGCTAATAGAAGGAGTAAGCGTGTTTTGTGACGATTGTCAATTGTGGATTCATTCCCAATGCCAGGGATTGTCGGAAACGGAAGTCACCGAACTGCAACAAAGTGTGGAACCGTGGTATTGCAAATATTGTACTGTAAAACGTGCGGCACAGGTAGACTTGCCGGCGTCCAATGGAGAAAATGACACAGAGAGGGGTTCACTGGTAGTTCTTCCGCAGGTGACCGAGGTAGAGAATGATACTGTAGTGCAGGAATCGGTAGAGTCACAGTCCACGTCTAATTTAGCTGAACTTTTACAGCAATTTACTCAAACATTAAGTCTAAAATTTGATCAGAAATTTGGTAATGTTAGTACTCAGTTAGAACAAGTTAATGCTAATATGAACACTCAGTTAGAACAAGTCAATGCTAATATGAACAATCAGTTAGAACAAGTTAATGCTAATGTAAACACTAGATTTGAAAATGTAAACTTTGCGTTAGGGCAGATAAATGACAGATTTTCTAAAGTAACTGATAGCATTCAAGATCTCAATAACCGGTTTGAACAGTTTAAGTTAGAGACAAATACCACTATCACAGAGAAGTTCGAACGTGTAAGTAAAGACGTGGAGGAGGTACGTCAAGACGTCCAGGACCTTCAGTCCACTTTCACCAATTATCGCGAAACATTGGATGAGCGCGTAACGGATGTGGGAAAGGAGTTGCGTCTGTCGGAATGCACCGTGAATCGTAGATGTGACTCCCTAGCTAAGGAAATATCACGTCTCGAATCACAACAAAAAGACGACTATCGGCAACTTGAGATCAAAGTACAGACCCTTACGAACCGTGTCATGAATAGAGTACCTAAGGGAAATAGGAAACGTTTGTATACTGGATCCGTTGATTCAGATGGCTCAGATTCTGATGCTTTAGTGGAGGTTCCAGTATCTTCGGTTGGGGAAACTGCAACCATCACTACAGTGACGGTGTCAGGGTGCCTGTCAACGGCCAGGGATACAATTTGTGGAAATGTCATCCAACTTTCCAGTCACATGCCAAATGAGGAGGTGAGACGGATGAATGAAAGAATTGATGGAAAGAGAAATGAAGGGGTAATTAGGCGCGTTCCTTTGACAAGTGTGACCTGTCTGCCTCATCAGTGTTGCCAACTCACGCATGTTCCACTAATGTCAGCTCAGGTTATTCCGAGTGGGGTGCGTACGAGCGTTGGAGTTCTGGAGGAGGGGCACAATCATGCGGGGACTACCATCTCCGAGAAATCTTCATTAGGTCAAAATTTAAATAACCTTGTAACTTTTGGACAAAATTCACCGACGGAAAGGGGCCCCGTATTAGAGTGTGGCACTTCTCAGAACACCAATGGACGTGCGGACACAGCAAACGGCAACAAACATATCAGCATCCGATTGTCAGAAATTCGGAACTTACCCATGTTTACAGGAGAATTCGGACAAGCTAGTTTATTCCTCGAAAACTTGGAACAGACTTTTCAATTATTAGAGGCTTCTGACCGAGAAAAATTATTATTATTGCCACGTTGTTTGACAGAGGGGGCTAGAGCTTGGTATAAAACGGTCGAAGAACAGATACGAACCTACGATGATTTTGTTCGATTATTCAGGGACAGTTTCCTCTCCTTACGGATGGAGCGCCTACAGAAGAAATTTGTACAAAATATGCGATATGACCGGACGAAATACCCTTGTTTGAGAGACTTCGCTTGGAAGGTGATAGCGGAATATTATGCGGTCGTGCATCATCCGGATGAAGGGGAACTAATCGAAATTCTGCTTGACTGTTTGCCTCCGAATGAGTCCAAGATATTAAGAGCTGTGGAACCCAAGTCCACACAACAGTTAATCTTAAAATTAACCGAATTAGAGGGTTACCCAGAACACACTGGAGCCGTGACTGAGAGAAAATGGAGGAAACCTTTCGTACGACAAGTAGTGGTCCAAAAGAGGTTTGGAAAAGGAGGGAAACAAACCAAGGAGTCGTCCTCACAAACCGAAGAGACTAAAGAAAAAACTGTGATGAGTAATTCACGAGATTCCTCCAGTACGGAAGAGCGGAAATCACGATATCCTTACAGGAATCGATGGAGGAATGGAAATTCCTACAACCGAAACATGAGAGGTCGTGGCCCGGGAAGACCGCGGTATGACCCATACCGAGAGGGACCAGGAGTAGCCTATGGCTATGGAAATAGTGGAGAATACGGGAATTATCCAAGTGGATCCCAGGTTTTCCCAAATGGAAATGGAACTTCTGGTGGGATGCGTGCCAGTCCGCCATATGCATCGGGTGTACCACCACCTGGAGGGGGTAGTGTACCCCATACAACACCTTCCCCAGGGGTGAACATGGCGACTGTGGCGGGATCGTACCCATCTCACCCGACGTTCGCACCAACGTCAGTCGGAAGTCAAACGAATGAAAACTGGACGGGAAATGCATATCGCAGTTCTCAGTAGGGGAGATTGCGAACTGCGAGATGGATTCCCTGACTCCCAAAGAAGAAGAAAAGAAAGGAAAAGATGAGATAAAAGAAGGTTCTCTGGTAATGTTAAAGACCCATTACTTATCATCGGTACCAAAGAAGATATTCTCAAAATTCATGTTCACATATCTCGGACCATATTTGGTAACTAAACTTTTCAGAAATTCAGCTCAACTTCAAACATTATCAGGAGAGAATATTGGAGTGCAAAGCTACGACAACCTAAAACTTTTTCGATGTTCAGATCTCAAGCGACGACAACTTCTTGGCGAGGCAGAGAATCCATAAAAGCTCGAAGGCGAAAATAAAACATTTTAGGATTTTAATTAGGTTAAGAGATTTAGATTAGTATAAATGTCGTTTATTTTCTTTTAGTGTAGATAAATGCTGTTAGTGTATTCATGATGTAAGAAAAAAAAATTTTTTTTTCAAGGACCGCAGAAGATGATACCTCCCAACATGGAGTTATCATGTTGAAAAATTTTCGAACGCCCTGTATAATAATGTAAAATAATATATAATATAGGATATGCAAGGATGTAATGTTGTCATTTAATTTTCTTGTAGTATTAAAAGGTAGGATTAAGTTAGGACGTGCATTAAAATAGGTTTAGGATTTTATTTCGTATTTAATGTCTATGTTTTGTTTATTTCTGTCTTAATTTCCTATATTTTTTAATAATACTTTGCTTATTTCTTTTATTTTCATCTGTAGAACGTTTTTCCTATCTCCAATCATTCTGAAAACTCTGTCAAAATTTTCTTTAAAAATTTTATTCAAAAATTATTCTTCATAAAATTCTTTAGACTTTCAGCCATTTTGATAGAAAATCGTCAAGATTCATTCGGTTTTGGTGCATCATCTTCAATCTTGTCTTGTGTGACGTCAGTAGCACAGATTTACAGAATTATTTATAATTGGTCGCTTTCCTTTGAACTCTATGATAATTAGCTCATCTTCAATCTTCAGACTGTTACGTCACATTGTTGTCGTACTGTAATGGCGTCAGCCTAAGAAAACAATCCTCAGTTATCGCCCGTCAGATATTATCGGCATAAAGTGATAAAGAAAGCCGCTCCAGAACAGATTTTTACTACTAAAAGATTTAAAAAGGTTCGATTGCAAACTTTGCGATAATTTTTGTGCTATTTATTGAACGGAACGGAGCGAGTAGCGAGGGGAATTAGTGAAGCGAAGCAGCCCAATGTTGTAAGTTGTCTGTCTGCATTATGGACGAGGTCTGATTTCTGTATGATTGGATCCTGAATTTTTTGGAAGAACCGTGATAGTTAATGGCCTGTTAATGGTTCAAAATGGACTGTATGTTGTGGAGGATGTGAGTGATAGTTGTTTATTCTGGAACTATGAAATCCATCACAAAATAAATAAGAAAGGTAAACATGAACGGGTGCTTGTAAGGACGACACTGGATTCTGCTTGTATACAAACTCATCCGAACTGTAAGTAAGTTTTCTTTATTTCTAAAGTGGTTTCAAGCGAAGTAACTTGGTAGCCTGGATTTATGGATATTTTTCTTTTAACCTCGAAATTCACCAAGTTATCGCGTTGGAATATGGTGTTTAGTGAAACATAATAATATAACCATGTCTTCGTAAATTCCTTTCCCGTAGGATCTACACAATTACTGAGACAATATGTGACGGCTTAGGCTTATCTATAAAGGGGGGGAAAATAAAGGTAGAGCAAATACTGACGGAATATACATGCAAGTCTAAAATTTTCATTTAGAGTGACCATCGAAATTCCTGTTATTCAAAGAAAGCAAAATGTTGTGAAAGGCTATATGCAGTATTCTTTATTATTGTTGCGATTTTTTTTTTATTTGGCTATGCATCATTTGGCTGTACATTAGAACCACGCTAAACAAATAGGATAGGAATGACGTTCTCCGGTATAGAACATATATTCAATATATTTTATTCTTTTAAAGTTTTTTTTTAACCTTAACGTATCCGTGAAGTATGAGAAAGAAACCGAAGCTGTACTTTGATAAAAGAAGCACGATGGGTCGTTTTGTCATAAAAATTTCCGATAGGGGCAATTGGTTTTCTACACCGTGCGAACATTCATATAACTTTTTTTTTTTATAACAGAATCTCATTAAAAGAAATGTGGCCTGGACTGCCAACCAAAGCGTTTTTACGTTATAAAATAAATTTGTTGGTGTGAGTGTGTAGTGTGAATGTGTCTTAGGTTAGTGTAGGTTAAGATTTTAGTGATTTCATGTGTATGTTTTGTAATAAAATGTGTAGGCAAGAAATAAATAAATATAGAAAAGGGTGCCTAGTAATTGTAGCTGCTGTGAACAGCTAAAACATAAGATTTTTTTTTTTTTTAAATGAAAAATATGAATGCCAATGAGAGGCACTTTCCTTAAGATAGTCGAGAATGCGTAACTATTTAATAAAAGTAATAAATATTGTTAAAAGTAGGTAATAAAATTGAAAGTCATGAGAGTAGGTGTGCTTGTGATATTGTAAAAATGGTTGGTCACGAATTGTGACACGCACGGTAAAAATGATTCTGTAAAGTGTAATGCGATGTATTGTTGTGCCCCTAAACTCAATGTAAACAGTCTGTATAAAGCTTCGGTAAAACAAGTAAAGCTTCAAGTTGACAGTTATGTTTTATTCCATATAACAGAGATACAGTAGAGTAGAAATCTCATAGTAAAACATGATTTAGTCGAGATCAATAGTGCGTCTTCCTATCAATCCGATAATGAATCATCGAGAGGAAAATGATATGAGTGAAACGTTACGGGGAACCCATCAGTGAATGTCACGAATCCTGAGATTTATTTTTTTATTTACTTTTCCAAATTTTCGAGTTTATTTATATTTTTTTTCCGTTGCGCAAAATTTCATTTAGATAATACACTTGTAGGGCAGGTCTTCTGAGTTCGATCCTTTCTCCCATGACTATGGAGCGAGTGAGTGCATCCCCGGTTGCGAGCTATTCTTCTGTGATGGCCACATAGACTTGTAGCTGGTTAAACTGGTGATATACTCAAACGCACCTTGGTCCCGAGAAAGCGAACATCTGAGAACAACAGTAGACACGAATACATACATAACCAAATATAAAAATTATAAACAAATATAAATTTTCTAACAACAGACGAACGTTCTACTACTACTGTTTGATAATTATGAATTCTTACAGAAATTTCTTATCACTCATGACATTTTCAAATTACAAAATGCAATTCCTTAATTACTTATTTAAACTTTATTCATGTGTAATGATGAAATGGGAAGACAATTCTTAAAATATAGGGTAAAAAAATTAAACAGTATGAATTTTTCATTATTAACAATAAGTTACTTACCATATGTGCTTTAGCATTCTTTCTTTCAGCTCTCCTATTGGCAAGTTGTGTATGAAGTTTCGAATAATACCTCGTAAATACTTCGACACCAACCAATCCTTTTATGAGATCACACACTTCTTGAGCTAACTGCTTTAACTCATTATCCGCATTCTGATCCGTCAATTCTCTCACCACAGGAGCCAATAGATGATGAAGATATTGAGGAAGTTCCTCGGAACCGAGATCTACAGCAATTGCAGCCGTCCACTTGAATATTGAAGATCGCTGCAAATATAAACAGAGAAAGTAGGTAAGCAGGAGAATATTTAGAAACCAACGTTAAGAACACATGACGCTTGTTTTCAGTTTGACATTCCATTACAGCGTCGAGGCTATATGAGACATAAACCAATAACTTAACGTGGAATAAGTTATAACCGGGGATCGAACTTGGCTCTTTTATACCAAAAGCAGGAATAATAATCTTTTACAAAGTGAGTGTTCTTCAAAAACAATAAGCTAAGATTTTTTTCTTTCTTTAGGTAGGCAGAAAGGTGAGGGTGTGTCTTTTTAGTTGGGCGAGTCTGCATGGCACCAATGTACTTTATAAAAATCTCGCGGTAATGTCTTGGGGCAGACGCGTTTTCCATTTTAAAAATTGTAACGTTTTCGTTCGAAGAATATCATGTTATTTTCCGCTCTTTTGTTACTTACATGAGGCATGCACAGATGTTCTTATGGAAGTGAAAAAATGAATCTGTAGGTGTGATAGTTTAAAGCAGGCCGTGTGAAAACAACTGAAAGAACCTCGGGCATGCAATAACCGACAACATGACTGAGCAAGTGGAATAGATGATTATGGAAGACAGTTGAGTGGAACAGTTAGCTTCCAATTTTCGTAGAATCTGTTCATTTCATCCAATACCAGATCTGGAAATTCGAAAAGTTTCCTCTAGATGGGTTTCTTGACTACTAACCAATGAACATAAGGATTCACGCGCTGCAATGTGTCAGGCAATCGTCACACTACGAATGTCAAGTTTTCGCGTCTATGACATCATTACCGCGTGTCCTACTCCATTCAACTAACAATGAATGTCGTTCCACGCAAATAGAGAGATTGAATGACAGCATACCGTTCTTTGAACGTAAATATCGCCATTCTTATCACCTATAACATTTCACGCCGAGAGAAAGTATGCGATATCGTACTATATGTCTTCCGTGAAGATTATATATATATATATATATATATATATATATATATATATAAATGTAATCGCTCGCTGATCTTCAGACACGAGGCGAAAGAGTTGAGTTAAGTTTGAGTTTAACATCCCGTTCAGCAGCGAGGCTATATGAGACGTGGACCTACTGATTAACGTGGAATCCGAACCACATGAGCTCCCGCCGGGATTCGAACCCGGGTCTTCCACGCTAAAGGCGCGTATGCTAACCGCTTAGCCAACGAGGCGAAAGAAACAGTAAATACCGTATTTACGTGATTCTAAGACCCACTTTTTGTCGATTTTTTCTTTTTTTGCTTCCAAAATCAAGGTACGTCTTAGATTTGAATTATGCAAATTTAGACCAGATTAGATGGAGTTTTGTCAAAAATTGCTAATCCCATTAATCACGATTCTATAAAGAATGTGTACTTTGTGTGTATTTGGCTATCAAAAGTGGAAAAATTGGAAAAGATAGTGATGCCGATAAGGAAACAGATAATGAGCAGTAACATGTCAGTATCGTTTTTGCGAGTGAGAGTACAAAACAGAAGAAAAGAAACAACCTTAAATAATTGCTGAATAATTATTTGTTTGTGTGTGTACATACCGGTATAATATAGCAGTATAATATGATAATATGATACCGATAATGGATTGCTATAAACTAACGCAAACAAGTGTTGTATCGTTACATTAGAAAAAAAAAAAAATATTACCAGTAGATGCATATAAATATACTGTACATTAAAGCAGTAAGTTCAATGTTTCTTTATTTTCCCACAACATTATTTGTTTTCCCGTGTTTAATTTTTTTTTTTTTCATTTTTTAAAATCAATACAGTAGTTTTTTTTTTTTTTTTAATTTTCGCCAAGGGTGCGTCTTACATTCGAGAATTTTTTTTTCAATTTTTCCTGTAAAGATTGGGGATGTGTCTTACATTTGAGAGCGTCTTAGATTCGCGTAAATAGAGTATTTATTATTAGAGAAGAATAAGTGTATTTTTCACAGATTTATTTTTAAACAACGATCTGCTGAACAAATTTCAAATTCCACAACATTTTATCTGTTTTCTATAGCTTTTCACGGCAAAGAACAATAATTTTACTATTGATGTTGTTCACAGAACTACTGTGCCTAATATGAGATATCTCTTTTTCTGTATTGTACATATCGTATTTTTAAAATGTTGCTACATTTGTTGTTAGAAACAGCCATATCGCATTATACTACTGAATTATGCATTTGGGCTGCGTTTCCACGAGTTAATTTTTAGTGATAAGATACCGTTTAGTACAAACGTTGATATATATCCACTCGTATTTTATTATTATTATTATATTATATTATTATTATTTGATTAAGGCTTTTACTTTGTTTTGATAAGCAAGTTATTATATAAGTACACCGCTACAATATGAGTAAAAATGGCATATTTGTATTTTAGACTGAGTGTTTTATAGTTATTACACTATTTATACTACACATACCAGCAATGTGCTCTTTGGCGCTGTGGAAATCTCGGCATTGACAATTCTTCTCATCCTTCGAATCATCCAACGAAGACTTAAATTTCCTTTGACATCCTCCTCCTCATCATCATGATTATCATCCATTTCATTTGCACTGGACGCTGAGACTCCATTTAATAGATGTGTGGAATTACTCTCTGGATTGACATTTTTGATCACTCTTGCTATAAACACAAGATTCTTAACGACCTAGAAAAGAGTTTACTATTGTTAACAAATAAAGGTTTTTGTGTCATCATTACGCTAATAATACAGCTCTAATACTTTTTGAAGGCATAAGTCTTTATTGAGAGTCAAACAACTACTAAGTTTATTTCAAGAATGCTGCTATTTGAACACAATTATTATACCATCTATGGTCTATACTATATGAATGAGAAGGGTTGGAAATAGTGGGGGAGAAAAGAAAAAAAATATATATTATTAAGAAGAGGAAGAGAAACTAGTTGGGACCTTGGCTAAGAAGGCACTGTATTATGAGAGAAGTGCTAGAGGGTATGGTAGAAGGAAAGAGAGGGAGAGGGCAAAGGAGTCTACAGTTAATGGACGATATCAAAACAGAAAAAAACGTCCGTGAAGACGAAGTGGTTAGCGGAAGAGTGTGGAGCAAGGAAGTTTCTCAGTTGCGGCAAGTGACTTGCCAGTAATTACAGAATACCTATGATAATGATATGGTCTATATCCGTGTTTCCCAACCTAGGAGACGGGAAGAGCGAGCAAGGGAAGTGCAAGCTACTGATAGAAATAAACTATGAAATTACGAATAAAGCATCACGCATATTAACAATTTATAATTGAACTTTATCAAACTTCTGAGACGTTACGTGTTTGACGTTTTGTATTTAATATTTCCAAAATTCTTATGAATTAAAAACTTAACAGATATAAACTGGTAATATTATTATTATTGAAGATTTGAGAATTTAATGACACATCTGAAATCGAAGATGGGTTCAGATAAAAAGCATGTTTGAATAACGAAAAAAAAAAAATGAAATCTTTAAGTTTTACGTCCCACGGTTATGCCGGTTAGGCTAAAGGAGACGGTGATGATGAGAGATGAGTGAAATGGTGGAATGAAGAAAGTGGGAGGAAACGGGAGAACCCCGAGAAAACCCACGAGCACGATGTTTGTCCACCACAAAGTTCACTTGGCGGGGGCTGGGATCGAACCCGGGACCTCAAGCACCAGAGGTGAACGCTCTACCACTGAGCCACCGCGCCCCTGTGTTTGAATAACGAGCGGGAGGGGGGGGGGGGAAACGTGAACTAATCAGGGTATATAAAGGGGTCGCTGAAAAAAAATAGGAACCATGGTCTACATACAAAATTATACTTAACTTCTGAAGAAATTTGCTTTTTTATTTTTTTTTAAGTATAATCTTTTGAAATTATTAATTGTTTTCTTATATGAAATTAAATCTTTCAGTTTAATGTCCCGCGTTTATGCCCTTTAGACTAAGGGAGACGGATGATTAAGGCAAGTGAATAATGGAATAATTGGTGGAATGAGAATGTGGAAGGAAACGGGAGTATCCCGAGAAAACTTACGGAGCGAACAAGGGATCTCGGGCACCAGAGGTAAGCGCTCTACTGCTGAGACACTATGTCCCCCAATTGTATTAACTATGACTTTTCTGAAGACAACCAGTTTTCCGGAACAGTTATTTTACTGTACCCAACGATTAGTTCACGTGGACTCAATTCAATTCACAGCAGGATGCAGAATTTTCAGTGGTGGCCATGCCGGATTTAGGTCTGATGGGGCCCTAAGCAATTGAAAGGAGCCTTTTATACGTCAAGCTTTAGGGGCCCTTTATACGTTAAGCTTTCTTTTTCAGCGACAAAATGTCGTTTTTTTTTGTTTTTTTTTTTTAAGGTTTTAATATATGCTATATGCTAATTTATGGACCTAACAGATATCTAAATGGAAACATGGGTCCATTACAAGAAAAGTTGGGAAACAGGAGCCTCATTACAAGTGGAGCTGAGAAATAGAATCCTATTACTTGCTTCATAAAATCCTAGTATATAACAATACTAAACACCATTGTTGTATGTGCGTTTAATCATATTTGTTTTATCTTGTTATTTGGAAATTACATTACAATCAGGTTTTTCTTTAAATTTTTTTGGGCCCGCAAGCGAGCGGGGCCCTATTCTACAGCTTGTTTCGCTTATACGTAAATGCAGCATTGGTGGTGAGCAAGATAGGTGAGGACATTTGGAACGATGTGCTGACCACGGATTATTGAGTTGAATTAAACCACCTTGCAGCAGACTATTGCTCTTCATGAGCTGTAGCTCGAGAGTTTAATTTCAACATCCTAAAGTATTTAGTCTCTCAGTTAGTATGCAACTTTGCGGAACTCCTTCTAGAACAACCATACATCAAACAAAAAAATACCTTTAAGAATCTTGCCAGAACTTACATCTATGCCGGATAAAAAAGGAATCGAAATTACCTGTTCGGCCATCTCGTTTCCTATTCCTTCTGGTTGCATTTGCGAACACAACTGAAGAACTAAAGATTTTAATTTCTTTCTGGCTTTTGTATATAGAAATCCAGAATTAATTCTACTGTTGGAATTTGCAGCTTCCGCGATCTTCAACGGATCTACAGAGCTGAAAAGATGGCCTAAGAGTTGGGCAGCAGACAGACGAACCCACTCGTGTTCATGAAGAAGAAGTGTCTGCACATATTCTGGAATTATGGAAAAAGACTTTCTCTTAAAATTACACAATATACAAAATTCATTTTTATCATTTTATGTTGACCAAATATATGAAAAATAAAATAAAATAAATTTTTGAAATTAAAATAATAATAATAATAATAATAATAATAATAATGGAACGTTTCTTAAGAAAGCAAACTTTTATGTTAGAACAAGGTGATTACCAGTATTTTAAGATTCGCAAACTCGCCAGAGACCAAAGACCGCTTCCTGAAATTTATGGAACACATCACACAGATTAGTCATAATGATTCTAGAAATCGGATGAGAACTACAAAAAGGAAAAATTAACGATGAGGGATTTAGCCTGAAGTTAATGAAAACGAACTGAACGTACCCAGATGAAATAAGATTTTAATAAATACTAGCTGAACCTGACCTCTATTGGTTGACTACTCAGCGCATCATTCTAATATGACCATGGGTTTCCTTCCCACGTCCACACTATAGCTGTCCATATCACTTTACACACACAATTAAAGGACAAAACGACTTACAAAGGAAGTGAATTGCTATAGACAAACATATAAAAACAGCATTTTAATGTATAAGTGTTGGCTTGAGTTTGTGTTGAGCTTCGAGAAGTAACAGATGATGTCATTTTTTTTCTCCTTATAAATTTATATCCGTCCGAGGACGCCTCTTGCGGCTCTTGAGGTATTTGAAGTTGCCAGGATTCAATAGGTTTTCCCTGCATGCAATACATTAAAGCAAAGCGCCTGCAATGTCCGTTAACCCGTCATACATAACTCCTCTATTGGTTGACTAACACAGGGATATGAACCCTAGCGACAATGTTAATCTTATCGACTCAAAACGACCCATAAAATGTTGAATAGAACAATAACAGCACATTTTTTTAAAATTTGAATTAGAAGTGGCACATGTACACAAAATTCGAAATAGACCAGTGAAAACAGCACGTTTCTAGAGCTTGTGGTTTCCGAGTGATCATTGTCGAAAGGAATTGGCCACAAACATATAAACCTAGCATTTTAATACAGAACTAGCTGAACCTGCGTTCTTTCATATATGAGCATGAATCTCCTTGTTACTCCTCACATCTGTACATGTCCCTTTGCAGACACAAGTGAAACAAGGCTTGGTAAAAATCGGCAAGAGATACCGTAAAAGGAAGATTTTTTTCGATTACTTTCTCAATATCTCGTACCATTTGCAAGATTTCAGCCTACTTCCGGTTGGAGTTTTAAATTCATGTATGATCTGTGTTTTCTTTCTTCTTGCATGTAGTATGTAATAAGTAAATACATAAACTAAGTAACTCTATGGAATACGGAACCCGGAGGTTCAATGCCGCGTTTACAAAAGCTCTCCACTAACTTCTATCCTTAGCCAACTGGATCCAGTTTCTACTTTGTATTCCTATTTCTGCGAGATCCATCTTAATATTGTCCTCCCATCTGCGCCTACGTCTTCCTAATGGTTGTTTTCCGGCTGGTCTTCCAGTTAAGATTTTGAAAGCGTTCGTTCTTTCTTCCATCCTGGCTACATGACCTGCCCAACTGAGCCTCCTAGATTTGATGACCTTAACAATGTTGGATAAACCGTATAAATTATGTAGTGCCTCGTTATGAAGATTCCGCCATTCCCTATTCCCGTTTCTCTTGGGTCCGAATATTGGTCTCAAGATCTTGTTCTCAAATACTTTCAATCTACACTATGTGATCAGACGTATCCGGACACCCCCAAAACATACGTTTTTCATATTAGGTGCATTGTGCTGCCATCTACTGCCAGGTACTCATTATCAGCGACCTCAGTAGTCATTAGGCATCGTGAAAAAAGCAGAATGGGGCGCTCCACGGAACTCACGGACTTCGAACGTGATCAGGTAATTGGGTGTCACTTGTGTCAGAAGTCTGTACACGAGATTTCCACACTCCTAAACATCCCTAGGCCCACGGTGTCTGATGTGATAGTGAAGTGGAAACGTGAAGGGACACGTACAGCACAAAAGCGTACAGGCCGACCTCGTCTGTAGACTGACAGAGACCGCCGACAGGTCGTAAAGTGTAATAGGCAGACATCAATCCAGATCATCACACAGGAATTCCAAACTGCATCAGGATCCACTCCAAGCATGTTAATATGACAGTTAGGCTTGAGATGAGAAAACTTGGATTTCACGGTACACATCACGCAGGTAAATGCCAAACGACGCCTCGCTTGGTGTAAGAAGCGTAAACATTGGACGATTGAACAGTGGAAAATGTTATGTGGAATGACGAATCACGGCACACAGTGTGGCGATCCGATGGCAGAGTGTGGGTGTGGTGAATGCCCGGTTAACGTAATTTGTCAGCGTGTGTAGTGCCAACAGTAAAATTCGGAGGTGGTGGTGTTATGGTGTGGTCGTGTTTTTCTTGGAGGGGCTTGCACCCATTGTTGTTTTGCGTGGCACTCTCACAGCGCAGGCCTACATTGATGTTTTAAGCACCTTCTTGCATCCCACTGTTAAAGAGCAATTCGGGGATGACGATTGCATCTTTCAACACGATCGAGCACCTGTTCATACTGCACGGCCTGTGGCGGAGTGGTTACACGACCATAACTTGCCTGTAATGGACTGGCTTGCACAGGGTCGTGACTTGAATCCTACATAACACCTTTAGGATGTTTCGGAACGCCGACTTCGTGCCAGGCCTCACCTACCTACATCGATACCTCTCCTCAGTTCAGCACTCCGTGAAGAATAGGCTGCCATTCCCCCAAGAAACCTTCCAGCACCTGATTGAAAGTATGCCTGCGAGAGTGGAAGCTGTCATCAAGGCTAAGGATGCGCCAACACCATATTGAATTCCAGCAGTACCGATGGAGGGCGCTACGAACTGGTAAGTCATTTTCAGCCAGGTATCCGGATACTTTTGATCACATAGTGTATGTTCTTCGTTCCGAGTAAGAGACCATATTTCGCAACCATACAGAACAACAGGCATGATTATCGTTTTATACATTTTAAAATAAGCTAATACATTACACATACAATCAATTATAATGTCAGTGATATATGGTGTTAATTGGGCAAAACACTCCCAACAATAAAGATTCAACTTAGACTGGAGAAATGGTTATCCTTCGTTTTTCATTATAATTTGGCCATGAAACAAACACCTGAGAAATATGCAGCCCCTATATACAATTATATGGTGTTGGAATGTATAATAGGTAGAATATGATGCTTTAGTTTTTTTTTTTTTTTTTTTTTGTTTGTTTTTTTTTTTAAATTTCAACACTTCCAGTGTACCCGTAAAAATGTAATAAATAAATAATGGGCATTTTTTTTTTAAATATTGAGTTAGAACTGGACAATCTACGCAAAATTTTCAATCGATCAGTGAAAACGTCATCTTTCTAGAGCCTGTAGTTTCTGAGATCTCACTGCTGAAAGGATCTGCCACAAACATATTAACGTCTACAAACGTATAGTTTAAAAAACTCCAGAGATGGCAGCACAATTCATTTGCATGTATTTCGGAGAAGGCTTATTAAAATGCAAAGGCTTTGAACAATAATTTAAAAGGATAAACTTTGTGAAAAAGATCTCTTTAAGTAATTTATTTAAAGCACACCTTTTAAAAATATTTGTCTTTGTTATAAACGTGAATCACAAATAACCGTAAATCAGAGGTGTGAAAGCTAAAGTTATAGGTTGGAACTCAGTCGCTCTTAGTTGTTATTGTAGCACTTTAATAAATAGATATATTATTATGTTAAAAAGTTACTTACGACCAAGTCTTCGAAATTTGGGAGGTGTCCTATTTAAACTTGTATTGTGTGACATATTTATCTTATGCATTTTAAATGCCGAACTTTTTATTGTTGAAGTTGGAATTGATCAGATCACATATTCATTTCGTAAGTTTATCTTGGCTACTTTGCGATATGGGTACTTTTTGTATAATAGTCATTCCTAATCTTCGGACATTAGACTGAAAACGCAAACAGTTGTATGCGTACTATATATATTTTATTTATTTTTTTACTATAGGAATGAATGGAATAATTGAGGAGTTTGATGGGATAAGGGCGTAAATCTGAAACATACAGTTGGAGAAAAACGATGTTGAAAATGCAGCATTTTATTCCGATATTGAATTGAAATGTTACCAGGAGGCTAAACAATAGGGTGGAGCGTTTTGCACTTTTGTTGGAAATTCGATGACGGCTAGTGTGCGATTAGTGGCACCGACCTTACCGATTTTTTAATTTTTTAAAAAAATTTTTAACAACCCCTTACCCTGCCCCAACGGACTTAAAAGTTTTTTAAGTGTTTTGGTTAGGCAACTCGCACAACACCAATGACAGAAAAGCTACTTGTGTTCGTTTTTAGAATTACCTGATGGCTATAATACAATTATTTTATTAAAAGAAACTTGTAGCAATGCCAGTAAATAATTTTAAAATGTTTATGAGTCAAAGTACAGCCATATTAGCTCAGTTGTTGGAATTAATGTCCAGATTTTGTTTGGAATGCCACGTTAACGATGATTATAGGCATAGCTCTTGATATAACACGATTTGTTTTTGGCAACTCTTCGCTTGTTATGTACACCGACAGCAAATGCCATCTAGCGGCAGGCTACACAACTTCGTGGTTGCTTACTTTGGCCACGCTCTTTGAGCGTCGTCGCAACATCCGGCTCCGTCCAGAAGATTCGCGCACCTCCCGCTCGCCTCGTTGGCTCCAGAACCTACGCCGATGTTTCTAGAATATTCTCGCTCGAAGTTCGGCGGTAGTATAAATATTGCGTACTTAGACCAACCAATCCAACAGGCCAGTTTATTGCAGCTTAAGCTTTAACGGTTTTAGTTCGCTACTCTTTCTGTTAAGACAGAGAGTTTGTGCATTGTACGTAAAGTTACAGTCTTCTTAGTGAGATACGATTCAGAGACATTTTGTATACTTTGGTTTCCAAGTTCGGAAGCAATGGACAACAAGATGAAGAAAAAGCCTCATAGCAGACCAACACGAAAAAGTGTGAAACGAGGCTTATTTGGCACTCCAAGTGAGATGAGTGAAGTGCAGTTACCCACGTACGCTGACGTTATGCGACATTATCATTGGTTTCGAAGTGGTTTAAGTGGTGACGAAAGTGTAACTAAATTACCAGTGACTGACATTTGTAAACTAGTTGAACAAAGAATTGTACATATTTGGCGTAAAGCAAGCATTCCTGTGGTTTCAGAAAAGAGAGTTTTTGACATGCTGAAAACATTTTATAATAAGTGTCACACCAAGGAAATACATTTCAGTCGACAAGGACAAGAAGCAACACTTCATGCAGGTTTTGTTGCACACGCGGAAAAGTCTCTTTTTGATATTGCGTCTTGCAAATGTAAAACCGCCGAAGATTGCAACTGTGAGAGGACACGCAAGATTCCAAAACGAGAATTCAAGTTTCTTTTGGACCAGAGAACATCACGGAAAATGAGCATTGGTAACATTGACGTCCGAACAAGCAAATCTCTGTTAAAGATGTTTTCCCGTAAAGTGAGCAGATTTAAGGGGCGGACAACCAAGAAAGACGCTGGAAGTGTTGAAGCAAGTCCATCAGCTAGTGGGATTGGGATTAGGTTTAGGCACAGGTCAAAGATACTGGCGTCGTCAGGGAAATCCAGCGAAGCTGTTGAATCGAGAAGCACATCGGGATCTGACTTCGAGGCGCGACCAAGAAGGAAACATAGCCTAAAGCGCATCTTCAAAATACAGCGGAGGAAGCGTTTAGAACTAGAGCTTCAGCCAGACAGGTTGCTTTGATCGCTTCTGCCGTACTTCAGGACGCGAGACTCATAACGCCAGAGGACAAAAATCTTGTTGCTGGCAGATCTAAGGTACGAAGAGGAAAAGATAAACTGGGTGAGAGGATCCAGAAAGAAAAGGCTCACCTAGGCCGGGCGATTACAAGTATCTACTTCGACGGAAAAAATTATGCAACTCTTGTGCAAGAAAAATTAACGGCAAATACGAAGACGAAAGGTTACAGAAAAGCATATCACAGTTCTATCGGAGCCCGGTTTAGAATACTTGGGTCATGCCACTCCTAAGTCAGGCACTGGCAAGGATATTGCCGACACTATATTGGAGCTTTTAGAGAAGAACTAGTACGACGCGTCAAGTCTTGAGGCAGTCGGCAGCGATGGTGAAGCCACGAACACAGGATGGTATAACGGCGTGATAAGTCAGATACAAAGATCCCTAGGAAAGGAACTGCAGCATCTCATTTGCCTTCTTCATACCAACGAATTGCCATTTCGACACCTGGTTACTGAATTGGATGGTGGGACGACCGGACCCAAAGCTTTGTCCGGCCCCATCGGAAAGAAATTAAAGGATTGTGAACGTTCATCGATCGTCTCCTTTACACCCATTCCCGTTGAATGTGTGTCTGAAATGGAAAAAACAGATGGTTTAAGCAGCGACCAGAATTATCTCTTTGAAATTTGTAAGGCTGTTACTACGGGAATGTGTACTACCGATTTAGCAAACAGAAAACCAGGACCATTATCACATTTACGATGGCTTATCTTGGCCTGTAGGATGCTTCGCCACTACATCAGTACTGATAAACCTAGTTCAAGTTTGTGTCTACTTTGCCAGTACACTGTTAAAGTATACGCTCCCGTCTGGTTTTCAATACGGCGAAATCCTCGTGCGAAATGGGCACCAAGCATCTGTTTAGCATAGTTAAGCTATCACGTTTTCTGACAGATAATCTACAACACATAGTTCATTCTGTTCTACAAACAAACGGATACTACGCTCATCATGAAAACCTGCTGATAGCGATGACAGCAGATGAAAATCCGCATATTCGAACGTTAGGCTGGAGAAGGATTAAAAAAAGTGCTGCAGCCAGAAGACTCCGAGATCAAGCCGCCCACGTGACTTCATTGTTCCGAAATTAAACTTTACAGCTGAAAATTACTACGACATGATTAATTGGCCTAAATGTCTAACAGAGCCGCCAATCACACGAAACATAACGGATCAGCAGCTTGAAGAAAACATCCGAACTTCAGCTACTCTAACAACATTTCCTTGCCATAGTCAAGCTGTGGAACGCACAGTGAAGCTGGTGTCCGAGGCAGCGTCGAAAAAGTGCGGCCAGAACGCAAAAGATCTACGTTAGAGCCAAACTGAAATCTAGAACAAGAATGCCTCGCTTCGAGACCAAGAAGAACTACGTGACCTAAGGTCAAATGTCAACGTACGCCTACTTCGAAACTCGATGTGCAACCACCTCCACGTGATGAGTTCTGCATTATTTTGCGTATAGAGCAAAATAAGCGAAGAGCTGCACAAAGAAAATCGTGTTATATCAAGAACTATGCTTATAATCATCGTTAACGTGGCATTCCAAACAAAATCTGGACATTAATTCCAACAACTGAGCTAATATGGCTGTACTTCGACTTATAAACATTTTAAAATTATTTACTGGCATTGCTACGAGTTTCTTTTAATAAAATAATTGTAGCCATCAGGTAACTCTAAAAACGACCACAAGTAGCTTTTCTGCCATTGGTGTTGTGCGTATTCCCTAACCAAACACTTAAAAAACTTTTAAGTCCGTTGGGGCAGAGTAAGGGGTTGTCCAAAAAAAATAAAATAAATAAATAAATAAAATAACAAAATCAGTAAGGTCGGTACCATTAATGGCACTTTTTCCGCACTAGCCGTCACCGAATTTCCCACAAAAGTGCAAAACGCTCCACCCTACTAAACAAGCATGGCAAAAGCCACAAATGCGTTTGATGCAAAAAGGGCGTAAACTTGCTTACGCCCTTATTATATCAAACTCCTCAGTTGATGGTATGAAGAACTGAAAGAAATACGAAGAACTCCATGAACGACGTATGTTCTCATACATTTATGTAATTCGAGACGCGAAATATAAGATTGCTGAAATATAGTATGGTGTCTCCTTTGTAAATCCTGCGAACTCTAATGCTACGTTCCCTAGTACCTATTAGTCTAATACCGTATATGTTTTTAGTGCATAGTTTTAAGTCAACAGACATAATAGGGAATGTATAATGGGTTTACCTAATCATTGTGGTATTTACAGTAACTTCCATCACTGTGAGCTACGAAATTCTAGTTGTGATTAGAACGTCACCACGAACATACACATTATTATATTTATTATCATGCTAGATATATCACGATTCATTTTTGGCATTATCTCACAACCTGATATGCTTGTTACGCAGCGTTCGTACTGATCTGGAGAAATCTATTTCCCTGACTTTTGGCAGGAAATTCCCTGACTTTCATGACCGTGTCGGTTGACGTTGACATATAAATAAGGGTTAAATAACGGTGAATATTTATATATGAGAACATTTATTCCATAGAGACAAATAATAATCAGTTGCTCATACGTACATTTCATTTATCACCCATAAAAATCTGAGCAACGTTCCATGCTGTGATCATTAATGGCTGGATAAGCTGAAAATGGTGTACAATTAATGTTAGAAAAAACATATTTTATATAATTTCCCTGACTTTCCCTGACTTCCCTGATTTCCTTGACCAGTAGGAACCCTGTTATGTAATTTCGCATAAACATACATATTAAATCCTTTTTATATAATCACAATAGCGTAATCTACTCAAAATGTAAACCTTATTATCTTCAAATGTCAAACTCTAAATCTAAACAACAAATTACCATATTATTACTACTCTCTTTTATCTATCTCTGGCGCTAAATCTTTGGTACCCATCCGCCATCATAATTCAGAGCTTAATTCCTCAATACGTGTGATCCAAGTTTCGATTTCAGATGGAGATGAAATTAGAACTTCCATCAGGAGCCTGTGCTACTTTCTGACTTTTCATTCTTATGCACGCGCGTTAAGGTGGGAAACATTGCCTTAAAAGAGTAATATCAAAGTAATTTCATTACATGTTAACACAACGGAAATCAGTTTTCCAATTTCCTCGTACCATGTAGTTTTACGGCAGGCATTGTATCGTGTGCCATGGGTTTTCACTCCCACTCCCTGTTACATATAATTTCACCATAATCTGATAAATAACAGAACTAACTTTGATTACAATTTTAGAAAAAATATCTGAGTTAACCACGAGAAAACTTGAAAAAAGTCAATTATTTCAGTCACGCTCAGCAAATGTATGACCTCAAATCTAAGACGACTCCAAATAACCCCCCCCCCCCCCCGTTCAATGTTTTATTTTCTTGATTGTAACTTATACAAGCTATTCCACAATCACAAAATGGTATAAGGCCTATAGATGGAATGATACATACAAGGCATATGTCATTTGACACCTCTCATAACTAGGAATTGTAGGTTTTTGAAGAAGAAAGAATACGAGCTCGATTTAAATAATATGGGATACTATATCATAATATTGCGAGCGTTGATAATATTTAATGAGAAAAACCAAAAAAGCTACCACTCATCGCAAAAAATATGTTGCGGAATTTTCTTCTACATGCAACAGGTAGCGCTTTCGGAAGATGCTACTTTCTTCTTCAGCCTGTTCAAGACTCAAAAAGGATTTAAAAACATGAAGGAAGAATAAAAAATTGGTTAAAAGCTTAAGATATGTAAAAAACAAATCTTCTGTCAAACATTAAATCACACGGGAATAGACAATTACTGACATTGTACACTGCTGCTCACTGTTTTCTCTTCTTGCTTTCCACATGGTGAAAGTATGTAGTGAAAAGGTTACTCCAAATGATATTTATTTCTCCCCTATCCAGAGACTAAGTGTGGACCTTTCTTTATGAATATAATATGATTCTTTAATTTTTCGCTCCGTTGCTGTTTTAGCTTTTTCAATTAAACATGATCCACGATATGATGGTTATAATCTCTAAGATACGTTGCTAAACTAGATAACTGTTGCGGCTTCCGAGATTTCGAGGTACGAATGTGTTCAGTTATTCTAGTACAAATGTTCCTTTGGTTTCCACTTCTCAGCTAAAATGAAGAAATTCTGCAAAGACACTACATCAAAATTTTAGAAGTTCCTCCGAAATCTATAAATAAATGCATAACCAATTTTAAGGCATTTTTACTGACCCTTTACAAAGCAGTGGCGTCTATCGAGTGAAATGTCAATGTGATAAAGTGTATATAGGTCAAACAAACAGGAACATTTGTACTAGAATAACTTAACACGTTTGTACCTCGAAATCTCGGAACCCGAAACAGTTATCCAGTTTAGCAACGCATCTTAGAGATTATAACCATCGTAGCGTGGAATCATGTTTAATTGAAAAAGCTAAAACAGCAACGGAACGAAAAATTAAATAATCATATTAATTCATAAAGATAGGCCTACACTTAATCTGGATGGGGAGAAATAAATATCATTTGGAGTAATCTTTTCACTACATACTTTCATAAATTGGAAAGCAAGAACAGAAAACAGTGAACACTAGTGTACAATGTCAATGAGTGTCTATTCCTGTGTGATTTAATGTTTGACAGAAGATTTTTCTTTCTTTCATTTTTTTACATAACTTTTTAACCATTTTTTTTTTTTTTTTTTTACCCTGCCTTCATGTTTTTAAATCCCTTTTGTCTTTAATAGGCCGAGGAAGGAAGTTGCATCTTTCGAAAGCACTACCTGTTGCATGTAGAAGAAAATTCCGCAACATTTTTTTTCCCCGGTGAATAGTAGCTCTTTTGCTTTTTCTCATTGAATATGGGATATTTTTCAACCACAATCACATGATATAATATAGGGGCATTTAGTCCATAGATTTTATGTAAGAACACACATTATTTTCGGCGTTTTGAATGCATATGAAATAACAAAACTAATTTCGATTCAAGGCGGATCTGTGTCATATCAAATACGTTATGCTTAGTTTTTACAGTATGCGCTTTTCTCGTAACATAAGACAATTACAAATTCGTATGACATTTTTATGACGATAGCTATTGATTTCTTGACAATTGTATGTTCTAAATTGAAGAATGAGAGCGTTAAACACTAAACCACAAATTACGGGACAATTATGCACCAAGAGGAATTTTGTTGGGACGACGAGACACTACCTCATAATCAGGTACAATCCCGTAAAATATGAACCCTACTCATAACGGATGCTAACTGAGATATAGACGAAATGCATCAATGAGAAACAGATTGTCTAGATTTTTATATTATAATTATTATTATTATTATTATTATTATTGTTAAAAAAGTAGCGATCTTACCCCAAACTGGTTCCATGTCACTCTGCCATCCTTTGTCTTGTAAAATAGCCGGAACATTTATACATAATTTTAGAAGTAATTGTAACAATTGAAATAACTGATGATCCCTCATTCTTTCCTCTTCTTCGGATAAACTTGAAGTCTGAGACTTCAGACGAACAAATTTTCCGGCTTCCTCGTCCCCCATTTGAGGGTTGAACTGCGTAAGTAACACCGGGAACAGTGTTGACAATCGGTTACTGAAGGAGTCTTTCTCTACTTGCACGAAAATGCCACAAAGCTGGGCTGCCAATCGTTTATGAGCAATCTATAAATATAAAAAATACATAAATTTTGAAGCAAAAATGATCAAAGATCAGGCATCAACATTTACAGTGTGATGTAATCATAATGTGTTTGAAGTTTAACACTTCTTTTCAGCAGAGAGGTTACAAAGATATTAAAGTGCATGAGACATCAACTTGCAGTTAAACGTGAATAAGACGTTGTATCAGAAATAGACATCTGGTCTTCTGCACTAAATACAAACTTCTACGCGCATTGGAATATTAATCTCGATTGCTTTGCTTATACAGAAGGGTTCAAAAAATGTACTAACTGTTCGCAATTAAATAATTTCTACACAAAAAGACTCACACTCACTGATCTGGCGAAGCTGGCAATTTAGCATATTATGCTTCGCATGCGCGGGTGGTTTGTGGTGGAACAAACCAGTCATATTAGCCAATACAGCAGAAGACAGTCGAGTAGCAACAATGGCTGAGGTTCGCTTATCGTCTGTTGAACGTAGGCTGTATTGAAATGGTATTGGAAATACGAGACGATTCACGAGGTACAACAGTATTGGCAGAGAGAGAGTTTGGAACACCGTCACCACACATAAAACAATTGCCTGAATTCAAGATAAATTCGAAGTCGACGGAACAGTTAAAGATGTGCACAAGAAAAGATCCAGCCAACCACAAATAGCTACAAGTACAGCGTTTAGTGATGCGGTGTTGCAACATTTAACCAGATTACCACACAAATCAGTGAACCAGGGAGCACGCGAAACTAGGGTGAGCCGGTCAAGTGTAAGACACATTCTGAAGAGGGTAAAGTGGAAAGTCTACATTCTAAGACTGCTATATGCGATGAAAGAGGACGACCCTAATCGATGGATGGAGTATTGTGAATGGTTTCAGCACATGGTCGGCGGGGATGTGGAATTTGCAGGGATGTTTGTGTGGATTGACGAGGCGCAATCCAATCTTAACGGTACTGTGAAAAGCCACAATTGTGTCTACTGGGCTCCTGAAAATCCTCACGTTCATGTGGACAGAGCAGTGAATCTACCGGGGGTTGCTGTATGGTGGTGTGATTGGCCCCTCTTCTTCGAGGGTACCGTAACTGGTGAAGCGTATCTTGATATGCTTCAGACAAGAATTTTGCCTGATATACAATACTTTTTTTTTTTTAAATCGTAGTCATGTGCTGCCATTACGTCAGATACACTAACAGCCGTAGTTCGGTGTGCAGTTCGGCGCTATGGGCGTTGTATAGAGACTACTGGTAGTCATTTCGAACACATAACAACTCTCTCTCAGTGCTAAGAACTCACACGTCAAGTCAAATTAGTTATGATATATGGGCTAGCAAACAGTGAGTACATTTCTTTTTAGGACATTTTGTATGCAAGTCTATGTACACTATTTTCGTTATTGTTGCCTTTAACTCTTGAACGTTCAGTACAAAATAAATATTACGACTGAAAATGTTCAGATAAGTAATAATATATTAAATTACAGACAAAAAAATATCAATTATATTTTTCTGTTTTACAATTTTAATCTCTAATATTTTAACTCTTTAGTACTGACGCGGGGTATTATGAATCACCTATCGTGAAACAATTCTCAGAACTGATTAGGTTTAATTAACCATTTGGAATCTTGAGAACCTATTACATCTAATATAAAAAGAATGATATCACAATTATAAGTTTTTAGTTTTACATAATTAATATCTGAGGTGTTGCTAACACCCCGCGCCAGCAGTATTAATGTTGGTTACTAACACGTGATGAATGAATGTTTTTTTCTTATATCCATGTACATTGTTGAATAGTGTGTGACGATTGTTACAACGATTAGAAGAAATATATATAATGAAAATAAACAAATTACTTTTGTTTTCAAATAATTACGAACACTAAGAGTGTATAAATAAATAAATATATTAATTTAATTAAATTAGAAATAATAATATGTAATAGTTTCACATGCAATGACAGTATAATAATATCTTAATTTTTCCAGTGAAGATTTTATGTGTCGTAATTTTGTAGAAGTTATTTGAAAACTAAATTAATGTAAGAGAAGAGGTTTCATTTTATCTATAAAACTCAATAAACAATATCACTATGTTATAAAACAGAGATAAAGACATTTTCCTTGAGGTGTTTGACGTGTTTCTAACACCGTGCGTGAGTATTAATGTTATTAAATCAATGTGCCAGTAGGGAAATGTTAATATTGACATGAAACATTTAAAACAGCCAAGGTACTTTAGAAAGATCTTTGATTTAACAGTACAAAAATAAATAAAATGAAATACAATGAGTAAATAAAGGACATAACGCTTATCAACAAATAAAAGGAAATTATTCATCATGCATGTCTATTATAACACAGTTTGTATTAACGAAAAACAGAAACAACTTGTGAACTAAGTGCTAAAACCAATATAAATTTTACAAAATTAAATTCCCTGAATTCTTACCTTATTGTCTTTAAACCAAACAAGTACAACATCAAATAGTTTGTCAAGGTCATTCTTCTCCACTCGACCTAGCAAGGATTTTAAGCACTGTGCTACCATCTTTCGGCATAACGGTGATTCATCATTCACTAAACTGGCTCCCATCGTCACGAAGAAAATATCCGAGAATTCAGCAAGCACTTTCTGAAATAGAAATATAATATAATGTTTTCTTAAGCTGAAACATATTTGAAGAACATATGCTGCATAGTAAAAACAGTATACATTTTTTTAAGCTCAATCAGTCGACTTTTCCATCTCCAAGGTCTGTTCAACAAAGAATTATTATTTATTTTTGTGTATATACTATTTTTAGAAAATTAATTCTATTTTTTACGTATAGTAAAAGTGTTGTGCAAAACTGACATTTGTTTCGTTACAAAACTGTGCTTCTAAGAGAAGTGTGATTAGACATATGACCTAATCCTCTTACGAAGGAAAAGGAGGTACAATGCGCCGCACTGATGTTTTGTTTTCATCTGAAAGAAACGAAAGCTGAAGAGATCTATGGAGTGGCTGCTCTGCCCCATACACAACTTGTAAGTGGTTTAAAGAGTTTAAATTTGAAAGACAATCAACTTCAAACGCAAGTATACCTAGGGCTTTTAGTAACTACGCTTACTTCTCTTACGGAAGAAAACATTAACATAGTTGCCGTAATTACGGCAAAAGATCGTCGAATAATCTTGCGACATTAGTAGACATGCTCAAGGTATCACTAGGTGTCAGCCACACCTTAGTAAAAGGGAAAAACTGAAAAAGTGCTTGTGGTCGATAGGTCCCCAGACTGCTTATCCCATAACAAATGAACGCCACCATGCACGTTTGTGTCACAGATGATTTTCTTGCGAAGGTGATAACTACAGATAAAACGCTGTTACATCATTTAAAAAAATGAAATCTTTGAGTTTTACGTCCCACGTTTATGCCGGCTAGGATAAAGGAGACGGTGATTATGAGAAATGAATGAAATTGTGGAATGAAGTGGGAGGAAACGGGAGAACTCCGAGAAAAGCCACGCACACGGTGTTTGTCCTATACAAAGTTTACTTGGCGGGAGCAGGGTTTGAACCAGGGACCCCATGCACCAGAGGTGAACACTCTACCACTGAGCCACCACGGCCCCTTACATCATTTTAATCCTGACAGTAAGCAACAGAGATCTGGAACCCCCCGTTATCAGAAACACAAAGAGTGGACGCTTCTGCAAGAAAGGTTATCATTATCTTAGAAATTCAAGAAATTGTGGATTCGTATTGGTACCTGCACATGTAACTGAAATTGGGCAGTACCATATTGATGTATGGGTAAAGATAAGCGAAAAAAGGCCGCATCAGCATACAATGTGACACGCCCTATGTGCCAAATGTTATGTCTAGTTATTTCACGAAACTGGTGTGAAATGTACTCCACTTTCCCTATAGTCCAGACATGATGACCTTGTGTGTCTTTCTTCATTCCCTACTTCGAGGAAATACTATTTTTGGGCATCCGATCAAGTGTTAAATGCTTCAAAGGTGATACTAAAGGACTTTTTCTTTTTAGCATGTCTTTGACGATTGGATGAAACACTGAGACAAGTGCATGACATCGAATAGACAAAATCTATCACAAACATGAAAATGAGTATAGATATGTAGTGTAATGAAATCACGAACTAAGAATGAAAAAAATCATCATTAATTTTATTCATGAAAATCGTAGTGTTAATTTTGTGGGTGAAACTGAACGAAAATTTTTTTAATATATTAAATTTTGTACATGTGCATAACATTATTTCTAAAATCACAAGAATGGGATTTGTAATCTTTCTTAAATCGTTGGAAAGAGGAGCAAGGTGTCTGTAAATAGTCAGAAAGCACTTGTGGTAATATAACAAAGTGTTTGTCAGTGGATAAAAGTAATTAACATTTTGGATAAAATCATGAAAAATTGAAAGCAAACCTTGGGGTAAATTAAACTTCAAAACGCTTCTTATTTTTACATCATTAGATGATAACAATATTTTTCAGAAAATATAATTAGAACTTTCCTAAGATTTTATAAATTTTAAAATACAACATAACGACCTTTTAGCGAATTAGAAAGGAAAAATAGTTGAAACAAACATGGACAAAATTCATATAAAATAACCAGAGTTTTAACCGAAAAATCATCCTGCATCAAATCTCCAAGTGACAATGGAGAAGTATCCAAGAAGTTTCCACGACCGTAAAAAATTTCAAATACAGAAAGAAAGAACATTGACTATTCAAAGCTAAACTTCACCTGCAATAGGTGAAATACAACATTAGAAAAACTCTTTATTTGCATGTGACATGATTGTGGGAGATCTCTGAAAGTGACAGGCAAATTTGAATGCTTAAATATTCAGCTTAATTCTGTATTGAGTAAATTTATAAATTATCTGTTATGTAATTAAGCTTATATACTTTGTCGGGTGTTGAACTCAGCACTACTAAATATCCACAGTGGAACTGTTACAAAAAGTAAGCACTATACTATCATTGTAAGCCAATTGTTTAATAAATAAAATATTGTCATTCACGACAATAAGAGATTGTAATCACCACTCGTTTAATTTGACTCTTTAATTTGATTTATGAATTCACTGTTCCTTTTTAGTTATTGGTAATCACTTAATTTGATCTTTATTTCTTTAATTTTTAATTCTTTCGTTGTACGCTGCAGTAGGGAAGGAAAATAATGATAATCTTTTATTGAACAGTGATCGAAGAGGAAGAACAGTTTATATATATATGTATTATTTATTTTAAGTTTAGCCTTAATAATCTTCGCGTGCCCGAGAAGCTTCTACATTAAAAAATATTTTAGCAACGTACTGTTAATTAGCACAAATAATTTACGTTAACTGATATATACAACTTTCTCTAAAAACCTTCATAGACCCAATATATTTAAGTTATTAAGAAGAAGCAGGAGTGGATACAGCTAACATGAACTAAGAACTTAGATTTAATATGGGCCACAAACATTTTTCATTACGATAGAAAGTGTTTACGGCCACGTTAAATAGAAGGTCTTAATCCGTACTAGTTGCTCTCTTGCTCCCTCATAAGTAATGGATTATTTTAAACTGTCAAATTGGACAACCCTCTAATATGTCTAGTATGTTACGACTTATCTCGAATAAATAAGAAGGCTAGAATTTGCTCTTTAAGCAAAAAATCAAGCAATAATGGTGATAAAAGCGTACCACTGGGAAGTTCTTGATTATCATATGTAACATTTCTAACGCTGACTCTCGTCCCATTTCTAATTCAAATGTCAACTGAGACAAATAAAATTCCACATGACGATTTAATTTCTTCCCTAGGGGATAGTCCATTAAGTACTGAAGAACTGTCTGCAATTAGAAGAAAGAAATTATTACTTCATAAATTAAATATTATCCGTAAATTAAATTAGATGTCTTAACATAATACGAAGTGGAAAGTCTTAAAACAAACAAACAAACAAAACTAGGCGAAAATAACCACTAACAATATGTTTGTTATAGTCTATTATGGAGTTTATTATAGAATGAGTAAGTAAAGTATTTATAATCTAGTAAGATCACGATCAAACAAACTGAAGAAACATATATCGGTGTGCAAAACTCAAGGACGAAAGTAAGTTTCGCATGCTGTGTCACTCTCAAGTAGCACAGAATGGTGAAACGTGAGCCATATATAGGAAGTAGTGCTAACATACGATACAAGAAACAAGAGAAAAACGCGTGATCAGAAGAATAAAAATGACATTTTTTATATATAGGCAGTAACTTACATTGAAAACACTACCGCTTTTGATGCCCCTTCCTGATATTAGAGGAGAGAAACGGTCCATAAAAGTGTGTGTGATCACCAGGGCTAACAAAGTTAGTAAGGAGTTGTTGTGGCATGGAGTTCCATTATTCCACTACGCTGTTGACAACTTCTGGATAATCCTTGGTGCATCTAGACGTGCTGCAAATCGTCTCCCCATAACATTTCAACCATGCTCAACGGGATTTAAGTCGGGAAAAGAGACCAGTCTATTCCCCTAATATTCTTTCGTTCCAAGAGCTCCACCACCGGCGTTGTTCGATGCGGTCGCACATTATTACCGAGAAAAATGAAGTAGAGGCCATTGTACCTCTAAAAAGACGCATGTGGAGAAGTACAGCCTCACAACAACGTTGACCGATTACTACCATGCTCAAAAGTTTGAAAATTGGTGTGCTCATGCAACATTATGGCTCTGCATACAAGAACACCGGACCACCAAAATGATCATGTTTAACTGTGTGTTTCCATCCCTTGCCAGATGTGTGTACGTCCAGAATCAGAACTTAGATTGAATCTGCTCTCATCGGAGAAGAGAAAACGCGATCCCACTCCTCGGTCCAGTCCTGATGTTCTTGGCACTACATCAAACGGTGCCGCCAATGTGGTGCGGGTGTCAATGGAATACAACATTAATAGCTATCGGGCAAAGAGATCACCCCCATTCAGTCAACGTGCCACTGTGGTGCGTGAGGTTGGGCGACTTGCAGTCCTCTTAGATTGTTTGCAACTGCACCCGCTGTTTGACGTCGGTTCCTTCTTGCCTGTTGCACAATGTAGTAGTCGTCCTTTGCTATAGATGACTGTGGTCGATCACCGCCTCTCCTTTGCACAACATTGCCTCTGGTTCGGAATGCTCCTCATGCGTAAAACAATGCTGTGAGCAATACCAAACTTTAGGCCATATTCGTCACTCCGTCCTTTTTCCAGCTTCTCGACAGTTCTTCTGTGTGAAGTCACACAAATGTTGTTGTGAGTAATACCACCACAATGCACTTTAACAGCTCTCTGACTGAAACACACTCTCTCGTCTCTTTCATTCAGTTGCTTTGTGTTTGTGAAGACCATTCGGAGCTACGGTCACGATATACAAGATCTTCCTTTCTGTGCACGTGTGAGAGTTCTCTAGCAAAATACTGCACGGCTTTGATACATTTCCATCGACTACGCAAAATTTTATGTTACTTTATCTACCTCGTCCTTAAGTTTCGCACACTAGTGTACAGTATTAAGATTATATACACATGTATAAGTGGTAATCAAAATCAAAGGAACACCTAATGAAATTGCTACATTACTAGATTAATATGGCGTTGGGTATCTTTCGCCTTCAGAACAGCTCTGATGCGACGTAGAATGGGGTTCTAGAAGTCATGAATGGTACCAAGTGGAATTATATCATTCCACGTGCAATGCATCACTCTTTACTGTGAGAGATCATGGGAGGGGATTTAGGCCGGATTCGTGTTTCCAAGATAAATCACAGATGCCCGGGGATTGGGCGGACAGGGAGATACTTCTTCAAACCATGCCTCAACTGTTCCAATTGTGTGAATTGGTGCATTATCATCTTAAAATACGGAATTATTGCACGGAAATAACATTCTGACCATAGGATTCAAATGGTCCCATCAAAAAACAGATAATCACAAGCAACAACGCGATCGATATACGTCACCCCAGGATCCACTGAAAACCAGGATATTGCAGCCTACAACATCACAGAGCAACAACTACGTTTTACGGTTGGCAGAGATACGATTCTTTTAGCGTCAGCCACATCATTTTCTCCACTGTTTGAAGCTAGAACAGCTGGGGTAACAGCCCAGTGCCCAGAATTAACCAATCACGTCACGATGTCAGTGATAAATAAATTAATACATAAAATATTTAATGTACACACTGAATGATTTGCTCACAATTTCCATCAATGGCCCTTCACTTAAGGGCTTTGATCCGAAAACTGCAATCGACAACTGGTATTTCAGTGCAGAGAGAGAGCATTACACAAACGTGAAGTCTTAAGATATTTTTTAACATGTATATGAATTGTCCAATTCAAACTTGATTATCCTGAACTTTTCTGGTTTTGAAATTTTATGCTTTGATATAATCTCTTTCTTTGTCAGACCAAAAGCCGTGGGGAGGATTGGGGGGGGGGGGCTCTTATAATTTGTACGTGAGAGATACTGGCTAGCGAGTGCATCTGTCTGAAATATAGCGCCCTGTTTTACACTACCACTGCTAGCTCAATTCACTGTACACTGCCATTGTGCTGTTCCTCACATAGTAAGGAGTTTGTCCCAACATACCACTACCAACAACCCAGAACAGCTGTCGTCATCTGACCGTTCCCAACCCAGACATCTGACATATTTCCACCTCCAAATATTTTTATTATTTTGATAACAATCTGTACATAATTATATATTTATTGATCTTGTTCATCAAGTTGTTCGCATTATATACGTGAATGAGATTATTATTATTATTTGGAGTTAAACGTTCCTTTTTTAGCATCAAAACTACATGACAGCTTAATGTGTCGAACATGAATAAAAGATAGAGACCACTCTTTTCCATTTCTTAAGTTGAATCACGAATCATGTCATACTGAGAAGCTATTATTTAAATTAGGGATGGTCAAAATTTTCAGGAATCCGGAAAATTTATTTTCCGGGATCGGAAATTTCACTTTCCGGATTTTTCCGACATCGGAAATTTTCCGAATCCGGATTTTTCCGATTGCACTATCCTTATTCCGGAATTTTTCCGACGTTACTTTCCGGATTCCGGAAAGTAAAAATTCAGGAATCGGCCATTCCTGATTTAAGTATTTATTTATTATGAAATATGAACAAAATTGCCATAGATGTTTACAAAAAACCTTTGTAA
This sequence comes from Thermobia domestica, assembly GCF_964235325.1. Taxonomy (NCBI): domain Eukaryota; kingdom Metazoa; phylum Arthropoda; class Insecta; order Zygentoma; family Lepismatidae; genus Thermobia; species Thermobia domestica. The sequence continues at coordinate 31,879,291 of NC_137463.1, read as the reverse complement.
CAAAATAAATCAACCACCTTTTCCAGGTTCTATTCTGGAAAAGAAATGGGTTATGCCATATGGTAAGTTTCAAAAAAATTTTGATGAATAAAATCGTTGCAGCTTACGAAAATGACCGTACCAAGATGGCCATACACCCACAAAATTTTAAGAAGACCCTTCAACTGTTCAGAACTAGCAGAATGTACTACACTCGAAACAATATTATTTTCTTAATATTACATACCTGCCTTGCTTGGTCCCGAACATGAGGCAATTCAGAAACTATACTTAATTCTGCTACCTTCTTTATCACATCAGGTATCTCCTCGGAGATTAATTTACGTGACAATATAGCTTTAAGGAGACCAAATCCTGTTGATTGTCTTGTAAAATCGTGGATATCTTGCTCTGCATAAATTAACAGCATCTTTAACTGGTCTGTGGTAATGGTGTGGAATTTCACTTCCCTTACGAGCACAGTCACTGCCTGCAAAATAACAACACTTACTATGCATTCAACTTAAAATAATGATTTATTTATTTATTTATTTATTTATTTTTAACTATATATTTCGATCATATTCACATTTCTACGAGATGCAATACATTGTATTCCCAGTGTAAGTCAACCTCAGCATTTAATGAACTGCTCTGCAATTGTTACAAGTTACAAAACGAGGGTCATTAACACTAAAATTGAATTGACTGCCATAGGCACTCCTGTAAAATACTTTAGAAGAAATAGACTTTTTTTGAACTTGTCGAGATATTAAATTTCAAATTTAATTTTATTCGCATCTTCTTGTTCAAATGGAAGCATTTGGTGACGCTTTACGTTCAAACGCAGGTGATCTTAAGTTTTATGATGATCTCATTCCACCATTTCTTTCATCATCAGTCATGCTTTAATCACCGTTTCCCTTAGTCTAACAGGCATAATCATGGGACGTTAAACTCGAAGCTTTCATTTCATTTAATTTCATATGTGAGATTCCATTTTAGTCTCTTATTTTGAAAGTATTAGAATTACATAATGTAATAAGGAAAATATCTATCACGTTATTATTAAACTGCCTATTTGTCTAATCATGGTGAGGTAATTTTGTGAACTCTTGCTATTCTATTCCTTGATCACAAACACCGTGTGCGTGGGTTTTCTCGGGGTTCTCCCGTTTCCTCCCACTTTCTTCATTCCACCATTTCATTCATTACTCATCATCACCGTCTCCTTTAGCCTAACCGGCATAACCATGGGACGTAAAACTCAAAAATTTCATTTCATTTCTATTCCTTGATCACTATGCACGTGGAAAAACTAACGTCAAAAATTCACACCCATATATGTTAGCCCATATAAACGTAATAAATAATAACATTTAAAAAAAAATATTAAAGTAGGTACTAACTACTGTAGAAAGTAATCAAATATCTAGTCTCAAAACATGAGCACAGCAAACATTAACTTTTGACTTGACTTGATTTTGAGTTTAGCAGCTAGGTTATTTCAGCAGCTTAACGTCGAATCAGAACCACATGAGCTCCAGCCGTGAATCGAACCTGGGTTTCCCACGCGAAAAGTACGTACGGTAACTGCTTAGCCACGAAGGAGCTCATACTAACTTCTGACTTTAACCGCTCAAGCCGGTTCGACGTACACGTATGCGTCCCGTGTAGTAGTGACGAAATGATGCATATTCTGCCATTTGTTGTTTTTCCCACATAAACGAAAATGCATGTCACTCAAAAGTAGACTGCAATATATTGCTAATTGTTGCTTTTTTCTTTTTATTACATGAAATTATGCTTAATTTTGTGACATTATGCGAAAATTGCTGTTCTTGTGATTTAAAATTACTGCCTCTCGCATCGTCTGATAGGTATTTAACTCCCGGCTCGAGGGGTTAATGAATTAGTATCGTACACAGACCAAACTCTAAACAAACGAACGCAATTCAGCATATATACCGTTCAGTAAGCATTCATGGAGTATAAGGCAAACAAGCCAATATTGTTCTACACTTCCCCAAGACCATACTCCGAGAACACCTACTGGACTAGTTTGTTTGTTTCTGTTTCGAGACAATTAGGTAACTGAGTGCTTCCTAGTCAGTTAATTTTCATATGAACTAATAGGCTGTGAGTTCTTGACATTAGTTTTTCAATGTGCATCGTGAACGAGGAACAGTTCATGAAATTAACCCATCCTGATTAAACAAAAAGGCACAATAAGGTTTGTTTTACTATTAGAATTGTATTTTCAAAATTTACGATTTTGAATTTTTATTTAAATAATTTGCAAAACGACCACTACATCTAACTAAACAGAGAACTAAAAAGCTTAATACGTAAGTGCACAGTGCTGAAATAATATATTAAGGTAAGCTGGCCGTGCTACTCCTTTGTAAATGCTAAAGGTATTGTGTTATTCGAATTATAAGTAACCTGTATATGAACAGAAGTCTGTCCACAACAAAAATAAAACACAGCTTATGGAAGCAACAAGTTACAATGTGACGGAAGTGTTTGGTATGACGAAAGTAAAGAATCTGAAAGTAAAATACAATAATTTGTTCTATATATGGCAGTAACTCATTTTTACGAAGAAAAATGTGAAGATGTAGAGTACATACTTTTCAATTAATATGAAAAGTTTTTTTTTTCATTATGCTCTGCTAACTAAAACTGCAAAGTTTCACTCACCTTAAAAGCCGCTACGACCAAATCGAAGTTCTCTCCTTTTCCCATTCCTGGTCCAGCATATTTATGAAGAAGATTCATGATAGATGTAGCTATTGAATCAATGTTTGAGTGAACAGACGGAAGATCCATTCTTAAGACCCAACACAGGCAACGAAGTGATAAAATTGTAAGCTGGAAATGGATAATGGAAAAGTGGGGTTCATTACTCTCATTGTCGAAGATAAATAAATTACATTCAAATAAAGAAGATCCCACCTTGTATCCGGAGAATTAAAAATCCCTTCAAATAGCTTCGATGTTCGATACAAGGTGGGATTATCTTTATTTGAGTTACTCAATATGTAAGTATCCTATTCAGGTATGAGCAATTACTTAAGATACACTTTACATTCAACGTAACATAAATACATCATCATCATAGGCATTCTGCCATTATTGGTACAACTGAGAAGCTTCCATCTTCTACGATCTTCTGCTACCCTCTTCGTCTTCACGTACTATTTCTTTGTTTTGATATCGTCCATTAATTGTAGTCTCCTTCGCCCTCTCCCTCTCTTTCCTGCTACCATACCCTCTAGCATGTTCCTTATAATACAGTTCCTCCGTACTCAATGTCCAACCAGTTTCTTTTCCTCCTCTTAATAAAATCTAAAATTGTTTTTTCCCCCACCATTTCTAACACCCTTTCATTCGTTTTCCTCTCGACCCAGCTAATTCTTTCCCTTCTCCATACCCACATTTCGAAAGCTTCTAGTCGTTTTCCATCATTTTTGCGTAATATCAATGTTTCCGTCCCATACAGTAGAACACTCCACACGAAGCATTTTATGAGTCTTTTTCTCAATTCTTTATTCAAGATCCCACAAAACAGATTTTTCTTCCTCCTAAAGGCTTCTTTCGCCTTTCCTATCCTTGCTTTTATTTCACGTTCGCACTTCATGTCACTATTAAGAATACTACAAAGGTATCGAAAACTATTCACTTGTTCTATTTTCTTCCCTCCTACTTTTATATTTGACACGGACCTCTTTGTGCCAATCATCGTGACGATTGTCTTTCTAACATTTTTCATCCCATATTCTTCAAAGCCCTTAAGTTTTCTAAAATCCTATTGATTTTCTTCTTCTCCTCTATGGATCACTTCTATATATATATATATATATATATATATAAAGAAAAGCATTCTCTAAATACAGAATGTGCTGTTACATTTACGGTGTCAGCGTTAGTTTTCAAAATTACCAAGGACATACAATACACGCTTTGGTTTGTTTACCGTACATAAATAACATTTTTATACAGTACATCTTCTGTACTTTTTATGAACTGAGCATTCTTTAGAGATTTCAATCAAAAATGTATGTCTTCAATTTCATATACATGGAAACTGCACAAACACTTACCTTTATGTGCTGTGAATTAAGGAAGTCCGCAAGCATAGGAACAATTGGATCCATCATCTGCAAATATTTCTCATTGGCTATTTGAACTTTTTCACGCTTCAAAAGAGTGTGGTACAATACAAGACTAAACTCAATTAAAATATGGGCGTTTGTCTTCTTCGATGTCTTGGGTGCAAATCCTGCTCTCCCGGGTTCTCTGACAATAAGGAAAGAATCAGGTTTTTGGTAAGGCAGTTCTTTTGTAGATTTGGTTTTCTTTACACCTTCTTTGGATAACTCAGTAATACGCTGCGACATAATGCCGAACAGAAAGATAAGGAGAGACTCTGTTGAAATAAATTTGTTCTCATTTAGCCCAAGTGCAATCATTCGTAAACACTCTGATGCCTTCTTCACGATCTTGAATGAGTGCGTTTCAGATAACACCTACAGAAGAGAGAACATAAACAATATGTTATCAAAATATTAGACCAACTTTTCCTTATAAATATAGTTTACACTTATAAGAACTAGTGAGTTTTCCAAATGAATGAAAAAAAAAAATCCTTCATCATTGATTTTCAGCAAACTATGAATATATCGCATTTACAAATCAATAAACACAGTTGCTTTTTCTGATGTAAAGATGAACAATTTTTCACATAGTCTGATAGAGATCCTTAATAATTTAATAAAATCACCTACAAAAAGTGCGACTTACCAAATTAATATGAGGGCTGCGGTGACACAGTCGTAGAGCATTCATCTCTGGTGCGTGGGGTCCCTGGCTCGATCTCAACTCGTGCTAAATTAGCTTTGTAGTGGACAAACACAGTGTGCGCGGGTTTTCTCAAGCTTCTCCCGTTTCCTCCCACTTTCTTCATTCCACCATTTTATACATTTCTCGTCATCACAGTCTCTCTTAGCCTCGGTGCATAATCGTGGGAAGTTAAACTAGATATTTCATTTTCAGATTAATATGGCGCTGGACCATTTTTCGCCCTCAAAGTAGTTTTAATGTGACGCAGAATGGAGCCGTAGAGGTCGTGAATAGCAGTACATAACTCAGTTTCATGAGAGAAGATGTAGGCGGAAATCTGCGCCAGATTCATGTCTCGGCGAAACAGACCACAGATGTTCATTTATGCTCAGGTCCTGGAATTGAGTGGGTCAGGGGAGGTATTCAACTTCATATTGATGTTCCTCAAATGACGCCGCAACGGCTCCAACTGTGTGAATGGGAACATTATCACCCAAGAATATGGCTTCACTGCTCGAAAAATACATCTGGACCATAGGATGCATATCGTCCCCTAACATGGTGACATAATCACGGGCAGTGACGCGACCACTGTGAACACAGGACCCAATGAAAATCAGAATATTGATTTGCTTTCTCGGTTGGGCGGAAATACTGCAAGTCATATGCTTCTTGGCGTCCGCCATACATAAACATGGCTCGTAGTTTGAAATAAGGTGAACGATGGCTGATCTGACCACATCATGCATCTCCAGTCGCCCATGAGTTTCTCTACGTACAAGAAGGTATTATCTGATTGGCAACAAACTGAACATATTCACCCTGCCTGCCCTAAGATTAAAGACAACTTGAAAAATTCTTGTGTGTGCTTTTTGAGTGAAATAAAAATAAATAAATAAATAAATAAATAAATAAATAAATAAATAAATAAATAAATAAATAAATGAAGGCAACGAACATTTACTTCTGAACATTTTGAAATGTATCTGGTGATGACTCCGGTTAATATCTGAATGTACATTGCGGAAGATCAAGAACACTTAATGTAAGTATTTTAATATTGTAACTTGAATTTTTGTAAATTTCTTTAAAATGAACATATCTGTTTGTGAGGAAATACATTTAAAAGAAAATAAGAATTAATGTCAAAAATAAATATTTATAATACGTATTTCATTATGAATTTACATATTTCAGACTTTTTTTTTAAACATATGTATGTATATATTTTAGGGATTGATATTGCATGAAATTCCGGGCTCTAGTTATTATTTAGCTTCATTGCGCTTTCAAAATCCCTTAATTCATTGGTGTATACTGCAGAAACAGTTAAAGGAAAAACTAATTATATACACAAGTAATATTATTAATAATATTATACTATATTAATACTATTAACATTATAATAATATTATAATTAAGATATTAAACTAATTATATTAATACTATACACAAACCTGCTTTAATGGTAAGATAAGATCGGTCAAACATTTTTCTGTGATGAACTGAGCCAATATCTCGAACATTTCATAACTTCGATTCTTCTTTGCTTCTTTCCATTTGCCAACTAGCTGTGTCACTTCTTTTTCTTCAGAAACAGAGCCAAACAAATCCATTTTACAAACCTGAAATACGAGATAAGTTATTACACACTTAATTTTTCCGTAAGTATTCAAAATAACGCAAAATGTTCTTCACATTCAAAATTAAGAAGTTTAGAATGTCTCGATATGTTCACCACAATACTTCAGAGACCCCTTACGACGAAATTATGATTAGAAACGATGCAGATACGGAAAAGCAAGAACATAATTCTATGCATTTCACTGATGCAAGATCTTGCCTTTATCTGACGGATAATCTCTTCCAAAGAGTGCTTTCTCTTTTAAGTTTGACGTTCCACGATTATGCCGGCTAGGCTAAAGGAGAGGGTGATGATGAGGAATGAATGAAATGGTGGAATGAAGAATGTGGGAGGAACGGGAGAACCCCGAGAAAACCCACGCACACGGTGTTTGTCCACCACAAAATTCACTTGGCGCGATCTAGGATCGAACCAAGGACCCCATGCGCCAGAGATAAACGCTCTACCACCTAGCCACCGCGGCCCACTTTCTCTTTTAATAAATAGTCGAAAGAACTGACTAGAATCTGTACTCAAAATATAATTCCAGTACTCGCTGTGTGATATCACAAAAATCAAGAACGATGTCACTCAGGACGATCGCCCTATATGATCAGGGTGATCGACCGGACAATGTGAACTCCAATGTTTTCACTACTATTACCCGGCTCGCCAAGAACAGGGTTAGTCGTTACACTAAAGGCTGGCAAAAATACACTTTGTGCTCATCAATGCCAAAACTTTGGTTTGTCAAAAAAATAAAAATAGGCTTAGTTAAACAATTCACAATATAATTAAATAAAAAGTCCAATAACTATAGATATAAACATGTGTTGAGTAACTTACGAGAAAATTTCGTAAGGATGAAGTGGTCATTTCATTTTAACTTATTGCAAAGTGCCTTCTTCATGGTAGAGACACTAGATCCAAGTTGTCTTTACTCTTAAATTGTGATTGGTACGAAAGAATGCTCTTTTTATCGCTGTGTTTGGAAGCACTTTTGGTTTTTTTCTTTTCTTTTCGCTTTTGGCAGTATAGTAATACTTTTGAGTTTACTTTTGGTTTAAGGATGAGAACAGTCCTCCTTTGACTTTCTTTTAATACCAAAATTATAAGTTTGATTGTATAACAGAGGAAGTTGCATTTTTCTTACTTCCACACTAGCTACAATTACTTTTAGAATACATAACGTAATTAATATGCAAATTATATTGTAATGATGCTTTGGTTTGTGATAAAAGTTTAGACATTAAGTTTTGGCAACAATGGAAAAACCACCATACGTAACTGCAATAACATATAAAAAAGCCAATATTCTAGCCGCAATGGAATACAGCTTTTCGTGAGATTTGCGAAGTCAAGCAATGTCGAGTCTGGCCCGAGGAAAGATGGATGACTGCTCGTACTCATCAAATTGTGTTGGCATTACGGTGTCCACCGAGCGTCGCGAAGACAATTTGAGGAGCTACTTGACAAAAAGAAGTGGCGAACTCAGATCTAGACAGCCAGCATCAACGACGAAAGGAGAGCCAATACGCTAACAACACATCATCCAAAGGCACGAGCGCCACAGCCGAATGATAAGGCTCGCCCTTTAAGGGCTGTTAGAGTCCAGGCGTCAGGAGTTTAGATTTTACATTATAAAAAAGAAGGGGGACGAAGACCCATTCAATTTTATTTATTTTTATGTCCTACACATATTCATATACACTACATAAGATTGAATCCCATTGCAACTCAAGCCCAACATATGCTGATCCCACGCCTACTTGGAAGTTCTTAATTCTATTATTATAAGAATGATAGTACGATTTCTTTACTAATTCTACAATGAAGCAATAAAGATAATATCTGGCACATTATTATTAACGTAACTATAAAACTAATATTACTGTGCGCTAATATTTTATTTATTCAGTGATATAATTTGAAGAACTCTACTGCTTCCTTTCTCTGTCGCGATGTACAGGTGTCCCAAAAGGTACTTTACAACTTCACTGTGACATGGTGAATCTTCTGACTGACATAGGCAAAGTGAAATTTACGTGTCGCATCAACATAAGAACTTTTCTCTCTCTCTCTTTCTGTTCGGCAATGAATAACTTTCTTGTTTTCCCAGAACAACATAATTTGGTAAAATGGCCTCTGTACAGAAGGCATCACAGGACCACTCGTTTTTGACAAAAGAAACGATTACTGCTACAAATTACCTTGACATCCTGAAACTGTATGTAATACTACAACTGAATAATCTGCAACCATGTATACTCTTTCAGCAAGACGATGCACCAACACATTGGGCCTCACAAGTCAGATATTACCTCGGCAGAACTTTTTCAGAGATTGAATTGCGAAAGATGGTCTAATTGCCTGGTCTTCTAGATTCCCTGATATTATATCTTTGGACTTTGGACTTCATTTTATGGGGGTTGTTAAGGACAAAGCGTACGGAATACCTGTGATTGATAGATAATCTAAGGAACTGACGCTACTGTCCCAGTTGACGGTAACATGTAACAAAAAATGTGGACAGAGTTGGAATATCGATTAGATACTGTTCATGTCACCCAGAATGCGCATGTGGAAGTCGATTGAACTAGTAGACTTAATCATGAGTTGGTGCATTACACAGAATTCACTTTGCCTCTCTATGTTCATCACAAGTCCCACCATGTTACAGTGAAGTAAAGTTCCTGTTGGAACACTCTGTACATTGAAAAGACTTATGCCAAGAACCTCATGTCTTATAAGTCAATATTAAATGCATAGATATTATAATTCATTTACAAGAAAACATGGTATAATCTAGAAAGAACTCACATAACTTAGTTTGTCCAAAACAGCATCAAAAAATTATGAATTAAAAGACGAAAGACGATATCATTATTCACTGTCCATTAAATCTGTGTTCTTGTACAGATGTTACCATTTCTCTGCATTTAATACTAACTTATTAGATCAGGGTCTTGGCATAAGTTTTTTTTTTCTTCTTTCTTTTTCCAACGCACACCGTGAAATAAGAGGAACAGCAGAGTTCTTGAAATTATATCACTGGATACAAATATACACATAATATCAGTTTCATTGTTTAATTATAAAGAGAACTTATTGGAACTTAAAAATGTTTCAGTCAACTATTATTATTTTATGAAACAAGATGCAAAATTAGGTTCACTACGAAGCCCACATATATTCATTTCTGAAATATATTCATTTCTGAATCGTCTATGTCACCGAATGCTAGCACGCAAGGGCTCAAATTAAATTTTTGCTGGAGGTACGTGATTCGAATCTCATATTTAACGGCAACTACAGTCTTTTATGCTTTAATATTAAGAGGGACATTAAACTCTAAAAAGTACGTTTGAAGATGGAAAACAAGCGATGCAATCAGGTGTTGAGCTAATACTCTTCTAACAAGAATATAACTTACCTCCAGCACACTTGCTAAACAGTTGTCTATGTCACCAGGTTGTAAATAATCCTTCAGAGCCACAAGAATGGAATGAATAGTATACACCAACACGTGAACATGAAAACCCCTGGTTAGCAAAGATTTCAGTTCTATGAGAAGATAACTCAAGTATTTGGAACCAAGAGCTTGCATTATTTTTTGAAGCGTTTCTCGGGTAGTGTTCCTCACACTTTCCAAACGAGATTTTAAAAATGTACAAATCTTCATGAGTATCCTGAAACAAGAAATTTCGTTAAAAATTTGAAAGCAAAATAACACCGTTGCTCTATTAAAAGAAATGAACATAATTTATACGGGAAGAATTAGTCGTATAGGGTGTCAAATTGTTAAACAGTTTCATATATTGTTCGAACTTAATTCACATTCAACTACAACCGAATTAGGGTACCTAATTATATTAATATACAGTCAATGACAGAAGTTCTTTCCATTTGATGAAATTAGTTTCGTAAATAACTTCAGAATGGAAGGACGATTTGAGTACAGTTTTCAGTAAATTAAAAAGAAGGCAATTTTCTGTACGTTACAGCAATACCACCGTTATTTTCAAAAGAAATTTTACCAAATGGAAAGAAGTTTTGTCGCTGACTGTACATACAAATTGACTGAAACCACAATTATTAACAACAATCTATTGTTCACGAAGAAAATATATATGGTTTAAATTTCAGAATCACTAACTTTTGTTGTTAAAAGCGAACAATAATTCTTGAGCTAATTAATGTATTATTACTGTTATATTAATTTATTATTCGGTAAATTATTTAAATGTCATAACGGATGTCTCCTCATTGAAGGTATCCCCGATAATACTAATTTGCTGTTTTGTGAATATTTCAAGGAATTCGTTTCCATTTTTAAAGATATCGATATTCTGTGAACTCGAATGAATTTCCTACACAGAGTAATTTTACGAAGACCATGGCCTCCAAGATCACCAGATTTGAACGCTACCTGACTTTCTCCTATGGGATCATCTAAAATGGCGTGTCTCCATGAACAAAATGGATAAGTTACAGGAGAAATCCTCGGCGTAATATCCAGGCGGTAAGAATCTCATTTCATTAAATTTCTTATATACAAGTATGACATGTATAAGTTTTATTTCATCTTGTGCTTTTTTTTTTTTTTTTTTTTTAAACTAACGTTTTCCGATGCTACATCGAATAAAAATATGAGTCACTGCAATGAACTACCTTGCTCGTACTTGTTAAATTGAAGCATATCAAGCTCTAATTATTACGGAAACATTTATTTACGAAGTATGAACAACACTGTAATACCAGTTTTCGGAAACTGTCTGAAGAAAATCCATTCCAAGAGTAAACTACATTTGTGGAGTTTTTCATGATAAATAGCTTTATGCCATATTGGGGTTTAGGATTTAGATTTCTGTGTTTTTGGCATTTATGACCATTCAGCCCGTCACATATGAGGGATGACGTCCCTCCGCGAACACACTACTCGGGGAAAGGGAAGGAAGGAAGTGGCTTGGGACCTATAAGTTAGGTACCACCCCGGCATTTGTCTGATATGAATGAGGAAAATCCAGGAAAACCTTCAGGATGGCTAGCCTGAAAAAGCTTTTTTTTTAAAACACTTTTTCGACCGGGTGGTTATGCCCTATTACAGGATCGTTAGATAATACATTAACAAAATCAACTGAACTGGTTGGGACATAGGCTGAGAAGAACTATAAGAGAGTGTGATGGCAGGAAAGAGAGAAAGAGGGCGAAGGAGGCTACAGTTGATGGACGGTAACAACACAAAAATATCGTACGTGAAGAAAAAAAAACTGAAAAACGTGGTGCATGGGAGATCTTTAGGGAAGAGTTGAAGGGAAGAGACCTGCTAATAGTGACAGAATACTTATGATGATGATGATGATGGTGAACTGAATATTTTTTGAGAAAACTGTCCAAAACAAAAACTCACTCCCAAGAGTAAACTACCTCCTGTAGACTTCCATGAGAAATAGCCTACACCATATTACAGTGTTATTAACGTTGAAATATGAACAAAAAAAAAAAAAAATAAAAAAAATAAATAAATAAATAAATAAATAAATCCGAGTCGTATTTGAGATTGTCAAAAACAAAACACATCTAATATCCGAAAGTAAGCCATTGCGAGAGAATTTTTTTTTAATGAGAAATCACTTACGTCACATTTGAAAGGTTATTAATATGAACAAAATAGTTGGAATTGTTTTTGAGAAAATAGTCCGAACGGAACTCATTCCAAAAAGTAAACTACTTCTTGTGAATGCTCTCACGAAAACTAGCTTACAAGAAGAATAAAGAAGGAAAAAAGGAAGAAGAATAAAAATACCACGAAAAATCAATTTTATTCCTTCATGTTTTTAATCTTTTCTTCCTGTTTTTATTCCCCGTAACCAAGACTCCACAGGAGAGTCGAAAGCTTGGAAGTTTAAAGAATATTTAGAAATTACAGAGATCTGTAAGTAGAATAGTTAGAATTCCTGATCGTGGTTTTACATCGTTAAGCAAACTTATTTTGTACACTTTACTCATAAAATAAGATACAACTTATCTAGAAGAGACTTACCCAGGAAGATTTTGATTTAGTAACTGATGGGGCAAATTCTGAAGTAACTTCACTATCGCTAAGGCAAGAGGAACTCTTAAAACTTCATCATCGTCTCCAAAATCACTTTTATTAGACTTGTGTTTCATATCATTTGAAGTTCTCTGCGTCAAACACTTATGTAACTGTGGAAGCAAATTTTTGGTTATAATTTGGAACACTCGATCAGCAGCTCTAGGAGTGAGAGTCGTCTTCTTTCGAACGGTCACTACCTCAATCTGTTCTTTATCCACTTGTTTCTGTCCTTCTTCCACAGTATCTAATAACGCTTCCATACTCTCAATAGGTTCAACATTTTCGTCAGGTGTTTCGTTCTCAACATTTGGTTTAGAATTTTCAGCTTCTTTTTGGTCCTGTTTTGGCACATATGACTGTACACTGGGAGCATTGCTCAGATCAAAATGGAAAGCATCCAAAATAGCAACAATTATTCGCACTAATTGCCTCTGGAAATCAAGTTGTTTGGATAACTGAGACAGGAAATACCTCAAAATCATTTCATACTCATACCACGGCAGGCAACGACAAACTGCTCCAACTGTCTGTAAGAAGAATTACAAGAACTATATTTAATGAGTAAATTGAAATGAAAATGAAATCTTTAAGTTTTACGTCCCACGGTTATGCCGGTTAGGCTAAAGGAGACGGTGATGATGAGTAATGAATGAAATGGTGGAATGAAGGAAGTTAGAGGAAACGGGAGAACCCCGATAAAACCCACGCACACGGTGCTTGTCCACCACAAAGTTTACTTGGTGGGGGCTGGGATCGAACCCGGGACCCCAAGCACCAGAGGTGAAGGCTCTACCACTGAGCCACCGCGGCCCCAATGAGTAAGTTGAATTCCAGCGCGAGAATATGAATATATTTGCACAGCATTTCAGGTAGCAACAGTAGAGGAACCATTTTATACTGGAACTACAAAACATGAAAGTTAGAAACGAAACTGGCCAACACCCATATATTCCAGCACTCATCTGCTTTAAAAAACTCAGATTTGAAACGAAAACAGTAACGGTTCATCTATATCTGCTTATTGATTTTATATAACGAATTAAGCTGAAGTTTATTTTTATTTATTTTTAACTCTGTGAAAACAACCTATTGGCGACTTTAAAGCTTAACGTTCTCTCTTATTGTTTCTATAATATCTTCACAATTTACTATCACACGTAAGTTTCTTATATGATGATCTACGATGCTTAAGTAACTATTTTGTTACTACCATGAAAGTGGTAAGAAATAGTTATGAATTGTTTTGTATATATTAAAACAAGAATATATCGCTCAATATAAACTAAGTAAGTGATAGTACAAGATCAATCGTAATTTCGAAAAAGAACATACAAAAATAGTAACTTTTACATGTATCTTTGGTGCGGAAACAGAAGTTTTCACCATATTTATACAAATATATGTTTACGTTCAACTCTATACTGTTACACGGTTTACATATACTTCTCATTCTACACTTCTTGTGAAAATGAAACTTCATGGAGCAATAATGTCACAGTTTAACAGAACCGCAGAAATTATTAATAGTTTTCCTATTACTCTAAAAACAAAGTTAATCTGTATGGAGAGCAAGGGAATCGAACCTGAAATCTATACATTACCAAGAGGAACATGCTATGGTCAAATTTCAATAAGAAAATCAATATTCCACTTATTTGTTAGTAAATTTAATCATCTTACGTGACATGACTAGTTATTCGTCTAAGAACATCAAAGGTTGTCCCATAAAGAACGCACGCAACTTTTGAAATCCCGCCATTTCTGTTCTAGTAAGTTGGCAGCACTGATAGTTACTCGATTTTCATCTGTTGTCTTTGTGCTTAGGAATCACGGAAGCGTATGATCGTCATCTGTTTTCTGTACGGGTACAAATGTAGTGCTTTACGACGAAACAGCGTGTTATCACAGTGTGGTGAATGTTGTTCAGAGTGTGTTTGTAAATTCCATGGAATGTTTGGTTAACGTAATGCACCGAATAAGTTCACTGTGATGAGACTGCTAAATTTGAGAAATGTAGCGTGTAATTTCATAACTAGAGGTGCGAGTATGCCGAAAAGTTATGAAAAATTTCATCGAAAGAACGAGAGTGTGTCTGCAGAGTCGTGGGGGACATTTGAGTGATAATCATAGGTAGCATACACTGCAAAAATATGTAAATTACTTAATTTCATCAATAAAATTGTATGTTATTATGCACTCAAAAGTTGCGTTTTTTTATGGAACATTCTATATAATGCATTAGAGATATTAATTTATTATTTGGAAGCTTATCCTTATTGCTTATATTATCGGACAAGAATAAAAGATAAAGTTACATTTTCTTCACCCATTTTAAAAATGAATTTTCCTGAAAAACTTCGTAAAAATTCCCCAATTTTCATGAAGATGTTTTCTTGGAAACTTAAGAATTATCTTCACTGTTTGAGATTGAAATGAGTAAGGAGTAAAAAGGTGAATTTACACCACATTAAAAATTGAACTAAACCGACAAACTGTAAGAGGTGATTCCTCACATCAAAATAAGAGAAAAAGTCGTAAGTGTTAAGGATCGTCAGCAGCACGGTCTCTCGTACTCGAAAAAAGTCATGCTGCGATGTTTTCTTTCACGCTTATAAGTGAACAAAGCGTGAAATATATCGCATCACGCGTTATTCTGAACACAAAAAACACGAAGCTGCCGGTTTCTAACACTTCCGACTTGCTTCCGAAGCAATTGGATGTCCATTGTTATCAAGGCTTACCTCCTGCCTACTTTGGACCCTCCTTGAAATCAGGCTATATGTGAAAACTCTATTGAGAGCATATCTGAGAATTACGATATACTCTCTGTACACCTATTGAAGATTGATGAAATATGCACTTTTGGATGAGTATGCGTGGCTTCCTTTACCCTGATAAGGACCACCATCCACAGTTTCTGGAATTCGAAATGGGCCTCTTGAAATTTAACTTTTTCGCGAT
Source organism: Thermobia domestica (assembly GCF_964235325.1). Classification (NCBI taxonomy): domain Eukaryota; kingdom Metazoa; phylum Arthropoda; class Insecta; order Zygentoma; family Lepismatidae; genus Thermobia; species Thermobia domestica. The sequence continues at coordinate 31,863,785 of NC_137463.1, read as the reverse complement.
TTTGGACAGCCCTAGCTCTGAAACTTCAGTAAAACGGGAAAGTAATAGTAGCATGTACAAAAGAAGCAACTGAAGGATTTATTTATTTAATTTGAGGCTGACAATTTACCCTTTACTCTTTACCAATTTCAATCTTAAGCAGTAGGCTTCATTGGGAAGCTCCAGATGAAGCACTTTTGATGCGAATGATAATTTGCACGGAAGTTTTATATATATCAGTTGAAATACACAATGAAGTGATTCAAATTATTTAACAAACGGTTTATGATTAATAGAAGTTGACTTATTGTTACTATACTATTATCTATTTGTATGAATATTATCATTATTCATTCCAATGATTATAGCAGAGGTGTCATTTAGAATGTCACATTTCAACTTAAATTGGTCCAGTCTTACTTGCTGGATCCGGGTTCGACGGTCACACAAAAAAACAGTTGTCACTATAAACTCTGCCAAAACTAGTCCTGACTTTCTTCAGCGACGCCCCTAGGCTTACTGACTCAGGAATATTCGCTTTATGCACTCCTAGCGGCAAAACACGATACTACAAAAGCTCTGCCAACCAAAAAAAAAAAAAATAAAAAAAGGTCGCTTTCTTTTGGGTACCCCCCCCCCCCACGTATATATGTTCAGAAATGTGAATTAAATTTAGTATACGACCTAAAGCATTTTTTTTTTTTTCTTTCTCTAAGAGATACTTTGAAATATGTTGATCTCTGAACTATTCATTATAGACACACTTACCTCTACTGCTCTATCAATGAGATTGTTCTGCTTGGCATACTGTTCACAGCACAGAAAGGAAGACGTCAAAGGTAGAATAAACTGCGTTAAAGTATTTGGATTATAACTCTTACGGTTTTCCTGGACATCACTACAGAATCTAAAAACAAACAAAAAATACAATAAAAATGTTATGCATTTTCAGTTTTCCTCATGTCTCGTGTAACATTTTATTCCAGACGGAAATGAAGTGATTTACGGAACATTTCACTTAGCCTACTTTGATCTATATTTAAAAAACTAAAATTAGCATTCAAACAAGTTATTAGTCTGGCAATACTATATTAACATGTGCTACAAATTTCTAACTGGAATGATTTAGTATCTTAGAAACTTTTTATACTTGGGGGTAGAGCGTAGCTCATCTGAAATTTGTAACACCGTGTATTTAGACAACTCAAGCATGAATTTAACTAATCTTCTTAGGATAAGAAATGAAATAATTAATTTCTTTTGGATATTTTCGACATCACACCACAAGCTATTAGGATTCGAAATGGTTTTAACTATAGAAATCTACTACATCGTAATGGCACAGAAACTCAACCATTATGATTATCCAACATCGTAAATAGATGCAGTACTCACAGGTAGTTCAGCTCAGTTCACCTCCAAACGATGTCCTTCCACTATCCGATCTTCATACCAACTCCCCGAGTCTACTCTCCGTCCTCAACCAGCACAACCCCTTTCCAGGATTCAGGTGCTTCCTGGTTGTGGCGTAGAGCTTAGCTCAGGTCTCTTTCTGCAATCTTTTACTTAGTTATTTCAGTATAGGAAAACTTCCTATAATTGTGGTGTGATGCCGACGTTATCTGTTTTTATTTTTTCTAAGCAGTTTGAATATCACTTCCTTGTTTTATAGTAAACAAAATAAATTTAAAAAATACATATAAGGATTTTGGGTAAGAGGCAAAGTTGGTTACACAATATTGTCGCAATTTTGCAGTACCTGATTGGATAAATATCATGTTTCTATTGAATAAAGAGTACCTACAGAAGTGATTCTCTTGTCTTTAGAACACTTTAAGGATCATCTTACCCTCAAAAAATAATTCAAAGCATGGACTATGCTCAATTCACTCCCTCTTTCTTGACGAAGTCTTGCATAACTGCGACCATCGAATGGAGAAATATGCATACAGCTTGTGATCATTCTGAACTTATAAACTGAATATCATTCTTCGTGGATGTAATCTAATTTTCTCAACTTTTTCATCAATCTTCGACAATCAATTGTCCATTTATGTACTTAGGTGCAACGAAATACGCTTCATTGACGTTACTCTGAGAGTTACTGAATGCACAATTTGTTTACAAAAAATAGGTAGAACAAAATATTTAATATTGATTTTTTTTTCCGTGATGATTTCGAGTGCCTCTCTGCACTCTTCTTCAATACAAGTTATGATGAGGTTTATGAAGTTAAGAGAACGCTTTTCTATTTATTTAAATGCTTAAGAAGGATATATATGTGTGCACTGACATAGCTGAATTTTGAATTTGTATTTGTACAAAATTATTTACATACTTTTACACAAAGAAGTGTTTGCATATTCTTCTGCAAAAAACAAAACACTTGTGGAGCACAAATATAAACACTCACTAAATTAAATGTGACTTATTTGTCGCAGCTGCTACTCTCAAAGTTTTCAATGTTCACGGATCTTAATTACAAATACTGACACAGACGTAAAATACTTGTGGCTGGAAACTAGTGAAAATGCTAAAATTTTTGTTCCTATTTTTATAATTGAAATTGTGGAATTTTGTTGACTAAAATTATGTACTGTAATGTCCCAGTGAAAATAACACTGCGTGTTCAAAATTACAAACTCTACAAGCCCAGTGTTAATACTATAATTGAAAAATGTTCCTTGTGAGCAATATCTATTTTTTTAAAAAATAATATTTTAATATAAAGATACTTATTAATTTAATGGACACATCTGGAGGTGAACACACGTCAGATGTCTGGTTTGGCAATGGTCATGCAATGACTGAAGAACTGGGCTGTTGGTGATGTGATAGAGCACACTCGTAAGGAGCACAAGAACGACAGTGGTAAACTGAACCACTGAACTAACGGTTATAGTGTAACATGAACAACATCTCTGATTTCGAGACAGGGAAAATCGTTGGTGCTCAGTTATGTGGTACGAGCGTGACGAATGTGGCAAGTGTGGGTGTGTCGCGAGAGACAGTATCAAAGGTGATGGCGGCCTACAAAATTCATGGCAAAACCACCTCGATGATGTGGTATAGTATCACACATAGAATGTCACTGGACGGGACTCGAACCCGGAATCTTCGACATACCGTGCGGATGCGTTAAACACTACGCTATCCAGTCCACTTCCCAGAACAGCTACACACACACACTCACTCCTGAAGACGGAGCTCGCTACTCAGACTACGTGGCTTATAACACAGCCTAACTGCTGTGCTCGGACAATCCAGTGTCCATATATTGAGAACACCTTTGAACGGTTGTGACATCATATATTGTGGTATTGAATTCGCACTTACAGACGATCTGGTGTGTAAAAAATTTGGTTGTTCCCTCCTTTGATTAATATATGCTAGGCTGTGGTAACACTTCTTCTTTTCCTCCAATACTTTTAACACTTCCTCGTTGGTTTCTGTTTATTTAGTTAACTTTCTTTATTTTTCTCTATGCTCACATATCTAACACTTGCAGTCATTTTCCATCGCTTTTTGAGTAATTTCTACCCCATATAACACGAAAAACTTACAATTTTTTTCACTATTTACTCAACGACCCATAAAATACACTTTTCTTCCTCTTAAAAAAGCTTATTTCCCCATTTCTAACTTTACTTTATTTACAGGTTAAATTTTGCGCTGTAGAAGAGATGCTTTAATTTATTGACATAATATAACACACCTAAGCGAACTGCCTAGAGATAAAGATAAAAGAATACTTACTTCATCAATGCTCTTGCTCTTCTATGAATCTGTAAATGTCTGATATTTTCAAAGAAGTCCACTTCTGGGTCATTCTTATCAGCAAGCCTAGATAGATCTCGTAAAATAGGGTGAAGGTTTCCACATTGATGGACCTAGTTTCAAATAACAGAGATGTTAATTTCTGTTAATGCATTAATTATACAGCAGTATGAAATGTTAATACAAGTGGATTGAGGAGCTGTCATAGAAATTAACTTAAAAGGCACTCACTCACCTGGCTCTACGAATTTATCCAAAACAGCATCAATCAGATTTTCACTGCCTTTACTTGCAGTGTGAACATTGTCAAAAAGCAGGTAAGAAAAACGGGTTTACTGGGAATAGGATGAGGAGTAATTCGTTATACGGTAACAACTCTGAACACTAGATATAATAACTTGTAACACACTGGATATTATAACTTGTGGCTTTCAATGCGGGTTTTCCACAATATAAATATTATACGCAATTATGCATCTTCTGTAATGGGTGACGAAGTGAAGCTGTCAATGATGTTATACAGTAGACTATAGCTAATCTGGGCCTCAATAGTCCATCCTATCAGTAATCTGGTCTCACATCTGGCGTCTGCCGCATAATGTTACAACAATCTATCAATGATTACATTTTTTCATACCGCAGCTGCGGAAAAATACACAGAGTACTATTGTGGCTTCCGTTTATTGTTGTTTGAAAAGCGGTTGCGTGATAATGCATGCTACCGTCACGCATTTTCATAGCTTCAATTGACCTTATGGGACATATTTCATAGTGAGTGATAATCTACATACAATCTCAAGTCTTTTTTTCTCTCTCTCTCTCTGATAATGTATGTGACCTTATATTTAATAAAGCATAGTACTGTATGTGTTAAATTCGATTTCACACTTTCAATAATTGTCACTTTCGCTAATCCAGCACTGCTCTTTGCAAAACAAATGGACGGATTAACGATAATCTAGTGTATTTCAACTTTTGTCCAGAGCGCCGATATCAGAGTTTGAGTTGAGTTGATTTTCAGTTTAATATCCCTTTAAGTGGAATCCGAACCACATGAGCTCCCGCCGGGAATCGAACCCGGTCTCCCACGCCAAAGGCATATCAAAGTTTAATTTGGATTCCTTCATTCCAACAAAATGAAGTCTCCAATGCATGTTATGCATGTCTTTCTACAAACAATGAAAACTTTTAGATAAATTGCACTTTATCGGCGTTGTGTTTCGTATCTTACAGATATTTTAAATGCAGCACCGAGTATTTGGCATTGCTGATGTGTTTATTTACTCCAATGTTTGTGTTTCTCTTCATTATCAGCAGATGCGAGAACTTGCTAGTAAAGGAAGAGGATTAACAATATTTTGAATAGATCTATATCAGTGTAAAAGACTTTTTTTTTTTCTTTTTAAAGTAAAGCGGATGTTTAAGAATTGATATGTTTGAAATCAACTCAATTCATGCATTTTAAAATTTATATCATTTCAAAATAAAACTTAATTTTATAACAAATTCGCATAACTATAAAATACAAGGTTTTAAATTTTGTATTATCAATACCTATATTTTTCACAGTGACATTTTGTTATTTTTTAAAAATATATTTAATAACAATTGTACGATTACGAGTTATATTACAATTATAAAATATACGAATAATTTTCAAACAAAGAGTTTCACATTTTCAATTTAATTACCCAGCACCTATACTCAATTGTAGAAAGCGTCTAAATTTCTTCTTTGTCTTTTTGAATACAAATAAAGATAGAAAGAAAGTTCTTCCCAGAAATTAAAACACTAGTAATTTGTTAATAATTCTGCACAGTCAGCGACACTGAAAGTTCTTTCCGTTTGATGAAATTAGTTTCGTAAATAACTTCGGAATAGAAAGACAATTTAAGTACAGTTTTCAGTAAACTGAAAAGAAAGTGATTTTCAACGTGTTCCAACCCTACCACCGTTATTCTCAAAATAAATTTTACCAGACGGAAAGAACTTTTGTCGTTGACTGTACAATTAATACCAATATTTATATAATACTGCAATCAAGCTCGTAAGTGCAATAACATCTCATATACGGAGCTAACAGATGGAAAAGAATACACTTTTCTAACACAATTAGATCGTTATTTTAAATAGTTTACTGTAATCTACAGTCATCGATCCATTCGTTCCAAAATTACAGAGAAAAGAGTATAAGCAGTTAATGCACTTACCAGTTTCGATGTACACTCATGTCCAAAATGATTGTCGCATATCTATAACTGTCTTCTTGTAAGAACATAATTCGATAATGATTTTGCAGGGTACTTTTAATACTGATGCTATGTGTGTAATCGGGAAATGTATATTTGTGGTAAATTCATAGGAAACATTATGTTTCCTACTGTATAATATAGGAAAAGAATTATAAACACAAAAATTAGAGTGAGTAAAACAAAATGTTGCTAAATGGACAAGAAAGTTTTATTTTCGTTTTATTGTTCTTATTTACTGCTCTTTTGACATGAAATTTGCCACATACATGTCTTTGCCGAATATACACATAGCAACATTATAAGAAATACCGGGCGAATCCGTTATCAAATTATATTCCTACAACAACATATTTATAGATATGCGACAATAATTTTGGACATGAGTGTACATTCAAGAAGGCAGAAACTCAAGTCTGCCTCATACCATAAACTCAAGTCTTATCAACAAATGCATACGTTGAATTATTTTAGTTATTCCTAAAATAACTAAGAAACAAAATCCAAATAATATTTTCATAAGCTGTTATAGTTTAATCAAAACGTTGGTTTTATAAAGCATTAATGAACTTAATTCTAAAAGCATCAAGGGAAAGTCTAAACTTATCTTCAGTCCCCAAAACTAATATTTTAATAAACTACCTCTTGAAATTAAAATAATTTGAATATTACTTATAATTCTAACAATTCTAATATTCATTCTAATTCAAACATCACATCCCCTATCAATAGAATTAATACTTATTATCAATAAAATTTATTACTTGTCTAATTATTTCAACCATAAGAGAATCTCCCTGATTCTCTTACATCCTTCTTTTAGTCTTTCTTTTAATCAAGATTTAAAAAAATGTAAGTGTTAACAAGGAAAATAAACTTCTATGAAACACTGTTACAGAAAGTTAAAATAAAATATAGGTATATATACTTACCATAACACCTAATAACGCAATGAACTCATGTCGGACTGTTTCCGACTTATCACGAACACCTTTCCGAAGTAACTGAATAATCGTATCGTTCAGGAATAGATTTCGCTTTTCCGGTATGTTCTGAACACCCAGCGTTATAGTTGGAGCAAGGATTTTCAAACAATGTGCAGAGTTGTCTCTGAGAGCAAGGTCCTTTTCCTGTAAAAGACAAATTTCAATAAAAATTCAATCTGTGGGGGAAAAAAAAATAGGTAAAGACAGAAAAATTTATTTCTGGAAGTTTCAATTAAACAGAACGGGGTGAAGTTCTGTTCTATTTTAAAATTCTTAGGCAAGTTTCTCTCTCTTCTTACTGTTACATTTTGCAAGTTTCAAAGACTAAACAGTGTCGAATTTTAAGATTTTCATATCAAGAATAACTTTACCATATTTACTCGAATATAGGCATCCTCCCCCTTTTTCTCCTTTTAAAAATGTACGGATAAAATTCGAGAGGGGATAATCGCAACGCTTTTCAACAAATGATAGAAATACTGGCAGATGTTTTTCTTAAGGTTGTGTACAAGTGGAAATTGAAAGTATTTTACTATTTCCTATCATAGCCGTCAAGCTATCTATAAACTTTAAAGTTATTGTAAACAATGAACATAAAACCCCAATTTCTGGATCAAAAGATCCCCTATATTTCTATCAAAAATTTTCTTGTAGTTTTACATCTGGAAGAACTACATACAGTGTAGCCAAACCCAAACTATCAATTAACTGAGTATGATGTGCTTATTTCCTAAAAAATACGAAAACTTAATTTAGAGGCCGTTCAAAAATTTTGTGGTTCCTGACCAAAAACTAATTATTGGGAAAGATGGCATTTTTCTGGATCATTCCTAAAATTCTTGTTTATTTGTATCCACTAATTATAGTGACAATACATGTTACACCGCTCATACTTATTATGCAACATTATATGACCTATATTAGTCAACCGCTCCATTAAATATGAGTAATTATAACAGCCACTAAATAAGATTGCAATAATCTTAAACCACTATTGAACAGAAAACCAAAGAACGATAAACTAAATATTCTAAGTTACGTAGATTAACTGCTAGTATCCCATTGACTAGTGCCGCCTACCATCACTTAACACCACCACAATGGATGACAATAGTTAATACCCATGCGATAAATATAACTGTATGTAAGTTCAAGCATATTATTCACAATGGACAGAGGTAGTATAGGTGACCATCTGGAAAGACATTTCTAACAAGTCATTGGTTTTGCTACCAATGTTAAGCCCTTCGTTTGGTAATCGCATTAACTTTCTCTACTGATTTCATAATAGGTCCTTGTGTGATAACGCATAGTAAACGAATTCTCAAAACCGACAAAAATTTTTATGGGTGCTTATATTCGAAGGGGTTCTATTTGCATTCGAGTAAACATTGTATTTTAATTCAAATTACGATTAACTATAAGAAATTGTCCAGCAAAATATTGTAATAGGATTTAATATGGCAAAAAGGGAAAAGATAATCCAATTTCACTGTTAAAATATATCTTTGTCACAAATACAACTTTAACCCTTGAGAACAAAAGATTTGTAGTTCTTTCCAAACTTTTATTTGTTCAGTTAGCCCATAAAAGATTTTTCTACATTTTAACACACGAAAGTCTCTAACAAAAAATGTAATAATAACAGTTCCATGAATGTCTTGATAATTTCAATAGCTAAATGTGGCTGTAATTCCACAGTTAAAAACTGGAATCTTTAGTTTATCTGACTGAATGATTAGAGTACAGCGTTCCGTTCAGCAGCTAGGCTATATGAGACATGGACCTACAACATAACATAACGTGGGATCCGAATCACATGACCAGCTATCAAAAACCGAATCCAGCTCTCCCGAACCAAAGACGCGTAAGCTAACCATACAGTTACGAGGGAGCTAAAATCTTTAGTTAACCGTCACAAAGTTTTCCCTGTAGGCTAAACGAGATGGATGATTATCTGCAACTAAATGATTATGGGACCTTTGACGAATAAGAATGTGAGACGAAACGAAAATTCAAGGACACAATATTGTTCGTTACAAATTTATACGCCTAGAATCAAACAGGGCCGCTTGCACTAGAAGTGAGCGTTTACCAAGGAGCCACCCTTTAAGAGTAAAAGGGGAAGGAATTGAGCTCAGACGAACGAGATAATAAACGACACCCCACAGTTAGCTGCTGAAATTATAGAGAGAAACTCTTTTCTATTCTACAGAATTGCGTTCCATTTTATCTTAAGATACAAGTTCAACATATCCACGAAGAAATTAAGTATAGACTGAAATCGAGTTCAAAACCTTTTGTCGTCGCGAATTCTGTCGAGGAATTTGAAGCTTAAAATATATAAAATGACAATCATGCCTGTTATGTTGTATGGTTGCGAAACATGGTTGCCGTACTCCGAGGGAAGAAGGTAGACTGAAAGTATCTGAAAATAAGATTCTGAGAGAATATTCGGACCCAAGAGGAACGGAAATGGGGAATGGCGGAAACTTCATAACGAGGAACTACATAATTTATACGGTTTACCAAACATTGTTAGGGTCATCAAATCTAGGAGGCTCCGGTGGGCAGGTCATGTAGACAGAATGGAAGAAAGTAGGAACTCTTTCAAAGTCTTAACTGGTACACCAATATGAAAACGACCATTAGGAAGACCTAGGCGCAGATGGGAGGACAATATTAAGATGGATCACGTAAAAATAGAAATACAAAGTAGAAACTGGATCCGATTGGCTAAGGATAGAAGTCAGTGGAGAGCTTTTGTGAACGCGGCAATGAACCTTCGGGTTCCATAGGCCATATAATTAGTTGGTCAGTTACAGACTACTTCGTATCCGCAGCAATTACGTTTTCCGTGTCCGATTGCCATGGCACTCTGATTGATATGATTATGACATCTCTCAAAAATATTCTGTCCATCGTAAAGTACATATTTTGTTATTAACATTTAAAGTTCTGTAATTTGTTAATTTGTTGATTTTCATTTATTTATTTTATTTCTGTTTTGCTCCATACGTTTGCTCCTTCTTACTACATATTTCGTATTTATTTTGTTAGGTTTTGGCGAGAATCTACCTGTATTATGTTGAACATTCCCACTAATGAAGCCTGCCATATACCGGTAGTCGGAATGGAAGAAAGTAGGAACGCTTTCAAAATTTTACCTGAAAATCCAATCGGAAAACAACCATTAGGAAGGCCTAAGCGCAGATGGGAGGACAATATTAAGATGGATCTCGCAGAAATAGGAATACGAAGTAGAAATTGGATCCAGTTGGCTAAGAACAGAAGTCAATGGAGAGCTTTTATGTAAGTGGCATTGAACTTCCGAGTTAAATAGGCTATACATTGAATGAGTTAGTTCCTACTAATTTTCTTTTGTTTATTCTATAACGAAAATCGATTGCACTGACAAAATCGGGGAAAAAGTATTGGTCTATAATTTAAACGTTCCGTCAAATAATTGTCTACGGTGTCAACATAGTTTTGTTGCTATATAGATACGCTAAAAAGTATCTAGCAAACCTTTAATTTGTTGTATATTAGTACTGATTGGGTTTGATGGCTGAAGTATGTGATATAATGGTCTGCTAAATCAATAGGCCTACGTCCTGTCTGTCCAACTTTCTACGTCTTTGTATTTCAATTATTTCTTTTAGGTTTAAAGTAAATGTCCTTAACTTTATTCTGAATAATGAAACGATAACAGTAAAAGAATCTGTTAATATTAATATATGTACGTAACCAAACTATGAAAATGGTTGTTTTTTTGACGATTTGATTCAGATGTCAGCCATTATACTTACGCTTACATTCGATGATATTTAGTCCACAACAGTTGTACTTCTACTGAATGAATCTATATGCATTTATAGGAGGGCTGTCCAGAAAGTCGCAGACGTTTTGGCCTACTGCGGCCGTAGATGGGGCTAGAGTCGCCATCTTGGTGTCAGAACGTTGCCACACTCAGTACGCATCCAGGTGTGGTTGCGTCGTAAGGACTGTGACGCTCTTACTGTGCTTTCTGTGTTACAGTGTGCGCTGCAATAGAAATTCCGGCCTCTTGTAAGGTGCGTTATGTGATTACGTTTTTGTTGGCAAAAAACCACAAGCCAATTGAAATCCAGCGCCGGGGAAAACTTTTTCACGACTACGTACATCCACACACAACTCTTGGATGGTTTTGGATGGGCGGTGTTCGATCACCCACCATACAGCCTGGATTTGACGCCGAGCGACTACCACTTCTTCCCAGCGATGAAGACATGGCTTGTCACACTACGCTTTGATACTGACGCTGAACTGTACGCCAGTGTAAACCAGTGGTTGAAATCGCAGGCGGCAGATTTCTATGGCGACAGTATTGAAAAATTTGTGCCACGGTATGATAAGTGCCTCAATTTGCATGGCGATTATGTGGAAAAATAGCATAAAAGTATACCTTTCAAAGGTATATAATACAATTTGGTTTGTTTATTCTGTTATTTATTTTATTTCAAAACGTGTTACTTTCTGGATAACTCTCGTATAAATATTCTGTGACTTAATGCTTCTGTGCAATAAATGGTATAATGCGATATGTTAAGAAATATAGTTCACGAAGTGTCGATTAGTTTATGCAAGTTCAGCTGGTCGTGTGAAATCTTACACTAAGGATTTCTTCTTATAGTTATCTACTATGAATCTATCCAGTCTTGCGGAAAGCTGTAGCGTCTCTGCTGCTTTGTCAGATACATCATAATAAACAGATATTTTATGGAAAATCAACTAAACCATGTTACAACCTTTATCAGTTTTGAGTTTCTGCTCCCTTTTTTCAACTTACCGTCTTAATAAAGTAGAAGCAATTGTAGATGGCCAGCAATCCAAAATCCACCTGCGTTGGGTCAGCTTGGAATAGATCTTGAAGCTTTTTGTAAGCATCCAAACGGGTATTGTAGTCAGGTTCCTCGAAACGTTTTTTATCCCAGGAATTTAACTCCGAAATAATACAAGCTATGGGCTGTACTTCGGGAGTACTTTCTCCTATTGATTCCACTATACTACACAAAATACTACGAGGTATACGACCACTGATTGTTCCAAATAATGGAGCTATAACTCTGGAAGAATTAAAACGAGTCAGTTTAAATACAGGAAATTACTATACATATCAGAAAGAGGAATTTTAACTAAATTTAACTAAATACGTTAATTTAAAAAATAAACAGGAAATCATCCTGACTTTAAAAATTAAAATAAGTAGAGATACTCCGCTGAGGAGGTAGACTATTATATACAGGGTGAGTAAAAAATATGGCTCCACGTTTAAAGTAAATGTAGTGTGTTATGTACCTTGTAAAGGGAAATCGTAAATAGTATAAAAAAGTTGAAACTTTTTTTAAATTCAGATAAGAGTCACGAACCTAAGCTTACGTCATTAGCCAAGATGGCATTGAACAAGCACCATCATCATAGGTATTCTGCCATTATTGGCAGTTCACTTGCTGCAACTGTGAAGCTTCCATGCTAAACAGTCTCCCGCTAATCTCTTCGTCCTTACGTACGATTTCTTTGTTTTGATATCATCCATTAATTGTAGTCTCCTTTGCCCTCTCCCTCTCTTTCCTGCCACCATACCCTCTAGCACGTCCTTCATGATACAGTTCCTTTTTAGCCAATGTCCCAACCAGTTTCTCCCCCTCTTCTTAATAATATCTAAAATTGTTCTTTTCTCTCTCATCATTTTTAACACTCATTCTTTTTCTCCTCGACCCAGCTAATCTCTCCATTCTTCTTCACACAAACATTTCAAAAGGTTCCAGTCATTTTTCATCATTTTTGCGTAGTGCGCATGTTTCTGATCCATATAGCACAATACTTCACTATTGAGTCTTTTTCTCAACTCTTTATTCAAGGTCCCACAAAAATAGTCTTTTCTTTCTCCTAAAGGCTTCTTTCACCATTTCTTGCTTTTATTTCACATTCGCACTTCATATCATCACTACTAGGTATCGAAAACTAATCACCTGTTATATTTTCTCCCTTCCTTCCTCTATATTTGACACCGACCCCTTCGTTCCAATCACAGCAGCAAATTAAAGTTACTGCGTTCAAAATTGCATACCAGAATGATTGTGAAGCCGTGAGACAGACAAGACGTGATTTTAACGTACCAGTTCTGCCATCAACCGTGAGAAAGTGGAGTAAATGCTTACAACGGGAAACATCCAGAAAACAAGAACTTCCTGATGAAAGTAGCAGTAGCACGGATGTCAGCAACACGCAGCTTGAGGCAACGACGTGAGTTTGGTTGGTACTGTTTTCTAATTAGAAGAATTGATTTTCGAATGGCACTATTTCATTTTCCATAGACACAACAGAGCCATCACACGATGCAATCAAACGTGTACCCATATTTCAGATTCACCTTGCATATGATCAACTCAGTACACTTTTGGAGTCCATTACAAATATACGATAACTGCCTCTGGAGAATAGATTATATTGTGGAAAGGAGCCGTGGTGGCTCAGCGGTAGAGCGTTCACCTCTGGTGCTTGGGGTCCCGGGTTCGATCCCAGCCCCCGCCAAGTGAACTTTATGGTGGACAAACACCGTGTGCGTGGGTTTTCTCGGGGCTCTCCCGTTTCCTCACACTTTCTTCATTCCACCATTTCATTCATTACTCACCATCACCGTCTCCTTTAGCCTAACCGGCGTAAAACTCAAAGATTTCATTTCATTTTTATATTGTGGAAACTATTTTTCAGTAAATCTTGAAGTATCACAACAAGAACAGTATGTCAATTTTGTCCATTTGTCCAATCTCCACTATTGTATATACAGGCCAAAATTTTCGAAGAAAAAGTTTGAATACTAAGCAGTGTGCTTGCACAGCAACCTATCACCTGATTTATATATATAAGAATAAACCTATGGACTCACTTATCACCAGATATTGAATTTTGAAATGCTCTCTTTAAACCCTAGACAGGTTAAGATGAAGTTCTGAGAAATTTGACTCCTAGCAAGTGAAGGCTGGGTTAAGAATTATGTCGTCTTTTACCACATCTCCAAACTATTAGGTCTAAAAACTCCATTTTGATAATTTGCATAAATGTGTTTTTTCAATACTAAACTGTTAGAAAAATGGATTTGAAATCATTTTGAAATGATTTTCACTACCAGTACGGTTTACATTTCTATTGAATCACCGGACTTACATTTTTTTTTCTAATACAGAAAATACGAATCTATTATTTAAGTAGCGCATACGGAGAGATTTTCTTTTTGAAGCACTGGACATGGAAGGAGAGAGGAAATCTGGTATATATATATCATAAAGTACGAAAATGTGTTGTACATTTGCACGAATCCAAGATTCTATTTTAGGCTTTAATTTCAAAGTATGCCATTACTGAAGAATTCTCAACACTTTTGTATGGCATAATCATACAACTAAATAATAATAATAATAATAATAATAATAATAATAATAATAATAATAATAATAATAATAAAGGAAAAAGTGAATATCTGATCTGAAAATTCCTGTACACTTATCCATAGGAGAGTTTATATCACATTTTTTAAACTTCATTTGGATCTTTGTTGCAAGCCTCATTATTAAAATATTACGCCTACAATTGTAGGCTTTCCGAGCAGAGAACAAAATTTTAGAAAAGAAAAAGTGACTGTGATAAAATTAAAATTTTTATGTAAAATGAAATGTATCTAATTACATCATAAGTTACAAACATATAACAAATTGCCTAGGTATACGTTTCCCTACTTTTTTGTTTTTCATGTATGGTCTATCTTTTACGCAAAAGGAAAAATTAAATACATATTTACCTAAAACTTTATTTCCCGTCTCCATAAAAGAAATTTTGGAAGGAAAGAAAGAGAAAGAAAAAAAGAACTAGCAGCTAAAAATTAACAAAGATAGTTTACCTTAAATATTTGTTTGGTGATTCCACATTTCTTATAAGATTATTAACTGTGGTCAACAAGTGGGTAATAACTTGTTCATTGCTTTGACTTTTCCTCAACAACAAGGGTAAAAGCAAGTCCAGAAGCGTTGCACTCAGTTCAGGGTCAAACACAAGCTCTGATATGCGAGACAGGATGTTTAAATCGCGTTTATTCGCAGAAGCACCCTTCTTTAATTCTCCAAAATAACGTTGTAGATATTGTAAGATTGCTGGTACATGAGGCAAGAGTAGTTTGCTCCCATAATTTGGTTTCTCTGATACTGGAATAGATTAAAAGTAGTTATAATTTTATTAATAAAATTGTTCAAGTAATAATCTAGAAAAGGACAAGACGAAGTTCACATAAAATGCTGAATCTAAAGTCAACCCAGACATATACAGTACTTCAAGATGAAACACTTAATCCGTATATTATCTAAATATTAAAATACTAGGTTTATATCTTTGTGGTCAAGGAAAGTTTATATGTTTGTGCCCAATCCTTTCGAAAAACCATAGGTTCTAGAAAGATGCCGTTTTCACTGATCGATTGCAAATTTTGTGTAGTTTGTTTAGTTCTAATTGAATATTTTAAAAAAATGGCCGTTATTTCTTTATTACGTTTTTTAAGGGGTACACTGGAAGTACTGAAATTTTAAAAAAGTAAAGCATCATATCCTACGAGTTATACATTCCAACACCACACATTTGTATACGGGATTGGTATATCTCTCCGGTGTTTGTTTCATGGCCGAATGATAATGAAAAACGAAGGGTAACAATTTCTCCAGGCTAAGATGAATCTTTATTCTTTGGGGTGTTTTGCCCAATGAACACCATCTATCACTGACACTATAATTATTTGTATGTGTAATATATTTCCATATTACATTCTGAATGCATGAAGAAAGAAAACACAGATCATGCATGAATTAGAAATCCCAACCGGAAGTAGGCTCAAATCTTGCAAACGGTGCGGGATATAGAAAAAAAAAATCATTTTAAAAAATCTTCCTTTATGATATCCCTTGCGATTTTTATCAACACGTCTTTCACTTGTGTCTGTAAAGAGACATGTACATATGTGAGGAATGACAAGGAAATTCATGCTCATATGTGAATGATGCGCTGTGTAGAGAGCGCAGGTTCAGCTAGCCAAGATGGAAAATTCCTCGAATCCACAGCATAGTGTAGTGTAAAACGTGATTTTTTGCATTAATAATCGTACGTAATTAAAAATTCTAATCGTTTACCTGTAACTTTTTCTTTGTTTGTTTGTTTACCCACCCATCATCCCAAATTCCATACCATACTCATGCAATTACTTAAGTGTTATACAGGCAAAAGCTAGGACAGGTAGCGATATTTATTACTGTTACTGTTTGTTATTAGGATTAGCGTGGTACACGAACTAATACGTTTGTCACTTGTTATCAGAACGTTAATTCTTAATTAATACCATAAATGTGTTTTTATTCTTACTCGCACAATCTTTTTAACCTACTTTACTTAGGATAAATGATATAAATTAATCTCAGTTGACCTCGTCACGTACATTTTAAATGTGATAAATAGTCTTCATTTATCGGTAGCATGCAATTGACTGGAATTGATGGGGCTTTCTGTTCTTCTTCTTCTTCTTCTTCATTGCCATCCTGGCTCGATTCTTCGTAATCTTGAAAACTCAACAGTCGTTCAACAAGATCCAGGATGGCTCCTCGTACAGACTCATGCGTTTGTTCTCTTCCAAGAAGATTTATAACGAAAGGTAAAGGAGAAATATGCTCCTTGTCGTCGAAATGTTTCGACAGCAACACAAAATATCTGAAACAAGAAGAAAGACAAATATTTTACAAGTCTAATATTTGATGTCACGTACTCTGATAGTTTTACACCTCAGGTATACTGACGAAGTTCTATCACTACTTATTTTTATATAGTGAATCTGAATAAAGCAATCTTTCACTTAGGTAGATTAATATGCAATTTTGCTGGAAACAGCAAATGGGATTAATACCTAAAACGTATGTTCAATCAAGCGGTTGTGACCTGTTGACACATAAGGAGGTTACTAAGTACACTGGGTTTGACGTGTGTGAACTCCACGACGTAGCTGTTTTCATTTGTTTATATATTGTGTTTTCAGATTTTACTGGGGTGATTTTGTATACTATAAAAATTGGAATGAACTGAGTAACGTAGTGATTTAACTGATCGTGAGCAGATGAGGAAAGCAATCACTTGGGCGATGAAAATTTTTAGACAGTCCTTGATAAATAAAGGAATATAATCAAGATAATCGTTGATTTTGAAACTGTAACTTCTTGAAAATAAAGCTGATGTACAACTTTAGACTATTCTAATATGCATCGCATCACGCGGCAGAGAATCCTGACCGGTACTTTCCAGTTATTTCTCCAGTTTTACGAGACACATGCTGAAATGTCACTTTTATATAGACGTCCTGACTGGTTTCCAAAATCATTTTCCAAATTTCGAGTTTAGTAGATTTTGGGTTTCAGCGTCCCTTTCAGCAGTGAGGCTATATGAGACGTGGATCTACTGATTAACGTGGAATCCGAACCACATGAGCTCCCGTCGGGAATCGAATGCGAGTCCCTTACATCAAAGGTGTAAACGCTAAACAGATAACCACGAAGGAGCTCTATCCAAATTTTATTGTTAATAGTTGACAATTAATAATCCTTTGTTCTTGGCAAAAGTTAACCTCCTTTACCATCCTTAAAAGTGCTTTTTTTTAAAAAAAATATTTTTCTGTTTTTTGCTTCCATGAGAAAAGAAATATTCTGTCTATATTTCACGTTTCTACCTATAGTAGTATGGTCTGGGTATTAATGAGTGAGTCCCTCTTACTTTATAATACGACGGACAGTCAAAAAATTCCCAAACTGTTGTAATTTTGGCACTTATGATGCAATTACAATGAATGTTGTACGGAACAGTCCTTACGTTGTCTAATTACAACGGGACCACTGGAAAAGAATACTCCTCCATAGAGAAAGTAAATGAATAAAATTGGTGTACTTATACAAAGTTATGCGCGATCATACATACAATTATGGCATAAATACTGCTAGCCGTTAAGGAATTTCATGGTCTACAAAGACTGTTAGATTCTCACGAAGTTTATACGGTACTGTCTCAAAAAAGAAAAATATAAATAAAAATAAGTAAAATATATCAAAATCGATGCACCTATGCTCAAGTTATTCATGAACATACGCATATTAAGCGGTTCATTACGGTTTCCACACTGCATCCGTTAAGGTATTTCATGGTATAGCTCCGAAGACTCTCACTACATGCGGACTAAATTTTTATGGAACCACCGGGAAAAAACAAGAGAGATTTCTTTCAAAAAAATAAATAAAATAAAATAAAAAAAATTAAAAAAAATAGCTTATCCATCAAATTTCCAAATTTGCTCAAAATAATGCCAACGAGATTCAGTGAAGCTTGAAGCCTCTTGAAAGGGATGACATTCTTCAGATCAATGGATGACATGATGGAGTCAACCATCTCCAAAATATCTCCTGCGTGCAATAAGATAAATCTTACTTAGTTAAAAATATCACCTGAAAATGCATCATTTTTTAATCATGCTACATAAAATAAAAATAAAATAAAATAAAATAAAAATAAAAATCGGTGGACCTATTTCGAAGTTATGCGTGAACATAGACACAACATACAACATAAACGAGACGAATTAAGAAGCGCTACCTTTTCTGAAATTTGTTAAAACGAAAGATCAAAATACTAAAAAGAAGAAACCATTATTAACATCCTTAAAATCATAAACAATATATTTTTAATATCAGAAGGCAAGAAGTTACTAACCTTGGGTTTTCACTCCACTGCATGAACAATCGTAGCAGTGCTGTAGGGCTATGGATACCTTCAATGGGAAGTTTTTCCAAATAAGGCCACACAACAACATTAAATATTGCATCAATTTCCTTTGCAGTCCACGGATACTTGTCAAACTGGCTGAAAAACTGAGTTATCTTCTGAATACAGGAGTTTCGTAAGTTTCTCAAAGGAGGCTTATATCCTTCACGAATGTCGTCCTTCCGTTCACACAAAGCAGCAACAATAGCACTAATACAAACCAATAGGCGAAGTAAGTAGGTCAGAAGCTTATCCATCAAATTTCCAAATTTGCTCAAAATAATGCCAACGAGATTCAGTGAAGCTTGAAGCCTCTTGAAAGGGATGACATTCTTCAGATCAATGGATGACATGATGGAGTCAACCATCTCCAAAATATCTCCTGCGTGCAATAAGATAAATCTTACTTAGTTAAAAATATCACCTGAAAATGCATCATTTTTTAATCATGCTACATTTTATTGTTATGTTGTAAGTTATTATTTTTGTTATGACGAAAGCTATTATTTTGACTTAAAAAATAAAAAAAAAAAGCTGGACTGGCGAGAATTACAATCATGTTTCGTGATTACCGGGAAAATTGAGCTATCAGACAGATATGACCAAATAGGCACAACAGTAAAATAAAGGTTACTGCTTTTAATGATTTAACTAGGTTCAAAGTGCGTTAATAGAAATCTTGAATAATGGATATCCCAAAATTCACACAAGATTTCAATTTTGCGCCATTTCTGCAGTAAAGTGCTGCCAACGAAAAAAAAAAAAAAAAAAAATGGAGCGCTATACGAAAAAAAGCACGTTTTCATTGTTGAGCAATATTTTAAAAGTAACAAAGGCTTGGCAACTCCAGTTCGCAATTTTCGTACAAAATTTGATTGGAATAGTGATTTTTAACTTCATCAAATGTGAGGAGATTAATTTTAAAAATTTGGGAGACTGGATCAATATGTGATCTTTTAACCCTCTCGCCGTCCTTCAGGTCGTTCAACACAAAGCACCGAAGCAGTTCGTAAGAGTATTGCTGAGACTCCAGGAACATCAATTCGACACCATGATCAAGAATTGGTCATTTCGAAAAGCTCTTTACAGCGTATTCTCACGAAAGTTTTACATCTTCATGCTTACATGCCTTGAAGGATGAAATTGAGCGCTGTATCAACAAATTCTGCCTTATTTATGCAACACGGTCATGGAAAATTTCAACAAAAGAGTATCTATGTACCAGCAAAGCCATGGAGGCCATTTACTCGATCTGCTATTCCTTATATAACCCTTTACTGTATACTTTATGAATCAATAAAAAGTTTACAATTTTTAATTATAAACCTGTGTTTTCTATCAAAATTACTTCTGCGTGAATTTTGGGACACTTTAGTTATTTATTAATAAAGACACTCACTTCACACTGTGTAAAATGTGTATGAAGATAACACTCACTTCACACTGTGTAATTACTCTAGATTCCTTGCACTACTTACACATTTTGATCGTTGCAAGTGTGATCTTTTTCTTATTGCTTTCTATTTACTTTCGAGCAACAACAGCAGAATGCTTATCGTGAAAAATATCGACTTCGACATTTCAATGATTTTCACGTTTTATGACTCCTGCATGCCGAAAAAGTGAAGTTTGAATGTCTGACCGTCCGTTCGTTCGTCCCGACCTATGCACATTCATCTAGATACTGTTCAAGGTATCCATAACAAAACTTTAATTCAGGTTTCTTCTATTTTTTAGCTAATGAGGCCAAGACTTCAGAGAAGAACCGAAAGACAAATGGTACAAGACATCTACAGGAATTAAAATTCAAAGTAGGATAATATATATTAATGAAACGAGGAAACAACCGATTTAAACTTACCTTTAGACACCAAATCCCCTATAGGTGTGAATTCAATAACTCACAGAAAGCGAAAAAGTGATTTGACTGGCCCGAGACTCGAATTCGGGATATCCGGCATACCGTACCACACTGGGAAGCGGACTGGGTGGTGTAGTAGTTAGCGCATTGACACGGTATGCCGGACATTCCGGGTTCGAGTCCCGATCCAGTCAAATAGCTTTTTCGCTCTTTGTAAGTTATAGGATAATATACAGATGGTGATCAGAAAAATGGAAACACCTGTAGTTGGCAACACGTCAGATGCATGGGTTGGCAGTGGTGTCGTGGCGCCCGCAGCACCGAACCGCTGGTGGTGGTGTGTTAGGTCGGTCTCCATACTACGTCAGGCGCAGTGGAACAGCAGTGTCCAGTGGCTGCAGCAGACGGAGGTAGTCTAAAATGGGAGACCTCTCAGATTTTCAAAGAGGGCAAATTGTTGGTGCGCGGTTATGTGGAGTGAGTGTGACGGCAGTGGCTACTGTGTTAGGTGTGTCGCGTGGGACAGTGTCGAAGGTGATGACGGCCTACACAACACACGGGAAAACCACATCGGGGAAGCGGAACAGTGGGCGGAAGAAAATCATGAGTGACAAGTCACGCCGGGTATTAAAGCGCATTGTCACGCAGAACCGTCGTGCCACTGCGGAGCAAGTGACGGCGGAACTCAATCAGCACCTCCCCCACCCTGTTTCGACAATTACATGACATGAACTTACGGGGTCGTGTTGCACGGGCCAAACCGCTCATCAGGGACCATAACGCTTTCGCACGCAGCAAATGGTGCCGCGACCATGCAACTTGGACCGTTGAGGACTGCAAACGTGTGATATGGTCAGATGAGTCATCCTTCACCCTATTCCCAACCACGGGTTTATGTGTGGAGAACGCCCAAAGAAGCTTATGATCTGCAGTGTCTCCGCTCAACTGTGAGACATGGCGGCGGCGCCATATCAAGGTTTTCATTGGGTCCTGTGGTCACACTTAGCGGACGAATGTCGCAATTTTAGGAGACCACTTGCATCCTATGGTCCGGATGTTGTTCCCGGACAATGACGCCATCTTCCAGGATGATAATGCACCCATTCACACAGCTGGCGTTGTTGCAGCGTGGTTTGAGGAACATCGGGATGAAGTTCAACACCTCCCCTGGCCCGCCCAATCCCCAGATCTCAACATAATTGAACATCTGTGGTCCGTCTTGGAAACACGACTCCGGCGACGATTTTCACCTCCATCCTCTCTCACAGAACTGGTCGATGCCCTGCACGAGGAATGGTGTAAAATTCCACTAGCTACCATTCACGACCTCTATGCCTCCATCCCACGTCGCATCAAGGCTGTTCTGAAGGCGAAAGGTGGCCCGACACCATATTAATCTGGTAAGTTGCAATTTCGTTCAGGTGTTTCCATTTTTCTGATCACCATCTGTATGTCTAAAGGAATTGTTGAAACATTGCCCAATTGGATATGAACAGCAACTGAAACATGTGGGCAATATGAAAAAAAGTTATCTATGGTTATTAAGGCTGATTTTTTTCAATAATAAATAAAATAAAAAGAAACAAGAAATATTACCCTTCATGTGCGAAGAATATAGTTTAAACGCCATCTCAAGAAAAATCTTCAGTTCCTCCTCATGACAACCTGCCAGGAATCTTAATACTAAAGAGCGATGAGTGCTTGCAGAGTTCTTTCCACTACTCTGCATTTTTCCGTACAATATTCTGGAAATAATTATCACTATGAATAAAGTGCTTTTGCTATACAATCGACAAATCGAGGTAGAATTAAGGTATAACTGAAGTATATTTCCACTGATAACTTCATCAAGTTTCACCATTTCCCTATATATTTGAAATCCTTGAGTTTTACGTCCCACCGTTATGCCGGTTAGGCTAAATGAATGTAATGGTGGAATGAATAAAGTGGAAGGAAATGGGACAACCCCGAGGAAACCCACGAATATGGTATTTTGATCACCACGAAGTTCACCTGGCGCGAGCTCGGATCGAACCAGGGACCTCATGCACAAGAGGTGAACGCTCTACCATTGCGCCACAAGTTTTACCTGAACACTGTATTTGATTTTTAATATGTAGGGAAATAGTGAAGCTTGATAGAGTTATCAATTGGCAACTTATTAACTACAACAAATTTTAAAGCATAATATTACACACATTCACTTCTCTGCTTGTATCCATCAACTACTGTGTTAAGTTGCTTGTATTTACTATCCGCTGACAGCTTACTCGGTTAAAAAATGATAAAGAGGAAGATAGGAAAGACAAAGTTAAGAGAAAATTAAGCGTAAATACTCAGTGAAATATTTGATGGGAAAGCGTAAATACTTAGCGAAATAGTTTAACACAATCTAACACATAAACTGTAACTAATTTTCTTTTGTTGTGTGTGCAGACATCTTGAATTTTTTTGACTTGATTTTGTAGTCATGTTGCTTGTATATGTTCTTAAAGATTATCATGTGATTTCCATTGTCGAAAGCACTATAATTCTAGACTGCGCGGGAGAAACAATATAAGTCAAGAAACAGGTTTTCAGGAGGTTTTTTTTTTTTAAATATCAAGCATAAGTATGAATCACTTCTACTAACTATCAAGACGCGATTATTCAACTCACGTTTAGAATTGACTTATACCAAGTTAACCGGATTTGGCCAATTTCTGACTTTTACTGTTTTTCCCGCGCAGTCTAGAATTGATAACATGATCAGTGTTTTGGTAAGAAGAAATATGTGGTATAGTAACTTTCATAAAGAAGTTCCTAACATTATATATAGTTTTTGTGAAAACCTGAAGATAATACTATCACTACAGAACTTCTGAGATCTCGTTGGTTATGTAGTTGGCATAAGCGGTAACGGCGCGTAGATGCAGGTTCGATTTCCGGTTGGAATTCATATGGTTTAGATTCCACGTTACGATGCAGGTCCACGTCTCATGTAGCCCCGCTGTCGAAAATGGACGTTAAACTTCAAATCAACCAAACCAATACAATTTGTTCTGTGGAGAATACGTACAGTCTCAATCTTACGTTAACTTACGTTGTTTAAGAAACCCCACAACACTGCCTCAAGTCTCTGAAATGTTCTTTAATCCTACTTCATATTTTTCTTTTTTTATTCCAACTTAATACAATACAACTTAACTTATATATGGCTGGTATAATATTTTAAAGAACATGCTCTGCGTGCGTAGCTCATATACAACAGATTTCATTAAATTTTTGTGAGAAACGCTGATAACAAGAGCAAAATTTATTGTTTACAAGAAATTTCTAGGGATTCCGAAATGTATAGTGTCAATGTGATATGCTTCGGGTATCAATTATATGTTACAATCATTATGGAAAATATATACAAGTAGTAAATCACGAACATTATTAGAACCTTATGAAAAACTAATATAGTTGTTGTAAGCTATACAACATATTCTTTAAACATATTAACTTGTTTACCTCATTACAAGTGGAATTAATTCTTGTCGATGATCGTTTTGTATTAAGTCACTTTCTTTATCCACGCGAAACAAAATCACTTCCGTTTTGAAGGTTTTGTCATCCAATAAGCCATACAAGTGTTCCCTGAAAATAAATAAATAAATAAATAAATAAATAATAATAATAAAACTAAAATTAGTTTATATATAGATCAACACTGCTCATATAGTTCTCTGAACTCAGAAGTATCTGAATATACATAAAAGCACTTTAAATACTTGAAAGAACATTATTTAAATATACCTCACTGTCATTATTTTACTGTATCGATTAAATTTAGTAAAATACGTAATAGAATAAACGCTTGCTTATCTTGATTGCGTTAAACGTAGATTAATTTAATATATTTCAATTATCTTATTATCTTGTAGCCGTTATCAGGGTTTCAGCTTCTTCTTGTACGTAAGTGCGAATTCGTACATCTTTAATTTCACCTTCCTATAATTCTGTGCTTACAATTTGTACGTACTTTAAATTTGTGAGAAAACACTGAAAATATATGATTGCCGCCACCACTAAAATATGCTTGTCATTTTATTCTTACATTTTAGTAGTAGCAGTTATTATATATTTTCAGTCTTTTCTCGCAAATTTAAAGTATGTATAAATTGTAGGCATAGAATTAAAAGAACGTGAAATTAAAGATGTAGAAAATTCGCACTTACGTACCCATGCTACAGAATAATAAGATGAAAATGTTGGGAATATTATTTAACGGAATTAAGGTAACAAAACTTTTATTATAAACTGCGTAAAAAATTATATTTAGCATTTTATTTATATAATTTAGCAAAAGTTTCTAACCGAACATTTTGATATTATACATTATATTATCTTTCAGTTCCTCCGTAAAAAAAACATCTCCACAGCTATAGAATGTAGATACACTGAAGTCCCTGGCACAACAGCTCATGAAGCACTACGTCACATTTTGTTAATATTGCACAAAGGACAGATTTTGACTGTAAAGATTAACTATATTTAACACATTTAACATCAAATATTTTCTTTGTCACGTTCTGTAATATGTCAAACTATTTACTAAATTGGAAACAGCTTACTAACTTTTCCAGTTAACAGGTATGAATTGCTATTTGATTCAACAGGAAAAGTCAATGCATATTCAGTGTTCAAACACATCTCCAGTTTAAATAACACTGAATAAGGGTTCTATTAAATCAAGTAGCAGTTTCAAAAATTGGTTGCAAACCAAAGAAACCTTTTTGAAGTTTGAGCCACCGCATTGCAGAATTAAACTCATCTCATTGATAAGCAATGGGATGTAGATTTCCAAGTGACGTTAGTTTTCTAAATATCTGTCCTAAGAATACAATAATTTTTTGCCGAAACGTTCATTATTGAGTTATGATTTGGATGCTTAGTTTTAATAAATATCAGTATGACAGTTAACTTCATCCACATTTTATGTGATAGTTTCATTTCTGAAGAACTGCATAGTTTTCATTTATGACATGAATGAGTAACCTTTTCTGGAATGCAGGATGTTCCTGACATAGGTAATTGACTGAACTGAACTAGGGGCCGCGGTGGCTCAGTGGTAGAGCGTTCACCTCTGGTGTATGGGGTCCTTGGTTCAATTCCAGCTAAGCGAAGTGAACTTTGTAGTGGTCAAACATCGTGTGCATGGGTTTTCTCGGGATTTTCCCGTTTCCTCCCACTTTCTTCATTCCACCATTTCATTCATTTCTCATCATTACCGTCTCCTTTAGCCTAGCCGCAATACCCGTGGGACATAAAACTTAAAAGATTTCATTTCATTTTGACTGAACTGGTATTTCACATTTCAGAAAGTTTGGCACGACTTTTGATGATCTGCATGATTTAAGTAAACCGTTTGATTCACAAACAGGTCACTACAAAATAAGCCATTTTAATCACTATTCACTGTGTTCAACTGGATAATGTGTGGTAAGCTCCAAATGCCTTCTGAATTCTTAGATTGGAATTCGCTGCATCTTAATTCAAGTAGATCCTCGATCACTCTCAATTACCTCGCGATACTGCTCAAAAACGAAAACTGCGTGCTGTACCCAGTGATCAAACCCATACCAACGTGTTAAATATTCAGCTACGGGAGTACTCAGCACGTATATGGCATTATGTAAAAATTACTACAATTTTGCTGGAAACACAATTTAAGGAATACTAAATAGATAGTACGATTATATAGTTTTAGAAAATCAACTAAATTATAGACGAAGCTTGTTAATCTTATAATTTCTTTTCAAATGTTTAACTTTATAATTGCAATCAACTAACATAGGATTTTATTAATTTTATTCTTATTATAAAACGAAAATATTATAGAGGCATACTATATAATAAAGAACTGCATACTTACTTATACGGCAATAAATATTTATGTTTGTAGGTCACTAAACAATGGAGAACCAATTTCTGAATTTCAGGATTTCTGTGACAAAGTAACACCAAGTAGTTGTTATATAGTTCCTGTTCCTTGTAGATACTCTTCGGATTCTTAAATTTTGAAAACAAAGATAGACATGTAGACAACATTCTGAAAAGACATAAAAGAGATTTATTAAAGTTTTTTTTTTTTTTTTTTTTTTTTTTTTTTTAATTTGTAAAACTGTGGTTGTAAAGTTCTATATAAGAGTTTGGTGTATCAAAAGCAGTTTCATGCTAACTGCAAAACTAAACCACTTTACATTGATATAAGTTCTTACAATAAAAAATCTCATTTTACATGTATCTGAAAAGTATGGAATTGCAGCAGATGCCTTTCGTTTCCCTACCAGCGCAGACACATTACACCATTATTAAACTAGAACAACTTTTAAGGCATTGGATAATTGGACGACGAGGAACTATTAATTGGCTCTCAGCGAAGTGCAAACCTCATACTTACTATTAGACTTCTAAACTATGGTATGCGGCAAAAATGATACGTATTCTGGAACCACTATGTCTGTCTGTCCGTCTTACCCCGCCATGGCCGGTCCAAAGTCCGTGATGAGAAGGGGCCCCAGGAGGAACCAAAAACATCGTAAGGTCATAAAAATGCCTACTGAGGAGAATTAAGACATTACATGCAGAGAAATTCGCCTTCCTCAGAGAGTAATGTTGCATGATAATGGGTATAGGTGGAGGTGGTGATTAACATCCCCTACTGGAAGAGATGAGATACCAACCTCCGTGGTTACTAGCCTTCCAAATGGTCATTAATACGGACCATTA
Source organism: Thermobia domestica (assembly GCF_964235325.1). Classification (NCBI taxonomy): domain Eukaryota; kingdom Metazoa; phylum Arthropoda; class Insecta; order Zygentoma; family Lepismatidae; genus Thermobia; species Thermobia domestica. The sequence goes on along the minus strand of NC_137463.1, from coordinate 31,836,309 downwards.
CGCTCGGTAGGGTATGTCGTACCTCACAATCGATTTGAACGATGTAAAAACGGCAATTATTGCCTCCCTTACCGAGGGAGAGCGATTAGTGCCTCCCAAATGGTAATATTTATCTGGCACAGATGGACTACATGAGCTATTGATTCCGGTAGTGTACGGTGTACCTCTTACGTAAAATGAGGAAGGCAGGGCCTTATAACCTGTCGCCCCAACCAGGAAGTGACACCTTTGGAATATGGGAGAGTAACACGTGCCCTAGGACTAGAAGGTGAAAGTTGGAAATATACGTGATACCTCCGGCACTGTTGCATGACAAGTAGGTAGCCAGGATTCGAGCCCCCACCCCCCAGTCAGTCTGGAGTTCCTGCTTTGGGTTTGTCCCTACTGGACTATAGTTGTACCATTGGATTCGGTAACTTGGAGACTTGGAGCCTCTAGGGAAAGGTGAACTTGCCTAACGCTCGGATGCTATCACTACAGTAGGGTTATTTTTGCAAGTGAAAGGAAGGCACATACCAAGTTTCATCAATATCGGATGAATTTTACGAGAGTTACCATGGAACAGACAAAAATGTCAATCAAGTCGAATAGTTGAACCTTTGCTAATGCTAACTTCAATTATTATGTACTCACTTAAATGATAATCTTGCAGATCCTCTTTCTCCTGTACGAATTTTCTTGAGTTTCAATAATTTTGTATTTTCTGTTTCTTTATCCGTTTCCATGGGTTCATCTTCTTCAGCCATCATTTCATCATCATCATTTTCTGCCTCATCCTCAACTGCATTTTTCGTATCTTTCTGAACGTTCCATGAAAATCCTAACAACGTATCGCTTTTAAAATATTCTTCTCTGTAAAAGACAAACAAATATATATAATTCCTTCACACATTTTAGTAATTTCAGAAGTTAGAAAAACGTTAAGTATCTAAATTAAATGTAAGAAACCAATTTAATGATTATTCAATACGAAAAATATTTTATCTGAAACGACATTTTATTTAGAAAGAAATCTTGTACAACTTAACATTTTAACAAATCAATTAAACAATACAGAACCCTGCAACAGGTACTCGTCGTCGTCGTTGCTGTTGTTACTACTACTACTACTATTTATTTATTTATTTTGACTTATTTTACATGTCGAGGTTAAAGCTATATGTAGCCTTATCTACTACCTAAACATGACACAAAATTGAAAAGTCAAAGAATATAGCTAACAATAGCAAAAGAAAAAAAAAAGTTAGAAAGTAACAAAAAAACACAAGAAACAGACTGTCACTTGAACACACACACACACAAATATAATATAGTGCTACACGAAAGTACATACATGTTGTAATATGTAATAAGTGTTGAGTTTCATATCTGTATGGGAAGCTTCTCTATTGGCTCTTCTGTCTCTGTGTCCATTCAACCCTGCTTCGATAACAATAAATTATAAACTGCTCTTTTAAAAGATGCTAAAGATTTTGACTCACGTACCGAGGTTGGCAAAGTATTCCAATCACGACACGTTGAAATTATATATGATTTTGGAAGAATAAGTTGATCTATGAATAGGAATTGCAAGTTGGCTATTAAAACGTGATCTTGTGTCCCTCTCATGGAAATCGCTTAAAAAATTAAGATGTTTTAGAAGATAGGAAGGTTCTGTAAAAGTAAGTGTTTTATACAGCAGTACCAACGAGTGCAGTTTTCGCCGTTGCTGCATCTTCAGCCATTGCAGTTTTTTAAAGAATGGCGTAACATGATTTGAGAATTTTAAGTTAAAAATAAAACGTATACAAGCATTTTGTACTCGCTGAAAACGCTTTTGTAAATGTATATCAGCGTCAGTTAAGGCGGTGTGACAGTACTCCAAATGTGGTACCACTAGGGTTTGAACAAGAGTTTTTTTCAACTGTGTTGGTAAAAAGTTTTTTAATTTGCTGAGAGAATGAAGAATTCCAAAAGTCTTCTTGCATGATGCGTTAATTTGATCGGACCAAGTTAAATATTTGTTAAGTATGACGCCAAGATTTTTCACAGAGGAAGAGAAGGGAATATTTACGCCTTCTAAAGTTATATTGGGAAGCATCTATTAACGTCGTTGAACGTTTGGAAGTAATTAAAATTGACTTTGATTTGACTGGATTTATAATCAAACAATTATTTGCTGACCATTTAGCCAAATTACTCAAGTCTTCGTTCATCTTTGTTATACAAGTATCTATTTGCTTTGGTGAAGAAGATAGATACAATTGAACATCGTCCGCATACATGTGATACTTACAGTATTTTAGAGATTGTGCTAAGTCATTAATATAAAGGCAGAAAAGAAGAGGCCCTAAAACACTACCTTGAGGAACCCCACAAGGAAGGTTACGCTGACCAGAAACTAAGTTGGCAACCACCACATACTGTTTTCGGTCGCATAAGTAATTTTGGACCCACTTAGCAACTGAAGTAGAGAAACTAAATTTTTGTACAAGTTTCTGAAGCAAAATGTCATGGTTTACTGACTGGAATGCTTTGCTATAATCCAGTAAGGTAAGTATGGTTATCTCTCTCTTGTCCAAAGCAGAACGTATATCATCAGTAATACTGGTAAGGGCTGTAGAAGTGCTGCAATGTTTACGAAACCCGGATTGAAAAGTGTCTAAAAGGTTATAAGTTCGAAGATGCTCACATATTTGATCACTTACAATATATTCAAGAGCTTTAGATAGGGCAGGTAATATTGAAATAGGCCTTAAGTCTTCTGCAGATCGGACATCCTTAGTCTTAGGGAGAGGCAGGACTCGTGCTGTCTTCCACAAGACTGGGAATGTTCCGGTAGTAAGGGAAAGATTAAATAAATTGGTAATTGGGGAGAGGACGAAGGGTAATATTTTCTTGATCAATGTTATGCTTATTTCATCAGCACCTATAGCAGTGGGTTTCACAGTGTGAAACTACGATAGACTTCCACACTATGTGCATGTGAATTCAATAATGAACTTTGTAGTGGTATATCTATAACTACCGGTTGCAATGTAGGAATAAGTTTAAAGATACACGGAAACCAAAAAACGTCCTCCACCTCTGCACCCATAAAAGGTTCTCTGTGTGGTAGAATTGTTGGCAAGTGAAGTATTACAAGCTCCTTCCACCTGGTCAGATCATCACTGCTGACCTCTACTCTCAGCAGTTCCACAGTGTGCACCGTGTATTGCAACAGAGGAAGCCGGAATTGGTTAATTGCAAGGATGTACTGTTCATGTATGACACTGCCAAGCCACATATACCGAAGAGGACCCGGGAGACCCTTTAGAAACTTGCTTGAGAGACACTGTGGCATGCATTATATTCACCGGACCTTGAGCCAACAGCTTACCACATGTTTCATTCCCTCGACAACCATCTCTGCGGGAGATCTTTCGTAAATGAGGAAGGCTTACGGAATGCACTCACGGATTTCTTTGATCCACGACTGCCGAGTTTCATCACCAGGGTATTGTGCAGCTACAGGAACGTTAATAAAAGGTGTTGGATGCTGATGGAGATTATTTTGAAACCTAAAGGCACGTACCGTACACTATATTTGTGTCTTTTTATCACTGCTCTAGAATGGCAAGAATTTTTTGGTTACCTTGTAGATTCTGTTCCTCGGATGTTGAATCCTTATCAAAAAACCATTATTCCCTATCTCTTACTGTTTTTGCTCTATGAGGATTAACATTAAAACCGGAAGTGGTAATTGATGTCTATTACTTTTGGTTACAATAAAAAGAATAAAATCAGAGATGAAACATATTCTTAGTACTGAACTGCTTGTTGCTAACTATTTCCGTTTTATCCATTATGCGATCAGTATTGTACTCAAATACATATAGATTTGCACCACTTCCGGTGTCAACAGATAGATAAAAGACGAAATAAAACGCATTCTTGGCGCGGAATTTGTGTCAAAAACCGTTTCTTGATATCCCTTACGATTTTTGCTTTATGGAAATAAGTACTGAAACTGAAAGCACTAGTAAATTTCAATCACTTCTGGTTTTGGTAGGGTGCTGATGCTGGTGATGTTTTCTCCTCTCAGGACGCTGAATCGACTGTTGAAATCCGCTTGTTACTATCTATTACTATGTTTCTTCTGTGATGATCAATGTTAAAACCGGAAACTCACTTCCGATTTCGAATAGAGGGTTAACGGAAGACTTGAGACCTATTCTTGGGCGCTGAATCGATTACAGAAAACTGCTTCTCAATACCTCTGACCGTTTTTGCTCTATGGAAATCAGTATTGGAACTAAAAGTGCTAGTAAATTTCAACCATTTCCAGCTCGGTAGAATATTGCAGGTGGTGATGGTGTATCCTCTTGAAACGCTGTACCGATATGAGAAAAACGCTTGTCGCTTTACTCTCTCTTTTCTACATCTGAACACTGAAATCGGAAATAGTTGTTTTCTACCACCTCTGGTTTGAATAGAGCATTAGACTACGATATGCAAACTATTTTTGAAACGCTGAATCGATTTAAAAAAAAAAAAAAAAAAAAAGCTTCTCGATATCTTTTACAGTTTTTCTCTACTGAAACCAGTAGTAATAAATTTTGGTAAGCTGCGGATGGTGACGATATGTTTCCTTGGGACACTGAATCGATTGTAGAAAACAGCTTGTCGCTATATATTATCACTTTTGTTCTACATCAAAAAATGTTGAAACCGGAAGTGGTAATTTCAACCCTTTCCGGTTTGAATAACAAGTTAACGGAGGATATGGTACAGTCCGCAGCAAAAAACCTGCAACATGAGCATGTAAGATTATTGTGAAACTACGCCTAACAGCGCAGGGAATCAACATAACGTCTAAGTGGCACGAATCACGCCAGGAAATACCTTGGTGTCCTCCTCTGCACACTTATTTTGGAATAAAAGACTTCGTCTATTCACAATAAACTTACATGCTCATGTTGCAGGTTTTTTGCTGCGGACTGTACCTATTCTTGTGACGCTGAATCGATTGCAAAAAACTGCTTCTTGATAATATATATATATATCCGTTTTTGCTCGATACTTATCGACACACAGAGGAATATAGCCGTTCTACAAGACTTCCGACACTTATGCATAGCATAGTTTGGAAGTCTAGTAATGTCGTGTATTACAATGAAATTTGTGCTATATCTCAAGGTGAGCTTACGGAGTATAGCAGAATAAATAAGAAATAAAATCTTACAGTTTAATGTCCCACGATAATGCCTGTTACACTAAGGGAGACGGATGATCAAGGCAAGTGAATGATGATGGAAGAATTAGTGGAATGAGAATATAGGAGGAAACGAGAGTACCCCGAGAAAACCCATGGACACGTTGTACACCACAAATTTACTTGGCCGGTATTGAACCAGGAACCCCATGCACTAGAGGTAAGCGCTCTACCACTGTATTCCCCTTATAGCAGAATAAGTTGAATATGAAACACAAATGGATGTTGTATTTGGGAGACTTTGCATATTATGCTAAGCAATGCTAATTATACTCTCACATACATTTATTGAGGTAAGTTTTAAATTTTTTTTTTTTTTTTTTTTTTTTTTTTTTTTTTTGACATATTACAACTTACCGTAAGAACGACAGAAACAGCGGTACCAATTCTCTGTTTTTCTGCTCGGAAATATCTGCAAATTCCGCTAAGGCTCTCCACAAAAGAATTCTGTAATTTATATAATCTGGCACTTCTCTACAGCAATGCAAAGCATCGTTCAAATCAATCAAAAATGACCCTAAAACAAATGAAAATTTATTAAAGACATTAACTACGTGCTATGTTTCATGTATTTTAGTTCTCGCTAATCTACACTACCAGAATTGTTACGTAGGGTGAAAAATGGTTTTCAAAACTGCACAATTGACTGAAAGAACTAAATGTTACAATGATCAATTGTACAAAATGTCAAGTAAGTCGCATAATGGAATGCTACTAACATTTCATGAAATATATCTTCAGTGCATTACGTGCGAATGACAATTTGAAATCAAATGTTTGAAGTAATTTTTGCACTTATTATTCAAGTCTTCAATAAAATGAAAATAAATAAACAAACAAAATTTTTCAATTTTAGACAGCATGCTAACAAGTTTAGGAATTTTAACCATCTTTATACTTACTTGCAATTCTGATTCCTGAAAATACTTTGTACTTCCTAGCTTTCGGTTCTACCCCAGAGCCTTGTTTACAGAGGAAAAGAACAGGAAAAAAAACAATAAAAACATCAAGCAAAACACAAGAAACGGCTTCACCGAGCTAGAGCAGTGCGACTAAGAATAGCCGCTGAGGTAAGGTGTTCTTCACACTGTTCTACTCCGGTGAGACTGTTCGTTTCTACTTTTCCTGATGTTTTTACTGTTCTTCCTCCTGGTTTTATCCTCCGTGAACAAGGTTCTAGAGGAGAGTTAAAAGTTAGAAAGTACAAAGCATTTTCAGGAACCACAATTACAAGTACATAAAAACTGTTTCTAACAAACAAATGACTTATTCTGAAGCACAAGAGGAAGGAAAACAATACAAAAAAGCAAACATCAGTTCCACGAGTATGCTCTTTTCAATATCCACTCGAAGATCTGGACAAAATTAATTGTTATTCCGAGAGTACCGCGATAACCAGCACCAAAGTTCCCATTTTCTGAACACGCTTTCTACATCAAAAAACATATAATGCTTATTACTTTTCATCTTATTGACATCTGTCCAAAATTAATGTCAGATTCATCATTTTAATAAGAAGCGACTCCCATTTCATTTCTTTGTTGCGGAAAGAACAAAACTAATTTCAATACATGTGATGAGATTTATTATACTTCACAAGCTGGGATAAACCAGACATTGGATTTTCGTTTTTTATATTCCTTCGACATTTCTCAATTCATGGTTTTTGTTGCCCGATGTGAATATTTACGAGAGCAACAAATTTGGTACATCCCAGTATTCTGCATATTATGCAAAAAATTTATAATCAAGCACGTGCTCTTCTATATTATTTCCTGGCTTAATGGCTAAATTTAAATTAAATCTTTGAAATATCTTCGTTACATTATTATTTGCATATTGAAAATATATCCATTTATCAATTTTATCTTGTTTCTGTAGTTCGCGGGAAGTTGCAGCCCACGGTTTGCTTCTACCGTTTCCTAAGACACTGTAGAGAAACATTTTCCTTCGTGATTCAAATATTATATAATTATTTTGATCTAATTGTTTTAAGGACACTATTACAAAGCCCATCGAACGATATTGTTGTCTTTTAGGGAGACGTATACTCAAAAATTATACATACATATCCAGCCCTTGGTATTCTGGAAATTCTTGTGTGGAACTTACCTTTCCTGTATGTTAACAAATTAGAATAAATGAACTAGTTGTATTTCTCTTTTTGAATTGTGATTCTGATCTTATGATGTGCATTATCAGTGCTTTTGTCGGTACGCAGTACTGGCACTTTTTCTGAAAATTGAAATGCTACTTCTCTAACTACTTATAATTCTTGTATTTATGAAATGATTTATTTAAAAAAATTTAAATCGATTTGAAGACTAGAGCAATACTACGATCAATGGTTTGCTGCACCTGCTAATTTTCTTTCCTTGTTTACATTTTGATACTGGCTTTCGCATGCAGCCAGAATTTCTCTTCAATGAAAGAGACGCAGATCATGGTTTCCGTACATTATTACCTCTACAGCAAACGTGGGTTATATTTTAGGAAATATGACGGGAGATTTCTCAGATTAATCTTATAGTAACTTCATCCAGGTTACCTCTGCTTGTACGGACAAATTGAGCCTTAATATTAATCAGGATTGTATAACTGCTTTCCAAATAGTTATACCATAACAAATGTGGCAGACTCATGACTGGTACAATGTCGTCACTCTGTCGTTGATACCAAAAGCAAGCAGCGACTCCTAGAGACAATAGGGGTACATCGGACAATATGTTACAAAGTGCGGAATGCTGAGTACTGGCATCTCCTTTTTAAGTGTCATTTAGTTTATTTTTACAAATAGTGCGATTGTCCTTAAATCTATAATATCTAGTAACGTTCAAACTTAAATTACTTGAACATTCTCTGATTTGTACTAATGAAGAACATAAGCAGAAATTGGAGACAGACGATGGCTCATGGGATCTAATTCATTTCAATTCATCTGAGTACTGGCATCTTATTCATTATCTACAAATAAACATCCTCGAACTTAAAAATACTTATCTTTGCACAAACTTTTACGAGTGTAATAGTTTATTTTCTTTCAAAAACCGGAATTTTTTATGTAACAAAAATGTCTTAAGGTACTATGGGGATTGAGGGATACGTACCTACGACATCGAATGAAGGAATTTTACAACTATTAACATTTGCCAACAAACTTTTTTTTTTTTTTAAATTTAAATAAGTGCCATAACACTTTAGAAATAGTATGCCAAGTGTTTTTCCCCAAATAATAGATCCAAGGAGCACTCTTTCTGTATAGGGTTTTGGTAATCATGTGTGATCAACAATAAAAAAGCTTATACTTTTAGTATTCCTTTTCACACCTCCTACTCATTCAATAAAGAATATTCATCTATGTTTTTTATTTCCCATACTGGTTAACCTGTTTCAGGTTTTTCCGATACAAAATTATACCCGTTCTTTCATATACATTTTCCTGCGATTCTCTGGATATCAGAAGAAAATTATTTCCCTTATACACTACAAACTGTATTTCTCTTACATACTAGGTATCACCTATCGCAACCAATCTCTGAGTCACTGGGTTAATTTATTTACCAGATCTAACCACATAGAAAGCTAGTGATGGAATCATTTGTCATTGAACCCAAAATTTCGGAATTACATATGGACAGCGGTCAGTTATGTGAAAACTGAATGGCAATTGTAGGTAGCAAACGAAAGAAAGAGTAACAACAGTGAACAGCTACTATCTTTACAGTGATGATGGATCATCCTCATAGTGATCTAAGACATGAAGTTACGCAGTTGCTTTGAATCGCCTTTTTATCCGTGCACTTTTCCGCGTGCTTTACCGTACAATTTTTAATCTTTTTAAGACTTATTAAAGCTGATGGGAACCATGATCATCAAAAACCTTCCTTAGTTTTTTTTTTTTTTTTTTTTTTTTTTTTTTTTTTTTACAATCACTGGAGATAGTATAAAGTATTTTCTTTTGTTTACTATTGAGACTATTATCACTGCTAGCAATCTGTACTTTTATGGTAATTGTAAATGTTTTTCTATAAATGTGGAAGGCGTGCTATCAGTTCATAAACTGAAAACTTGGCCAACGGATAATATAGCTATCCTGGATCATTTGCTGACGCTTCTGTAAATATATAGATTTTAAAATTCCCTACTGACACTGGTCATTGGATTTACTTGTGTTTGTTCTGGTTATAACATTAAAAACCGAACCGCTTATATACAATATCTGACAAATGGAGGAAATGACCAAGTTTATGTCGCACCTATTCCTCTACATTTGCAATTTTAAAAAGATACAGAGTGAATAAATGAATAATACCTTACATACTAATTTTTTACATTATGTACAAAACCATCGTATGCCATATACTTCAGGCAATATTAATTTTTACGGACTCTTGCTATTAATTGAGATGGATAACAAGTTGATTGAAATGTAAAAAGTTCTTACATGAAAATCCAATTTCCTTCATATTTTCATCACTTTCAGAACTTTTCAACATTTTCACACGATTGTCTGCTAAGTGCAACTGGCCACCAAATATGTCCCAAAAATCCGATAAAGTCATTCCTCGTGCATGTGACTCAATTAACTTTATGCAAGGGTCCCACAGAAGCTGAAAGTTAGCATAAAGTTGGCCAAGTAAAAACTGAAGAGGAACCTAGAAAAGAAGAACCATGAAAGTAAAATTCCACCGTCGCACATAAAGTCATGACATAAAATAATATGTAGGACTATAGTAATAGGCAGCATTATTTATTTCACATTTAAGAATGATTTCTCATACTAAAGCTCTTTTTTGCTGGACTCCTTTTTGCAAAGTTACTCTGAGAAATGCGTCATCCTAAAGTTGGCCTATACAATTGCAACAGTAACGCCTGTCTTCTTCGGTGGAACGGTGTTACTTGCTAAAAATTCTTCTGAAAATGAAAAACTGTATAGGGCAAGTTTAAGATTACTCATTTACCGTTAATTATATCCAATTATTTAACCAGAAAGTGTCAATTAGCGTCATTTAGTACTTCGTGAAATTAGTAATTTTGTTGTATATCAAAATACAGACAACAAAATTTCATTTGATAGGAAAAATAAGAATCGCGAAGTCAATACTTTTGGGCAGCTACCAAGTACAAGTAACAGTTACACTGTGATTCCAAAGCATATATGAAAAATTGAAAATTGCGATTAAGAATCAGAGATATCATGAACTACTTAGTATTGGCGACATTGGACACATACTGATCTGCACACGCCAATTAACATAGCGTACTCTGACATCTTATCTTTGAGTTGTGTAGAATAGAAATATATCACTTTCATTAAAATTGCAGTACTTACAATACGTGAAACAAAAAGTTTCTCCAAATAATTTCGGGAATATCATGCTGAATTCATTATAGGAAATAAAAAGATCACGAATAATACGTTGAACAGGTTTAAACAATAAAATTCTATAAAGAATTAAATTGAATTATGTGAAGAATCAATAAAATAAAAATAAAATAATCTAAAGACAAAGTAAACTCTGCTAAAGACAATAAAAAGGAACACGCGAAACGTAGATGTGTAGAACAAGGATAGCCACCGTTAAAATCACCGTTATCCGGTAAGAAATTGACGAAGTGACCCCATTAACAAACTCGGCTGAGATAATCGCTCTAGCTATCTACTGCAAAAAAGAGAATTTAAAAAACCCGCTTTTGTTCAAGAGTTATCGTGTGGAGTAACGTACGTACGTCGTATTAACATTATGGTCTTACAAGGCCCACTAGTGTGATTCTAATAAATCAAATACATTCCAACGCTTAGTGTAATTCTAATAAAATAGAAATAGATTTCAACGCCTAGGGTGATTCTAGTAACATAGACAAGATTTCAACACCTAGGGCGATTCTAATAAAGTATAAATAAACTCCAACGCCTAGCGTGATTCTAATAAAACAGAAACAGATTTCAATGCAATACAGAGAACACTTAGTACTTGTGTTATAATGAAAGAAAGAAACTGTTGCAAACACATATAATGTTCGTGAACAAAACAAAACAAAAAACTCATGTAATTCCAAATAACTGTTCATTAATTTCCATACAATTCACTGAATAATCACTAATTTTAGTTCCTTATTCTTCCTGTGAGTAAAAATAGGATAAAATTCCAGATGACTGTCTATCACTTTCCGCATCAATTAGCTAGAATTACATTTCATTTTTAATTAAAGGGAGAATAAAAAAAAAAAAAAAAAAAAAACTAATATCAGTGACAATTCTATAAACTCTGTAACCACGTTTTCCGAGGAGAAATTTTGCTCGTACACAACACAGAAGGATTATCTATGGATAGTTTTCTCAGAAGAACTCCACAGAAGGGGAGGAAAATTAACATGTGCTTCCACTATTGCAACTTTCAGATGTCATCGATAAAAGTGTTGAACATGAAACCGCCTGCTTTGAAGTACAAAAATTCGTGATACAAGGTTAAGACTATTCATTCTTGATTTAATGTACCCCACAGTATCTATCAGGAAAATACATTACCTTGTTGTATTGCCCATCTACTGGTAATGACATCTGAACAAATTCGTGATTAAGCTTCTGAAGAAATTTTAGCCTCTCACGATACTGATGTACAGTAAGAGGGACCAACTCTGCTGCAAGGCATGTTTCAAACACTGAATGACCAGCAGCTCCTTCCGGGACTACAGGCAGTTGTACTTTGAAGAGTGAAAAGATGTGACTCGCCAACAGACGAACCTGTAAAACAAATTTATACATATAATTGTGAATAAAGTAAACTAACAGCAAATATAGTTCAACTTGCGTGTCTTAATAGATGTCAATTTGTTAAAATGAAAAGTGAACATGCTATGTTACTGCTGCCGTATAAAGAAAGAAAGAACTGTCTTCAAAGTTCGGAAAATCGTTGGTGCACTTCTCACCTTTGACGTATCCTCAAAGTGTACATTCGAGAGGCGGCTAAAAAAATTGTACAGAAATCTTCCAATGAGTTACATGTGACACAAAACATTTCTGTGATTCGTACAGAGCTCAGCTTCACGACTCGTTGCGGTCACTATACTATGCAATGTAACTGTAGTTCAATTAACGAAGTTACTAATCAGAATTATTTAGGTGTAAAAATTGTCGAACACAAAGTGGGCATCACATATTTAACATGTATCAAAAACTTATTATCTAACTATATCACAAAGCAGAGTGACTAACGAATATCACAAAGCCAAACTTACTTTTTGGCTCCAAAACTTTACAATAATGCTTCAAACAAAATTAAGGAAGAAAGATGTATAGATTCCAAAAACAAATTACAAGTTGGTTTAATGAAAATAAGAAGTGATGATTTCAAAATCAGAATGTTTTAAAGAAAATATTCGGCTAAATATCACTCAAAAAAAAAAGCATAATGTCAATCACTGCGGTATTTTAATTACAAAATATTAGGCTAAAATATCATTTAAAAATACTTAATGAGGGTGGAGCTCACCCACAAGAGAAAGCTTATGTGGAGAACCACCTACCATGATTATAAATACGAAAAAGATTTGTATGATTTGTTGTGTACGTTTATACGGTACGTTATTTCTTAGTAAAAACAGAAATATAAGGACTATGTAACTATATTAAAACGAGAATGTCTGCCAAGGACTGGAAATGAACCTCCTGGATTTCTGGAGGTCACCGGCCATATCGGACCGGATGCTAATTAATTACTATAACTGAAAAAAAAAAAAAAAAAAAAAAAAAAAGATAAATGATTATGAGTGTATGCTTTCTTTTTTTCGGTCATGATTGTTAAAATTGAATATCTATAGATTATGTATGCAGGAAATAATTTCTCTCAGGCCTGGAAATGGGTCTCCTGGAATTCCGGAAGTCTACTGACTATAGATTGACAGGTTTCCAAGTTAAATTGTATATCTAGAAAATTCATATGTAAACTTTTTTTTAAAAAAATAAAGAAAGAATTAAAAAAAAAAAAACTTACCTCATGAAATGGTGATGACAATTTGTCTCCAATAGCAACATACAATTCTCTTAACATCTCCACTGATAACACTTCAGTTTCTTCTCGGGAACCTATATTACTTAAAAGAATATCCAACGTCCTGAGAGCATTAACACTTAGCACAGGTACTTTTCTAGCACACAACACCAACGTTTGTGTAAGCTTTTCCACTTCAATAACAGAACGAATATCCGTCTCACGACACACATGAATCACTGTTTCTACAATCAGCGACAGAATAAATAACTTATTTTGATCCATGATTAAACCACTGCGACAACAAGTAACTCCTTCGCATGTGTTAACAGAATCAAGTGTTTTGTCTGACTGTTGAAGAACCACTTCATGGATCTTTTCACAAAACACACTTGTTAAGGTTTTCAAATGTTTCATCACAGTTTGTTCGTCCAGTGGTTTAACGTGAGGTAAACATATCATAGCACAACATAGTTCTTCTAAATCTCTGTTTTCTGGTATATCACACACAGTAATAATATCTAACAGAATACCAGGAACGTTTCGAGTATCCGATATCGTTCTCGTTTTCCTACAGAAAGACGGAAAATATTCATTATTACCAATTATAATGGAAAAGTCCAGCAGTAATGTACTAACATATTTACTATTTATTTTACTTTTAGAAAGTAAGAGGAAAAGAACAATAATTTAAATATCTAATGAAATAACTGACAGTACAAAATTTGAAGACATTAAAGGACTGGACGAAAAATACGCACTTGTACTCAGTGGTACAAAACTGTATTTAAAAGCCTAAAAACAGTGTTTGACAATATATATATATATATATATATATATATATATATATATATATATATATATTAATCAATCATGAAATGTTGCTTTTTTAAGTAATCATGCAATATTATCCATTAGTATACTACACATCAAATATTCCGTGTATATTCCAAATATCACTTTTATGCTATTAGGTTGAATTCTCTCGTGGTTGAAGTGTTGTGATTGTCCCTCTTCTACGGAAACACGAATTCAATTTCCTATGTGACTGAATGTAACTTAGAGCATGATTGAAAAGGTAATTTACGCGTTACATTTTTTACGCACATGTAAAATACTTTCTTTTAAAAGAAAGCCAAAACTATTCGAAAGCAAGACACAAAATACAATTTCTTTAAACTTGTTTGCTGCATCAACTGAAGTGAAGTCCAAACTTTCAGAATTTATATTGTTAACCTAGGATATTACTTTTTCTAAAATTTACTTTGGAATGTGGCATTTTTATTAATAGAACACTTTGAGTACACTCAGATTGAGCATTAGCTAAAGGTATATTTTAATGTACTTATATTGCTACTGTTCAAATGAATGCACTTAAAATGTGCTATGAGATACTTTTGAGGATTTCCACTACTGTCTTGAGTTGGCAAGGCAGAAGTGTGCGTAAATGAAAAACAATTTAAAGTAATAGTTACCATGTATTTTGCTTTATTTTTAATGAATTTGAGTGTGTGTTTCTGCAGCGAATGTTTGTTATGTTAAGTTACAAGTGTATTAAGACTCCTTAACAATACGACTTAATCCTTACCAATATTGGTAACAGAGATTGTGGAAAAGAATATATGTAGCATTCAGATAATATTGCTTATTGTTTTACTCTCCTTGCAGGCTGCGGAGCGGACAAAGCATTGGAAACCCAAGCAGACAAAATAACCGACAGTAAATGTGAAGCGGAGTGGAATTTTGTGAGTCCAAATAGCTGTCAGACGCAGCGATCTCGAAAACCATGGATATCAAAAGCAAGCGTTGTTAATGCATTGTACAATCGTCCATTTTACCATGGCTTCCCAGGCTTAAAACTTGTCGACTACCGAGGAGTTAATACACAAAACATTATAAAATGCTGTTTACACATAATCATGCGTGTAAATTTTAATACTTATTTGTTATTTATACATGCAAGGCTACTTTACGAAGTCAACATCGCAGTTTATACAATTGCTAAATCTAGCGAGAACCCTACAAATTTGGAAGGAATCTTTTAAAGCCCTTTTCTTTGAGCCAAACCAAACAGTAACCAACGCGAGTAACTTTTTATTTTAATTTGTAGATTTGTTTCAAGTTTTTTACGTACTTTACACATTTTACGCGTCACGTAGAATTTTTTTTTTTTTTTTTTTTTTTTTACGTATAATTACCAACACTGGCCTGCAGCCCACGTTAAAAAAAATGACACGAAACTTGAGTTTTACGTCCCATTGTTATGCCGTATGGGCTAAAGGAGATTGTGACGATGAGAAATGGTGGAAAAAAGGAAGCGGAAGGAAAGGGAGGAACCCCGAGAAACCCATGCATACTGTCTTTGTCTACCACAAAGCCCGCTTGGAGCGAGCTAGGATCGAACCAGGGACCCCTCGCACCAGAGATGAACGCTCTACCACTGAGCCACCGCGGTCCCTACGCATTTAACTATGGAAAATCATTCATACTGCTTCAGTACTCACATAGAACTACTAAATTTTACATAACGAATATGCTAAATTTATTTTACAAGTTAAAACAAAAAAATAATGAACAAATTTTGACCACTGGACTAGCAAAAATGTGAACGCTAGTCTTTCACTTGCTCTTTGGTTGACCTATCATTCGAGTTACCACAGACACAATCAGTTTTCCTATATTCTTCACAATTGAACTGATTAGCTAATAGGTGGTCTTCGCAGAAGTCTAATGCTTAGTGGATATAGAATAAATAGTCATATATATATATATATAACACAAAAGCTTCCTCAGTTGAATAAAAATAAAATGAAATGAAATTCTAATTCTACTCCCATGATTATGCTCTTTAGACTAAAGGGAACATATGATGAATGATTATGATATGGAATGAAACAGAAGAATTCAAAGAAAATCCACGAACACAATGTTGTCCTTCACAAACTCATTTGGCCTGAGATTGAATCAGGAACCCCCAGCACCAGAGATGATTCCTTCATTGAAATATTCACCATTATCTGATTACTCAGAACAATTCACCAGCACACAGCTGATCAAAAATAAAGCACTAAAACACACACACACACAAATCGTTGTGTTGATGGTCGCTTCATCGATAAACCAACTACCGAGTACGTGAAAAATTGCAATTTAAGTCCTCGCAGTCTAGTTACCAAATTTCTCAGTTATTTCACAGTTGTTCTGCGCCTATCAGTACATAGCGCATATATAATAATGCAACTGAACAGTAAAATCTTTCAAAATTCTGGGTAATCAGCAAAGCACGTCCATCCACTCGCTATTCTTCATTCTAAGATATTTTTGTATTACTTTCAAGGCTTTAGAACATTTAACAATAATTACCTTCTCATTGCGAATGAAAATTCCAACGGATATTGCTTCCATTCTTTTAGATCAAGTCCTGTTTTACATAAAGGCATTTTATGCAGAATTAATTTAGTAAGTAACTGAAGGACTTCTGTCCAAGTTGATGAAGAACGTCCTTCCTCACACGTTACATTATCACAATATTGAAGTAACTGTGGGATAACATACATTTCAAAATTTGTATAATCAAATATCTTCTCCACGAAATCCATACATACTTTGGAATATGGAATTGTAAACACCTGTAAAGGAAAAAAATAAAATACATAATTCTTTCAGTAACACATTGTACATATGCAAAAGAAAATTAACACTTCGCCTTCTGCAAGCTTCCAACTCGCTCTCCTAAATGCGAGTGTGAGTTATCAGTGCGACTCAAAAGTCTCCGAACTCTGAGTTAATAATGTAATAACTGGAAAACACGAAAATATTTATGAGTATTGTTACTTGCAATATTTATGAGGAATCTTGGAAAACGTTTGCCCCCATCAGACAGCAGTGTGATATGACAGCGCATATCCTTGAATTGGCAACTAGTCCAGGACGAAGGAAAGCCAGTACGGTTTTAATCTTACGAAGGAACAGAGAGTTGCTTTAACAGAAGCGTTATTTTGCAACAAAATGGTATGACAATTACTATCATATTTTTCAGCACTACTTCCATGTTATTTCTATATTTGAAAAAAAAAAAAATCTTTAAGTTTTATGTCCCACTGTTATGCTGGGTAGGCTAAAGAAGACAGTGATGATGAGAAATGAATGAAATGGTGGAACGAAGAAAGTGGGAGGAAACAGGAGAATCCGAGGAAACCCTCGCACACGGTGTTTGTCTACCACAAAGTTCACTCGGCGCGAGCTGGAATTGAACTAAGACCCCATGCAGCAGAGGTGAACGCTCTACCACTTAGCCACCGCGGCCTTATATCAGAAAAAGCAATACTGTATGTGCTAGTAAACCATTTTCATAAAACAATGATTGATTTTCATCTCTCAATTTCTGGTCAGCGAATTGTGGGACCATTTTCTTTTTAACACACTGTAAATTTATATGTGTAAAATTATGTAAGTACAAAAACTTGTTAAAATTGCAACTACCAAAAACTATTGCTTTAATGTTATAGAAGCAGATGAAATCAACATTTTTAAAAAGAAAAACAATTTCCAAACTTACGTCATTTTAAGCAATATAGCAATCTCTACCCATGTTTTTCGTATCTTCGGAACGGGACGAGATATCCTCTAAATGGCATTTATGATCCTTACGTTTATTGAAAAACATGTATGAGATTAGGTGCTGCACTTATCTCAGCATTTTTGGAAACAAAACCTTTTCAATTTTCAATTGCTTCTAACTTTGTTCCTATTTGTTAAAAATATACCATACTATGGCCATAATATTCGACAATAAAGTACTTCCTATGTGCATTTACATATCCATAGTACTTGCGTTATTGCTGTTGAAGAGATCTCCAAAATTCGGATGTTTACGGAAGTTTGTAATGCTGAAGCGTTCTTAGTTTGTAACTATGAATAAATGTGTTATTGTAAGTTTTCGTTTAACATTTAAATGTAAAATATGTAATAATTTGACATAGTGTCAATAAAAAAAATATATTGTGGTAGTATGTATTACTTTTCCCATACCATATTTCTCACTACATTTTCATTCTTGTTACCTTACTACTAAAACGGAAGTAGCCTGCTGTTCCGATACGTTTGGAGAATATTTAGTTTCCCCTCGAAAGCATGTATAGGCAAGTAACCAATTTTTTGTTAATTAAGGCGTACTATCACTTTCTTTTTTTTAAATACAACTTTATGTTGGGTTGGTAACATTGTTAATCGGGTAGTACTGCAAAGTATAACAAATAATTTTACCCTGTCGATATTTGTATGTTACAGTTTCATCGAATTTTATTTATTAGTTTATAAGGACGTTTCAAGATTAATGGCCCACACTATGTAATGAAATTTAACTTCCACGAAGAACGAAAGAAAAAAAAATGAAATCGTGAAACTTGGAGTCTAACGTCGCACGATTACCTGTTAAGGCAAAGGGAGACGATGATTAAAGCAAGTGAATAATGACGGAAGAACTGGTTGAAAGTGGGAGGAAATGGGAGTATCCCGAGAAAACACACGAACACGGTGTTGTCCACCACAAACTTACTCTGCCGGGAATCGAACCAGAGACTCCATGCACCAGAGGTAAGCCAGGGTGTCTACTAAAATTCCACAATGAAATTTCGTGGCCTTTTCTTTACTAAATCATAAAATTTCCTAACATTTTCAAGAGCGAATTTTGGTGCGAATTAGGCAGAATTTTCATTCATGCGATACAAACGTACTTTGCTTGCAATTTGGTAGCGTCTAAAGCCGACCATAGACATTTTTGGTGTTGAATTTTGATGTTTTATAGAACAAAATTTTCCAATCTGTACTTACATTTGCACAGTTAAAAAAAATCGTGACCGAAAAGCTAAATTTCTTGACTTTTTCGTGACTTTCATGATCGTTTTCTGATTTCGTGACTGTTTCGTGACATTCGTGACTGATAGACACCTTGTAAGCGCTCTACCATTAAGCCACAGTGCCCCCAACTTTCACGAAGAAATGGGCATTTAAATAGATTTGGAAAAGAAATCAGTAAATTAAACCATTAAAAATTCCTATTCATTTCGAAGACACCAGAAAAATAATTCCCTATATAAATCAATGGATTAAAAAACAAAGATGGCGCAGGTATTCAAACATCGTTAAATGAACACACTATAAGTAGAGACACGATTTTGTGGTAAATAAGAATTCGTAATTTCGTTATAAAAATATGCGTAAAGTGGGATAAAATCGGTGAATAAAAATTCAATGTAAGAACACACTACTTTAATTGGCAATTACAATTAGTTACCTTGCATTTCACCTTAATTTCCATTCATCAATCATCAATGACATGAATTCAAGCATGACTATATTAAACAATATTTGAGTTTTTAAAAAATAACACTAAGCATCCTCATTGAATAAAAGTATCATTTAAAGAAGAAAGAAAAAAAAAACAGAAAGAGAGAGAACACTAATAGAAAATAATTACTTCAGTGTTCACAGTTTACTTATGTAAACAACACGTAAGCATTGTTTTAATGTTTTCTGGTGTTATTTTTTTTTCTTTAAGTCGGTAAGTATGTCATTGTAAGAAGAGATAGCCCTCTCCACATCAACATTCGAAACTGATGTGTACACTCATGTCTATAAATATATTGTTCTAGGAATATAATTTGATAACGAATTTGCCCGGTATTTCTTATAATGTTAGTATGTGTAGAATCGGCAAAGACATGCATGTGGCAAATTTCATGTCAAAAGAGCAGTAAATAAGAACAATAAAACGAAAATAAAATTTTCTTGTCCATTTAGCAACATTTTATTTTACTTATTATAATTTTGGTATTTATAATTCTTTTCCTATAAAACTTAAAACAAATATACATTTCCCAATTATACACATAGTACCAATATTAAAACTACCCTGCAAAATCATTATCAAGTTATATTCTTACACGAAGACAGTTATAGATATGCGACAATAATTTCGGACATGAGTATACATTAGTTGGAGACACTCTCCAGCGATTTCTGAAGGCTCATCTAACATACCCCGCAACACTCCTTCTATACTATCCACTTCACCAGTGGATAACATTTGGAGCTCATTTTGTAACTGTACGTAAAATTTCAAAAATTCATAGTGGTTTATTTTTTCAAATATGGGAATTTTCATCACATTGCTAGCAATTGCCAAATAACGGTAATGAATAAATCGTAAAAGCGTCGACAAATTGTCACTTTTGCGTAAATTTCGCGGAATATCGAGACTTGTTGCAAATTTCGCTCGCGAGCGTTATATAACCTAACAAATAGTGAAAAATTATATATTGTTTATCGAAGCATGTTGAATGTACACAGCGACAGAAGAGCAAATAGAGAAGCTCGCCATAAGGATATAGAACTTAATATTTATTACATATCGTAACACATATGTATACATTATTCTAGTGTAGCACTATACTATTTGTATGTTGTGTGGATAAGTGAGCATCCGTTTCTTTGTTGTATTTTTTATTTTCCAACTTTTTTTATTATTGTAAACTATAATCTGAATTTTATATCATGTTTAGGTAGTAGATAAGGCTTCTTATAGCCTTACCAGGACATCTTAATAAATAAATAAATAAATATACCAACAATCTAGTGGCAAACAAAATATTTCTTTGTTCAGTAGTAAACAAAATAACGAAATTTATGAACATTAAAATATTCTCTCTTGTTCATCTATTTATGATTCTATATAGTGAATTTTTAACGTCATCTAAAACCCTGCTGTAGACACTGTAACTATTACTTATAGTGTGTTCGTAAATTTATACTTACGAAGTTGATCTTTACATCGGCTACATGATTAGTTGGGTAATTTTGGAACATATCTCATAGACAAGTTTTATAGTATTCATATATTGAGATTATTATTACTATTTCGCCCCTTATACAATATTTGTGCATGGTATGAATCATTCTATCGAATATAGACAATGCATAAAAGTAACTTGCTGTATAAAAATAACTTACCTGACTGATAATCTGGTTGACATGCTCCTGCATAAGACGAGGTGCCAGGAATAACAAAATCATTGCAAAAATGTCAGTTAAAATCTCGAATATATTTGCTGGAAATTTATGCTGTAGTAAGACCAACAACTTCTGCACCAAACTGGCTGGTTGTGTTACATGCATACCTTGTCGATATTCAACAAACTGTTTCATTAATTTTAATATTTCACATATCGTTTCAGCATTATTTTCTGTTGGTTCTTCGTTCCATTTATGTACATGTGAATCTAAGGTCTCCTGCAACGAGTGTGGACAAGATTAATGGCAAATTCAGGTTATTAGAAGAATATATAACCATAAATTTAGAACATTTGAATCACTACAAGAAATTCCATTCCGATCAATATTTTATTTTCAGAGGTTTTTGTAATCGTCTAACTGAAATACTAACTCTGAAACGTGTGTCATTGTTAAGAGTATGTTCGTCATTGTTAGTATCATTAGACGACAAACAACAATAGATACAGTACATTTTTTTTAAACAATATATAAACAAACAACATATCCCACCAGAACAAAAATTATCAATTTATTATTAACAACACATGATATACGTTTTAGACTACAAAAGTATGTTGAGCAGCTGGAACAAATGAAAAGTGAGACTGTTAATTTAATTAAATAATTTTGTGTGCTAGAGTCACGAATTGATGAGTGGGACTAATATGGTCGTAGGAATACATTGGAAATGCATGATATTTCAGTCGCGAATAATGAAAATGTTAACCAAATAATAAAATATATAGGTAATGTGCTTGATTGTAAGTTGGACACTTCTATGATAGACTCTTATCCTAGATTAATAAGTTCTACAAGTAATTCCATTTCAGGCATAATTGTAAAGTGTGCCTGTAGGCAAGATAAGAACACACTCCTTACAAAAGCGAAAGATAAAACATCATCTTTCCAGACTTGATACTGGATTGAAGGTTAATAATCCTATCGATATTAATCCGAACCTTAAAAACAAAAAGAAACGTTGGCTTTACATCGTCAATAAGCGCAAATATCAGTTTATTTCTACACAGGTTCTAAATTACTTCACTACTACATACCAAAATAGCTCTCCAGAATACTTCATTCTTCTGAGGCTTGACAAAACTTGAAAGAGCATTAACTGTGTGTGTTAGCGCTTCTGAAAGCAAATTTCGTGGAACTATTTTGCCATTCAATGCATGAAATAGAAATGGTAAAAATGTTTCACTGCAAGAATGAAAATGGCCAGGAACACCTTTCAAAACTTCAAAGAGGAGTCTTCCAACTCCGGCAACACCCTGGAATAATAAAAAATTCACGTTAATTAGCATAGGAAAGTCTTTATACCACAACGTAACTTAAACAACCACTAGCAAACTGACAAGACCCGTGTTCGATTCTCAGTCCAGTCTGGTACTTTTTCGCTCTTCAAATTTTAACTGAATTGATCTACAGATGATGTAGTTTAAGAAAAATTATTTGAATCTTTCCATATTTTCATTTAATTAATGTTTTAACTTTTCTGCTTCAAACAAAACTGCAGAATAAAAGAATTTTTATCTTGAACAGGAATTAATAAAGAAATTCAAACGAATGCAAAAGCAATATACAGAATTTAAGCGTTTCGGACAATAACGTGATTTACTAGTACGTTTATACTGTATACTTATTGTGAATTGCAAACAATATTTTATACATGTTGGTAACAGAAATAATCTAATCAATAACACATTATCTACTTCTATACATAACAATATATATATACTTACATCCGGATGTCTTTCTAATTGGTCGAAAACAAGACGGAGAAATCTCTCCTTGTCGGCAACTTTACGAACTACGAACGAAAAGCTCTCAGCTGCAAAATTCTTGATATAGTCCGGCCTGTCTCCTCCCAGCAGCGGAGAATAATATTCATAGGTGGTGGCAATGTTTTTCGACAGAAAACGCCATAAATATTTGAAAAGATATGCTAAACAAGTGAAGCTCCATTCCAACTGATCTGGATCTCTTGTGCTCAACAAGTTAACGATGCATTTGAAGAAAGCGGGAAAATACGGATAAAATTCGCTGTGAAGATCCCTTGCTAATGCAACTACCAGCCTAGAAGAAGAAAAGGAAAAAAAAAAATAATAATTAACTAAACTGAAAACACATAAATAAATCAAGTTACTTCATTCTTTATTACGCTCTTGTATTACGATTTTTTTTCTTTTTGTTATAACTAAAAATGTGTTCAGAAACTCAAACTGATTCAATTTAGTAATTGAAAATAAATTATGAACATTCAATATTTATTTATGTATTTTTATTTATTAATTTTACTTTTTAGTTTTTGGTACTATCGAAGTCAGAATTGAAAATAATACTCAAAATACAACTTGGTTAGCAATCAAAGAGACCGCTTCCCAGATCCAGAAGTACATATTTGAAAATATTTAACAGGCTTGTTCCAGCCTTTATTGAAAAAAAAAAAAAAAAAAAAATGAAATGAAATCTTTGAGTTTTACGTCCCACGGTTATGCCGGTTAGGCTAAAGGAGACGGTGATTATGAGAAATGAATGAAATGGTGGAATGAAGAAAGTGGGAGGAAACGGGAGAACCCCGAGAAAGCCCACGCACACGGTCAGCCTTTATTGAAATTGAACAGACGTCAGGTAAATAATACAGAGCTTTCAGCATATCATGGAGGGGGGGAAGCAGCCCCAGCCCAAAATTTGCTTGAGTTCTCCACGGGCAGGATATACTTGCTTTGATATCTGAACGGAACCCTCCAAAGTTATACAGAAATCGGCGCCACTGGCTTCCAGAGTTGGCTAGTTTAACCCCCCCCCCCAAAAAAAAAAGCAAAAATGACACACCGTATCAACTGAAATTTCCTCATATTTTAAACATCTACATCTTTCCTGATACATTGCAAACCCTGAAAACACGAATGTTAGTGATTTATTGAAATCAACATTATTTTCTGGATTTTTATACGAATGAATGATTCAGAGTCAGAGCGAACTCAAATTATTTATATCTGTATTTACTTCTTTAATTGATGTTTAAATTGAAATAAGACGCTATTCTTCTCACTCTGAACTAAATTAGATTTTCTGTAAGATGTAGTCTTTTGAAATTGTGTCCATTTATTTTAATAACTCCGTACATTAATTTTTGTGCAGTCGTGTATATTCTTTTTATCGTTGTAACTGACTTTTAAAATATTAACAAATGCGCACAATCAGTACAACGTATTTTCTCAGGAAAAGTCGGTAGACTCGTCGCCCTTGTAATAAAGCGGTTCTGTGTTCTGGTCCGGATGGATTTCCCTCGAGTGTAAACCGAGTAGTGGTTCGGATTCTATCTTAAGCTTAAGGTTGCCAGATTTTTCAGAAAGTTTTTTTTTTTTTTTTTTTTCAATATTTAGGGAAGAAAATGAAAGGTGTGTGTCTACTACAGTTTACGCTCTATAGAGATCAACGTAACAACCAGAAATGGTTGATTTCTACCACCTCCAGTTTGAAATGCAATGAAATCAAGTTTTACGTCCCGCGATTATGCCGGCTAGGCTAAAGGAGACGGTAATGATGAGAAATGAATGAAACGGTGCAATG
Organism: Thermobia domestica; assembly: GCF_964235325.1. Classification (NCBI taxonomy): domain Eukaryota; kingdom Metazoa; phylum Arthropoda; class Insecta; order Zygentoma; family Lepismatidae; genus Thermobia; species Thermobia domestica. The sequence goes on along the minus strand of NC_137463.1, from coordinate 31,811,454 downwards.
AATAAAGTGGGAGGAAACAGGAGAGCCCCGAGAAAACTCACATATACAGCGTTTCGTCAACCACAAAGTTTACGTGGCGCGAGCTGGGATTGAACCAAGGACCCCCTGCACAAGAAGTGAACGCTCTACCAGTGAGCCACCGCGGCCCCACTTCCGGTTTGAATATCTCCCGCATCAACGAACCTGATTCCTAAATTTTGATCCTGTACATACGGACAAAAATGACGATTTATAAAATAGTTCTTGATATTTTTCTCTTCCCCCGGACGAACATAGTAAACATATAAAAGAGTTTTGGTACACCAAACTCCATAATAAGTTCACTTCTAATACTTTACTTTGTTTACTTACTCAAGAATGGGCTGAAGTGAACAAACGTTTTTGGCTTCCAAGTATTTAATTAGAACTTCAACAATTCGGTCCTTGTGAAGCAGAAGTAGAGCTAAATTTTGGCCATCTTTCCCAAGTTCCTTCCTGAATTCCTCAAAAGATTCTGTACAATTGAGAACGCTCCACTTTTCTAACGTTTCGTTAAAGTAAGTCTCAACTTCCTCCGGCGGCTGAGAGAACGATCCTCGGATTCGGTGGAACACATCTATGTCAATGCCAGCTACACGTTCGGAGAACGTTTGGAACTGAAAAAGAAAAAAAGAGAAAGAAATGGATTCATAAGTCACAACCATAAACACATAAAACAATGATATGCTAAGAAATAATATAATAAATCGACTAACTGAAAAAGTTTACACGGGGTATGTTTAGTACAAGGGGTCCAGAAGCACGTAAAAAACACAAAATTTACAGGAGAAATGAGTGATGCAAGTACTTAGACGTAACATAACGTAACCAAATCTAACCTAACCTAACATAAACTAACGTAAGCTAACCTGAACTAACCTAAACTAACGTAATATTAGTAGAAATAACCGAAATTCTATCATTTTTTGGAAAATTATGCGGGACTCCTACACTAATATAACATAAACTAAACTAAACTAACGTAACCTAAACCAGCCTAACTTAACTTAAACAGAACTACCTAAATGTACAAATTACGATTAGGAGAAATTATGGAACAAATAATAATAATGAAAACGTCACCAGATACGAAAATTATCAACAATATCAGTAAATCAAAATTCTCATACGTAAAAACATCTAGAAAATCCGAAATCTGTGAATGGCTTCCAGGCACTTTATCTCTTTTCCGGCGCATACAGAAACAAGTTGGTTAATGTTTTCCATTCAAGAATTTTATTAGACTATAGCAAGGACTTAATTAATTTGGGCAAACGTTTGAAACCTTCTCGTTTATGCGTATAAATGTTCTAAAATATCCACTATCTTTGTTTATGCGTATACTCCCCATTGCTGACACGCCTGTACCCTACGGACGCATCCCGTCGCTACTGCTTGGGCCTTCCTGCTGCGCTCCTGCCTTGACTCGGTTAAATAATATTCATGCTCTTTAGTGGCCACCTAACACAAGTTGGTTCGTGTTGATGAACTGCAGTTTTTATGTTATACGTCCACACTGTATTTCTACTGGGCTCTCCTGAAATCTATTTCTAAGTGGTAATAGAGCTCCTTATTTAGTGCATGCTCTGCTAAAAGAAATACAAAGCTCTTACTAACCTAAAAATGTAAGGAATGTGCCAAAATTTGATAGAACCGTCTGCTTGAGTAATGTCATTCCAACTACCTAGGAATGTACAGAATGGATAGTGAGGTTAAATATTACAGAAGAGGCCCAGAAAGAAAACCAACCAACCTACCCTATTTTACTTTTAATTCGTTGGTAGCGAAAATTTAACATTGCGCTGCTGGACCCCTATTGTAGCACAATAGCCTGGCTAGTGTTCCATAATTTTAGCTTAGGTCATTTCAAATGTAACTCTACAAACTGAACTCTCATCCGCAAGGTTCTAGAATACAGGTCCCCCTTCCCATTGCGCTGTAATAAAGACAGAAAACAACGAGCCCTGCGGGCACTAACTCGCCTTACACTCGCTAACACTCGCTCTGCAATACTATGTGAAGCAAATTTTAAACTTTGGTACAGAAAGGACCCAACCTAGCGACTAACCTATATGGTGGGACCTGTGTTCTAGAACCTTCCCACTGTGATTCCACGTCATAAATATAACTTGCCCGTTATTTCGAAGGTTATACTGCAAACAAATTCACAACTCACAATTCAACCTTACACTTCCTACTCGTAAAACTATATTAAAATCTTTCTCCATTGCACACATATTTCATCTAATTTTATTTACCCTTGCACTTACTGCTAACCGAACGAATTAAGCCATTTTATGACATTAACTTACCCTGAACGTGTTCTTCTCTTTGTGCCTCGTAGGTTTGGTCTTCATGTTTAAGTTTCTCTTAATCTTTTACTCTAGTGACATTCCGACAAATATGTGTTCTTAAATTTACAACACACACGTGTACTTCACACGCAGGTCCATTTCTTTGAATGCACAGAAAAGGAAGAAGAAGAAAGTTTACTAATGCGTTTGTAATATCAAAGCAGACGGTAAGATCAATATATCCTTTCAAGGATTTTCTTCTCTTACATTTTACTCAATGGAACTAGTTCAGCTTGTTAGATTATACTAAAGTCAGGACAATAAAACGATATATATGAAACAAATATTACTTGGTGAATGTAGTGATTGAAAACAAAATTTTTTACTTGAATATGTTTAGTATTTATATGTTCTTGAATTGTCTCAATATATATGTATAAGGTTCTCAGATCTGAAACTTGTTTGGGACGTTGTTTACTATCTAGTCTCTATGTGGACAAAGAATTGAATGCGAGTCTCATTTATTTCCTTCAAAATGTACACTCCAAAAATGATCGAGTCAACAAGCATTCAATTTCAGTTAAAATAATTGAACACATCCACTGCTCTGATTCGGCCTAGTCGCTTCGATTTAGTCGCAAGGGGAGAGAGTCGATTCTGCCGTTCGACCAAGTCGACCAAGTGAATAGAGGCCTTTAGATATCATTTGTGATTTTAGTGGCTACCTAGTACAAGTTGGTTAATATCCTTTGCACAATTGTATACGTAGACTGACAACCTCCCCCCCCCCAGTTAATCTATATAGAGGAGTATACATGCAATAGACTTATGTATGGATTCGTACAATAAATCTCCACCAAGGGTTCCTCCAGGAATCAATTGGGGACCGCTTGCACCAAACACGCACTGTTAGCTACTAGGTCAGCACGGAAGCTACCTCGTAATAATATATGAGAGTTAAATTTCTTTGAGCCCGCCGCATGGTAAGCCAAACATAGCCTAATATAAACTAACCTAATCTACCTAAACCTCCCCTAACGTGTTTCGTAAGCTGGCGGGGTTAATGAGATTTATGCCCGAACGTGATGTAAAGTCTACATTAGGCATTTCAAAAAGAAGATTGTTAGGTAACTTTCGTCTGTACAACTTAGGAAATACCACATTCATGAAAACGTAAGCCTACACGTTTTACTAAGCTAAGCTAACGAATGTATTAATATAACCACTACACTTGTGCTTTTAATTACACTTGTGATTGATTTTTTTACAAGCATAAACACACAATCATAATTTTGTGTACACATGAAGCAAGCTGTACGGGGATGCTACAGTGTAACATAAGTTGCAGTAGCGTAGCCAGGATGTGTGTTTGGGGGGGCAAGTGCTGTTATAGGCATATATAGAAAAATTACAAACAAAAAAATATATAAACATAAAAATATATAAAAAATTACAAACATCAAAGTCAAAGTACATTGTCGGACCTCTTTGGGGGGGGCCCCTCCGGGCCCCCCCTTCCCTACGCCACTGATAAGTTGCTACTACAAATTCCATCCTCCTTCGTTTGACTCAGTACGGTAACTGAGTAGTTTTAATCGTGCTACCATGCAAATAAAAGGTAAAGTATTTCCGTATCCTGATTTATTATAAAGAAATTTACAAGGATATACACACATACACACGCACATAAAAAAAAATCATTTCGTGTTTCCAAGGGTGCCGATTTCTCTGTAAATTTGGGGGCTATTCAGATGCAGACGGCATATATATGAGGAATTTAAGACAAAACAATGCCAAATTATGCCAAATATTGCATATTTACAAATACAATGAGGGGGACTACATGATCTTTGGGGCGACCGGGCCCCCTGGCCCCCAGGATCGGAGACCTTGCATGTATCCCTATTTTTCAACTGTTATGTTTCTCTCTTCATGGCTATGACGTCATACTCCAACTTTATTTCAGTTTCTCGACAAACTTGGGTAGAAAATAAATAGCCAAACTAGCAATAAATCGATTCTCGAACAATTAGCTAACACTCACGTACACTGACACTCCGTAATGGATGGGTTAACGCCATGCCAGTGGTGGATTACCAAATAGGCCCACTAGGCACGTGCCTAGGGGTGGCAACTCTTGGGGGTGGAAAATCTTTTCTCCAGAATATAAAAAATGTCTTACGTACGCAGTGACAGCCAGGCGACAAAGAAGACTGATTGAAACTCGCATAGTCTCATTGCCTGTACAATGTCAGTCTTTAAAAGCAGTTCAGTAACTGATGTGGAAGCGGTTACATCGGATGAACTATGTGAAACGAAATATGTTTGTACAATAGTGTGGGTTTAGTGTAGGAAGAAAGTGCACTTAAAGTTATGTCTCCTGAGTTCGTAGGAGTTAGCGATTGTGACAGTGAGAGTGCAAATTCCGTTAGTGACGATCGTGCCGAGTGGTGTCTGAATGAGTCTACAATTGACATTCTTCTAAGACGTGGAATTAATCACAATACTGAAAACGATCTGCCTTATGCAGAGTTGTTTTGACGTACGACTAGTGTCATACTAAAGACTTGACTACTGCAGCAAATATAGACTATGTTATTCGAACTCTTTAGTATAGCACTAATCACACGTCAAAACGTCTGTGCATAAGGCCCGATATTTCGAAATTGCAAAGATTCATAGTAGGCAATAGGCAAGACAAGATTTTTAAATAAGAGTGATTTTTTTTTTTTTTTCGTAAACTTCTAAATCGATTTTGCGGAATTATTTGGTATATTCGTGTAGCACTGACGCCGTTTATTGTGCATCATGTAGGTTGTTCAAAGGCAAGACAAAGATCGAAACTCACGGAATTTCAGACCGGAAAAACATTTCAAATATTCTAGCATCACACAAAAATTCTGAACACAAAAACTGCGAACAATGCAGAAATACAGAAATCTGTTGGGAAGGTCGAGAACCATTTTCAATCACATATTCAGATAGAACTTACGTACTGGTTCAGTGTCTTAAAAAGAGTTTTTTTTCTGACGTAAAGAAGTTGACAGGTCGCGGGCTTCCTTTACGTGGTCACGAAGAAGAATTCAATTCTCTGCATAACGGGCAATACATGATGTCTTTAGAGCTTATTGCCGAATTTGATCCATTTCTTGCGGAACACATTGAACGGTATGTAAATCCGGGGGAAAGGTCATACAAGCTACTAGTCTTCTACAATTTTTGATGAAGTTATTGATCTACTTGCTGATAGAGTGAGAAAATAAATTATTAATGACATAAAACAAAGCAAATATTTCTTCATAATAATTGATTCAACTCCAGGTATTTCTCATACTGATAAGTTATCTTTTGTGCTAAGATATGTAAATAAAGAGGGTAAACCTGTTAAAAGGTTTCTTTCGTTTCTGTCAAATCCAGGTCACAAGTCTGAAAATCTACCCGAAGCTGTAATAGATATTTTGACCAGACATTCTATTGACCTTACTAATTGCAGAGGTCAGTCGTACGACAATGTCAGCAATATGTCGGGGGCATATACAGGTTTACAGGCTCGAATGAAAGGAATAAATTCTAAAGCGTATTATGTGCCCTGCGCAGCTCATTCTTTGAATTTAGTCGGAAGTAGTGCAGCAAGCAGTTGTAAGGAAGCATGTGCTTTTTTCAATATGCTTCAAAATATTTACATTTTTTTCAGTTCAGCAAAACGCTGGAACTTACTTGCGTCTTTCGTGTATCCAGGAACGAAACCACTAAAATCTTTATCACAGACACGTTGGTCAGCACGAAAATCTTTGAAATGAAATCGTTGAGTTTTACGTCCCACGGTTATGCCGATTAGGGTAAAGGAGACGGTGATGATGAGAGATGAGTGAAATGGTGGAATGAAGAAAGTGGGAGGAAACGCGAGAACCTCGGGAAAACCCACGAGCACGGTGTTTGTCCACCTGGTCAGCACGAGAGGAGGCTTGTATATGTATATGTGAAAACTGGGATATTGTAACTCAGACCCTTACTCATGTAAGCGATGATCCTTTTGAGAAACCTCTAGTTCAAATGAGGACTTATCCCTCTGAATCAACTAAGCAGGCTGGAAACAACTTTCATGATCACTTTTTGGAATGATATACTGCAGAGATTCCAGAGTGTCATCGTGAAATTACAAAGTGTCAACATAGATTTAACAATAGTACATGTTGAATCACTTGTGAACTTTATAACTTCTCTTCGTGACATGTTCGACTCTTATGAGCAAAAATCCATGGAGAAAACAGATATGGATTACGAGTGTGGTTATAAAAGGTTTAGAAAACGTAACTTCAAGTCGACGAAGTAAGAGACAATGAGGTTCTAGCAGGAAGAGAAAAATTTAAAGTTGAGGTGTTTCTTCCTATTCTTGATAAATTGCACGTTGAATTAATTAGAAGAAAGAAAAACTATAAAATAATGTCTGACAACTTCATGTTTTTTAGTAAGTTTCTGCAAAGTTCTTGTCATTTCGGAGCTCGCAGCCAACTTTCAGGCAGCATATGAAACTGATCTCGAATCAACATTTTCAAATGAATCGTGTACATTTTGCGGGACTTTCGAAAACCAGAGGAATCTGTGACGCACCAGCAGAAATGTTAGCATTTATACGGAAAGAAAAGTTGCAGTCTGTGTTTCCAAATATAGAGATTGCATTAAGAGTATTTTTGTGTACTGCTATAACGAACTGTTCAGCTGAATGTTTTCGGCACTAAAAAGACTGAAGACTTATCTCCGTTCAGCGATGTGTAATAAAAGACTGAACGAGTTATCTATTCTCCACATCGAAGCATACATCTTGGCTGATGGACACATCAACTTTGAAGAACTTATATACGAGTTTGCAGTAATCAAAGTGAGGCGGAAGCACCTTCATTTATGACTCGTGAATTTAATTACTCAATACATTACATAATTTTAGGTATAGCACATACATAAAATGAATTGTTTGTACTAGGCCTATTACTTTTATTATTGATTTTTATACTTCACATCTTATTTTAGTATGTTCAGTAATTTTATATTAGCCTTAAAATACTGCAAATACTATTTTTCTTTTGAGAAGGGCGCCAAGTTTGTGCCTAGGGCGCCGACGAAGCTTAATCCGCCACTGGTTAACGCAATTCAAAATTTGGGATTAAGTTTGCAATGGCAGTTATAACGATTTTTTGTATTCTTTTTGTGTTGTGTTCCTGAACACTGAATTTTGCGAAGATTAGTACGGATTGGCTTCCCAAATTCAGTATTTCATTTCTGGAATACACGCGGCATAGGTTACAATGCCCAGCCTAACTCCTTATCAGCCTTCATAAGAATTGCGGAGCGTAACACAACGCTAATTTTGATTTCATTGACGGAAACCAAGTCCCATTACATATCTGGCAATCTGGGGAAAACAAATTTGACTTAACACGCTGAGACGCATAGGTCTGATTTGGCACGACTCAGCGTTGATGATTTTTCACTGACGATCACGACAGAGTGTTTACTTGGGTCAACCTGAACTAGAGTACCAATGTAAAAAGTCTTAGGTCGAATTAGATATCAGCCTTTGCAAGAATTGCTTATCGTAACACAATGCAAAACATGCAGGGCCTTATGCAGAGTTGTTTTCATGAATGATTAGCGTCATACTAAAGGTCTGACTACTACAAGAAACCTATGTTAGTCAAAATTCTTTAGTATGGCACTAATCATGCGTCAGAACGACTCTGCATAAGGCCCGCAAAATTCAATTACAATCTCAATGCCTATATTCACAAATTAAAGTGCATATTTTGCGTAAGAAATGTGACCATAATTTTCATCACACATATGATTAACTGAATTACTTTCCAAGTGTACTAAATTTAGACAAGTGAGTAAAATTGCATTACTGAGACTTGAGTAGTTTCTGAGTTATAAGTTGTTGCAGTGATGTGAAATTCATGATTTTAAAAACTGAACAGATGTGCAGGTTTTGTGTTGATATAGTATCTCAGGCATACAATTTATCTATGTTTCATCAGAAGAAGTGCAATCAAATGGCAAGAAATTCGAGATATTATATCAACACATTTAACATTACATTCGTGTTATTTTGATTTTTGCTACAATATATTCACTCCAATGGCACCAGTGAAGTCCCAGTCAAGAAAACTCTTATAACTCAGAAACTGCTTGAGTTTCAGTGATGCAATTTTACTCATTTGTTACTACACAACTATCGTCTATTTTGTGCAAATTTAGGATTTTTCACTTCTGTCCTTCCTGAGATATTTGATGGTAAAAATACACGATTTTCAAAAATTCGCAAAGTTTAAAAATTTCAATATATATATATATATATATATATATATATATATATGTGTGTGTGTATATGTATATATATATATATAAGGTTCTCAGATCTGAAACTTGTTTGGGACGTTGTCTATTATGTATTCTCTATGTAGACAAAGAATTGAAGGTGAGTCTTATTTATTTCATTTCAAAATGTTAATCCCAAAATTGCAATTTCTGGGTTTCCAACCCCAATGTTCAGAGCTTCTTTTCTCGACGTTCTGAAGCACGTCTCAATGTGCACAGAACATGGAATATTGTACATTCCATTATCTTTCATAGCTTCCATTCTTGGTTTGAACTCATTATCTTTAAAACCTAAAAAGTTACAGCGTTTAACGGAATGCACTAAAAAGTTGAAAATGTGCTCAGGCGCCTATACAAAATGGCCGATACGACCTGTGCGGCTAAAAAGTAAATGAATGCCCGTTTTCAACTCATTAAATGTGGTACAAACTTAGGTAAAAAATTAATAAAAAACTCAATTTTGTCAGCAACCATCATTGATCGATTTCATTTGGATTGCTCCATAAATAAAACGCACACTGTAATATGTTAAATAGTAATATGTATTTGGCATTGTTAATGAAGTTTGTCTTCTACCTTTTAAGAAATATCACACACACACACACATACACACACACACACACACACACACACATATATATATATATATATATATATATATATATATATATATATATATATATATATATATATATATATTATATATATATATAGATAGATAGATAGATAGATAGATAGATAGATAGATAGATAGATAGATAGATAGATAGATATAGATATAAGGTGTTTCAAAATAACACCGACAACGTTTGGGAGGTGATTCCTGATATCAAGATAAGACAAAAAGTATAGACCAACTTGGGTGCACAAATGCTTCCTTTCGGAGTTATGGGCTGTCGAAATAATGAAAAATTGAACTTTAAATATCCATAGCTCCAAAGCTATGGGAACTATCGCAGTCGGGTCAAGACTTCACTCAGGAACTAGTATGTGCCCTATACAAATATCCATGTTTCAGTATCCTGCAGTACTTCCGCAACAATTTTTATAAAGGTAGTTGGTGAGTACTTCAAATTATATGCCCGGAGTCAAACTCCCTGTATAAAAACTGTATAGACTGTATAGAGGAACACCCATATATATATTCCAGAAAATCGAGAGAAACTAGGATCGATGCATTTTATACAACTGAAAATATTTGAGCATGTTCAGGTTTTTCACATGAACACACTGAAGTATTCCCAGTTCTAGAAAACATACAGATCCTACATTTTTTCTGTTTTCTCGAATTTGCTGTAAATGGACAAGAGCCGTTTTGGAACTGAACGACGACATATGTTTGTGTGTATGGTTGTCCGGAATATAAATCTATATCGTTGGATTAGCATACTTCTAAGCAACTTTACCAAAAAGAGCGAAGTCTGGAAAATATCGTAAGTTATTTAGTTATTTAAAATTTTTAAATGTATATCCTAAGGGAGAAGGATAGGGTTCTGAGTAGAAATATTCGTTTCAAATGTAGGGAAAAGATTGAAAATCTCAGGAGTTCCTCATTTTGGGAGGATGAAACTCGATATGTAAACTCATTTTTAAAAGCAAGTTCTCATACTCATATGATTTATGAGAAAGTACTTCGGGGATTAGAGACCCAGTGGCGGCGATTGGACGTTAAAAGTAGGGGGGCAAGACATGATCTGGATATTCGACGAAAGCTTGTATAACTAATAGGATACTATCTTTTGCAGCTAAAATATCGTATTTCATATTTTATTAAGTAAATTGACAAGAGCAACGCAAGTAGATACTAGCCCTTTGTAGTCTTAAACAATGAAATTGTAAGAATAGATTTGATTCCTTGCTCATGAACATCTTAAAATTCAGTCTGGAAAATTGTGTGATTAGGTTATTTAATAACATATTTGCGAAAGAAATAAATGGAAAGGATAAAAGTAATCATAGTAATAAATAATGAAGGTTGTTTTGTAGAAGTTATATTGAAACTGGGGATTATTGAAAAACTTACATTTTTAATTCCACACATGCCATTAAACGTATGTTATTACTCTTAGAAAATGAAAGACAGTAAATACTACAAGCATATGCTACGATATTTAAAGAAATAAGCAATTGCAATATTAATTGCTTTGGATTGCAATTAAAATGCAATTCCTGTAGCTATCTTAACTCCACGGGAAAACAAATAACCAATATGTACTCACACAACAGTAAATATTATATGGCACCATTTTTTCTATGAACCAGTAGTACATAGGAAAACTTTACATTTCCAAATGAAACTATATACACTAAGGAGTCACTTCAAAAAAGTTGGGGGGCAACTGCCCCCTGTTTCGCCCCTAATCGAAGCCCATGTAGACACCTCTAGGGGTGGCAAGGGGCAGACGTAAAAATAATCGAAAACTACCGATACTAGAATCGGATCTATAGTTTCCGGGATCACTGAGATGAATAGTGGCACTCTCGAAACATTTTAAGTTCAAGATCAGACAACATTAGCATGGGTCATGGGGACTGAGAGTGGGTGAAAAATAAATTGTCCAAAATGACCTAGATTAGTCTCGAATTCAGTTTTCAGGATTGCTAAGCTGATTGGTGATAGTGCCAATGATATTTAAGCTCAAGTTTACCCATGAACGTACATGTCAGCGGCGTTGCTCGTGGATATTTATTTTATTCAAATATTTACTTTTGACATAGGCAACACTAAAGTTACTGCTTGTCGCTATTTATTCTACTTGGTTTGTTATTTTCCGACTCGGCACTGCCTGTCGTTATCGTTAACATTTTATTTTCAATACTACTCTTTCCAATTTTTCAAGAAAATGGCCCCGATTTCGCGAAAAGTGCAAGAATTCAAAATTGTAGAGTATAACTTTGTCTTTCCAAAAGAAGAAAGATGGTCAAAATCGGTCCATAAATGGCCGAGTTATGAGCGTTTAAAGAAGATCATGATCCACCATCTTGAATCCAATATGGCCGACCAAACGACCATGAACCAGATCACGTGACCGAAAGAAATTAACTCTTTTTTAAGTGGGTAATGATACCCAGCAGTCAAAATGAGGGCACATATAATGTACACGTGACACAGGCTAGCGCCTACACTAAAATCAATACCATTAACTTGATATACGATACGATACGATACGATAACGATATCGGAGAGACCAAAGACTGGAAGAGACCATTGGCTATTTGGAATTTTTTGATGCATAACCTAAGAAGGGTTCAAAGCCAAAGAGATAGTTTGGAATTTTTACTAAAAAAATAGAATACCTCACGATCTCTTCATATTAGGAAGAGAAAGTACATTTTTAAAAATAGGTTGAAAAAAATTCTTTAAAAAATCTTCTTAAAAAATACTGTTGGTGTAGGACACCTCTAGGGGTGAGAAGTGAAAATAATCGAAATGGACCGATATTAGTCTCGAACCCAGTTGCCGAGGTCACTGAGATGAATAGTGATCAGGGATTATTTCAGAGGGTGACCCAGAGCTACGATATTTTCCCGGGAAATACATCTGATTGTGCCCAATATGGGTTTCCAGTGTTGTTGTACTAGTTTCATTCCATGCGTGTTGAAAGTCCCCCGGATTGAATCTTCTTGAGATCATCACTTATACTGGCAGTAATGAATTTGGAAACTTATGCACACAATGCTCGTAAGTCAAGTATAATGCGACAATCGGAATGGATATTTACAAACCCCTCTCTTTTGAAAATGCACGTTAGGTCATATGGTATACAAATGTGAGTGCGGCTCCTAAGGAAACTAGGACCTTTTCTAAAACTACATAGTAATGTTTTCAAATGTTTGAAACTTTTGGGTGGCTCCTCGGAGCCTCATAATAGGAAGACCTATTGAGCGAACAGAGCGTTGAATTTGATGCGCCTTTTAAGACTTCTATATTTCACTTTTTGTTTCATACTTTTATCTCAAACCTATATAACTTATAATACAAGCACTATACGTTTTATTTGCAACACCCTATGTATATGAGCAGCTCGATCGAACATAATAGTAAGCGTCACTTAAGATGAAATTCAGTTATTACATGGAATGGGTTAGAAGGAGAAGCACAGAACATTATGTAGGTAGCTTAATTTCGGAAATATGCATGCAGAAATCAGGAGAAGTTTGTTTGTTATGTGTCATCGCATTGAATTGCATGGAAATGGTCAACCTTCTTTTCCAATTTACTTGAAAGTTAGTGACACACATACACACACGCACACACACACACACATACGGGTGCGTCATTTATAATGTCAAACCTTGATGACGGAGAAACCGAAAGAGAGAGAGAGAAGCGAAACTTTGTACGAAGCAACTATACAAAGGGGCACATTAGTAGACGTATTATTTGGCATCATCGGATGATCAGTGTTGTCAACCCAATATAAAGTTATGATTTTTTAAATGGAACGACCTAAATTGTATTTCATAATTGAATTCAACACTAAAAAGGAAGACGAAAGATATGCCACTCGCAGGTCAGTATTGCAAACTTCTCGAGAAATAACGTTAAATATGTGTCACATTTAAACGCCTTTTGCACACACAGGGAGTGAGGTACACACTAGTTTTGCACAATAATTTAAATATTGGCCAGAACGGTTTAGATTGACACCAAGTTTAGATGGGTCCGTTAAACAGTGTTGAAATAACAGAAAAGACAAAAATCGAGTTTGGATATGGTGCAATAACTCCGAAAAGGCCATAAGTACATTAAGGTTTAAAATTTATAGGACAATTTGGTATGTCATAAGAAGCATTCTTACGTTTATTTGAAGTCGATAAGTCAAGTACTTACCGAGATATTCGGAATTTTGTAAGCTAAGAATTTTGTGCTGTAGAAGTTGGTAACGCTGTCAGCTTTTACAAAATTCCGAATGTCTCGGTAAGTACTTGACTTATCGACTTCAAATAAACGTGAGAATGCTTCTTATGACATACCAAATTGACCTATAAATTTTAAACCTTAATGTACTTATGGCCTTTTCGGAGTTATTGCACCATATCCAAACTCGATTTTTGTCTTTTCTGTTATTTCAACACTGTTTAACGGACCCATCTAAACTTGGTGTCAATCTAAACCGTTCTGGCCAATATTTAAATTATTGTGCAAAACTAGTGTGTACCTCACTCCCTGTGTGTGCAAAAGGCGTTTAAATGTGACACATATTTAACGTTATTTCTCGAGAAGTTTGCAACACTCACCTGCGAGTGGCATATCATTTGTCTTCCTTTTTAGTGTTGAATTCAATTATGAAATACAATTTAGGTCGTTCCATTAAAAAAAAAAATCATAACTTTATATTGGGTTGGCAACACTGTTCATCCGGTGATGTCAAATAATACGTCTACCAATGTGCCCCTTTGTATAGTTTCTTCGTGCAAAGTTTCGCTTCTCTCTCTCTTTTGGTTTCTCCGTCATCAAGGTTTGACATTATAAATGACGCACCCCCTATATATATATGTCGGGTGTTGCAAAATAAGTGTTACAACTCTTGGGAGGTTACTCCTGCCACTGAGACAAGAAAAAAGTTCTCTTGAACTTTCGGCTATCGGACATAGTTTCAGATCTACAAGGTGCCGAAAGCGTGGGAAAATGACTTTCGGAAGCCAATAGTTCGGAAACTATCCAACGGAAAGAGGGCGGGTAAAAATTTACTGAAGAAGTCATACCTGCTGTATTGAATTTTGCATGTTTCACAATCCTACCATGCAAGCGCAAGGGATTCCCCAAAGAAACGTAGAGAGTCCCGGATAATCTGCCAAATGAAAATTGGTCTAAATGGATATGAATTGATAGGGTATCTATCAGGTAACAATAATTCGTTTGTATTAAGTCGATATCTGGAACAAATACAAAATGGCGGACACCTTCATGCTCGTTGTGTGTGGTTGCATAATCACCAGGTACGGATGCTGGCGAACAGTGACGTTCTGAGTATTAAGTGTAGCGAATTTATACTCAAATTCTATACAAAGACATCTGGAGTGTCGACAGAGCACAACAGATGAAGCAGGGTGATTCACATGTGTGGAAACACTTAACAAAAAATGCCCAGAAATGCACTCATAGTCAGTAAACATGAGTGCCAAACGTCGGAAATGTAAGGATTAGTGTCAAGAACATGAAAGCCATTGCAAATTTACCAATAATATTCCTTCAAACCGATGCAATGTGATGCACACGGTTGCATACCAATAAGGATGCAACAACTGAGGCCAAGGTGAAATTGTCAAGGGGACTCACAAAAAGGAACTGGATGAACTAAATAAATGTCACTATTGGGATCGCATGATCGATATTGAAATGTGGCCAATGTGTGTGTTGATATCGACGTGTAGCTAATGAACAAATGTCAACATATCCCACTACTGCTGGGACACCGTCCCACGTGCGAAAAATAGGAAAATAACTACTCGGGTCTTGAATATGAGGTCGTGGGCTCGCAGTAAGATTGGAAACTGCGACCACGCGAGCGAAAGCGAGCGCTCTAGCTCTTATGCTTTGAGGGAGCCTCACTTTCTCTGTATTTATTTCTTTGCGGGGTACCCACTTTGTTTGGCAAGCGCTCTTGTACAGCCTCCCGACATGCTTGTGTGTTTCACTTTGTTATTCCTACTGCACAGTTGCAAACAATCAGAGCTTTAAGACGTTTCTTCCTATTTCTAATGTCGTTTTATTTTCCATATCTATGGTGTTCCAGCAGTAGTGTTACATGTGCCAAATTGGCTCATTTTCGTCTTTGTCTTGGCATGTGCACTGTGTGTAAGATACGAATTTCTGGAGGTATTTTCCTATATTTCGAGTACGTCATATATCCCAGAAGACGTGGGACATGATACAAGTTTGTTATTTTCACGCTCTATCAGAATTTGAGCCATGATTTAAGAAATTTCTTTTCATATGAGTCGACTGTGGGACAATGTCCCAACCAAAGAGGGACATTGATACAATCGTGTTCTAGTTACGTTCTACCAAAAAGTGCAGCGGACGTAATAGCAGAATGTATAACGTTGTTTTCCTAGTTTTCGCATGTGGAACGGTGTCCCAGCAGTAGTGGAACATGTTGACATTTGTCCATTAGCTATATGTTGATATCAACACACACATTGGCCACATTTCAATATCGATCATGCGATCCCACTACTGACATTTCTTTAGTTTACTCAGTTTCTTTGTGAGTCTCCTTGCACAATTTCAACTTGGCCTCAGTTGTTGCATCCTTATCTGTATGTAACCGTGCAAATCATATTGCATCGGATTGATGGAATATATGCCTATTGGTGAGAATTGGCAATTGCTTTCATGTTCTTGATGCTATTCCTTATATTTCCGACGCTTAGAACTCACGTTTACTGACTATGAGTGCATATCTGGGCATTTTTTGTTAAGTGTTTCCACACATGTGAATCACCCTGCTTCATCTGTTGTGCTCTGCCGACACTCCAGATGTCTTTCTACAGCATTTGAGTACAAATTCGCTACACTTAATACTCAGAACGTCACTGTTCGCCAGCATCCGTACCTGGTGATTATGCAACCACACACAACGAGCATGAAGGTGTCCGCCATTTTGTATTTGTTCCAGATATCGACTTAATACAAACGAATTATTGTTACCTGGTAGATACCCTATCAATTCATATCCATTTAGACCAATTTTCATTTGGCAGATTATCCGGGACTCCCTACGTTTCTTTGGGGAATCCCTTGCGCGTGCATGATAGGATTGTGAAACATGCAAAATTCAGTACAGCAGGTATGACTTCTTTAGTAAATTTTTTATCCGCCCTCTTCCCGTTGGATAGTTTCCGAACTATTGGCGTCCGAAAGTCATTTTCCCACGCTTTCGGCACCTTGTAGATCTGAAACTATGTCCGATAGCCGAAAGTTCAAGAGAACTTTTTTTCTTGTCTCAGTGGCAGGAGTAACCTCCCAAGAGTTGTAACACTTATTTTGAACACCCGATATATATATAGTCACTCATAGCGTAGTCGCTACCGCTCTCGCCTTCGGTGCGAGTAGGGATGCGCACGAGACAAGATTTGTGGCTATCTCGTCTCGAAAATGTGCTGTAAAAGTGATGTCTCGACTCGAAAAATGTATATTTCTCTATTGGAATAGCCGTGTCTCGACTCGAATTTTGTCAGGAAAATCCTGTCTCGACTCGCCTCGTGCGCACCCCTAGGTGCGAGCCGTCCCGGGTTCGACTCCTGGTGGAGGCACTCGGTTGAAAAAGTGTAAAACGATTTTTCAGGCCAGCCACCCGGAATGACGTTTTCCTGGGTTTGCCTCATTCACACCAGGCAAATGCCGGGGTGGTACCTAACTTATAGGTCCCAGGCCGCTTCCTTCCTTTCCTTCCCCAATCCTTTCTTCCTTTTCCCCGGGTAGTGTGCTTACCGAGGGACGTCATCCCTCAAACGTGACAGGCTAAATGGCCTTAGATGCTGAAAGCCCAGAAATCTAAATCCTCAAAAAGTCGTGCAGAGATAAATATCTCAAACTGTATCATGTTTGACACATGGTCAAAACAGGGGCGTAATTTCAGACTTCGCTTGAGGAGGACAAGAGCACCACCTACATAAGACTTTCACGTTTTGTACTAGTATATTGGTAAACAATCTATTATAGTATATGTATTCCTCAAAATCTTGGGGGGGGCAATTGCCCGCTCCTGCACCCCCTAAATGACGCCCCTGGGTCAAAACATAGGAATTATTGCGGCCCAAACATGCATTCCAACGTGACACCGAATCGTTCATGCCCTTTGGAAAGAAATGTTACTTCAGGTTACCTAACCAGGTAACCGTAGCCTATTTTACCTCTTCTAGTGTATCGAAACGCCATGCATGGATGAGTCCACACAAATGATATTTGGAAGGGGCTAAATCGGTACTATACGGAGAATGATCAAGAATTTTGCTGTTAAAACACATGATATAATACGTTGGGCTGCATGTGGTCGTGCATTATCGTGCAGTAACAACACCCCCACATTTTCGTTTTTGACGTGTGACTGCTTTCAGTCTGTCCATGGTTTGGCAGACGTGTCCGCAGTAATGCTCTTTCTCTTTGCTAGAAATTCAATATGAATAAGACCCTGTCGGTTCCAAAACACAGCAACCATTCCTTTCTTGGCAGATGCCGTGGTCTTGAATTTCGTGATTGGCGGTGACGATGGATGTTTTCATGTCGTGCTCTGGCGTTTTGTTTCAGGTCTTCATCGAGGTACTGTGGTTTTGTTGCTCGTTGTGAGCGATGAATGAATGAATTCCCTTCGTGGGTATATAGCGTGAGATGGATCAGAGAAATGCCCATTCTAAAGTGTTTTTGATCCTCACTCAGAGGTTTTGGCCTCCAGCGTGCACACATTTTCCTGATGCCAAGTTGGTCGTGGACGATCCTCCTCACTGAACCGTATGAGATTTGCAGTGGATCTGTAATGACTGCAACTCTACTCATCTGTCCACACGCATCATCACATCAACGTCACACACATTCCAATCGATGATGTACATTGCTGGTCTGCAACTTCTGTCATCATCTGTCACAGTCCATCTACTGCTTGCAAATGCGTTGCACCACCCTACGTTTGTTTCTGTTACATAACACTCTCTCCATAGACATCCACCAATTCTTAATGAATACCAGATGGTTTCTGTCCCTTTCCCCAAAAAACAAATAACACTGCGCACCCCCTTCTGGGAGTAATGTTCAAGTCCATGTGCTATCTTTAAATTACTCTAGGTATTGATGGGGTTAACATAGAAGGCTGTAATTGCCATCAAAGTTCCCTCACCTTGGTATCTGCAACATACAAATAAATAAATAAATAAATGCGTAAGAAAAATAGGCCTAAATCTTAACTCTGTTTTGCCCACTGGTTTAATGGTTAGCGCGCGCCTTTGGTGCACATGCTCCCGGGTTTTACCCATGGTGACAGCACATTGAAATTTGAACGCATTAAGGTGGTTCGGATCCTGTCTTAAACTGTAGTTCCACGATTGATATAGCTTCAATGCTAAAAACGAACGCTAAACTTTAATAAACCAACAAATGATGAAATCCAGGGAAGCGCGGAAACCAACCACTAAAATTAAAAAAATAAAATCTTGAAGAAGTCTTCATTTATCAAGAAACAGAAAATTGTTGTAAATTATAACAATGATATATAAATATATAAATTAAAATTTAACATTTTTGTCCCAAAGAAACTTAAGAAAATCCGGAAAACCCCAAAAAACAATTAAATCCGAAAATCAATTAAAAAATACAAATGAAATGAAATCTTTCAGTTTTAAGTCCCACGTCATGTCGCCTAGGCTAAAGGAGACGGTGATGATGATGAATGAATGGAATGGTGAAATGAATAAAGTGGGAGAAAACGGGAGAACCTTGAGAAAACCCGCGCACACGGTGTTTATCAACCACAAAGTTCATTTAGCGCGAGCTGGGATCAAACCTGGGACCCCGTGCGCCAAAGGTGAACGCTTTACGACTGAGCCACCGCGGCCCCAAATTCAATTAAACTCACAGGGCTCAGGTGGGTAGGTTTGCTTTTAAAAATGTCTTTTTTTCAGATCCTGACATTGAGCCTGGGCCCGGACTCCTTTGGCCCTGCATAAATATGGCCTGGCTCGGGGAAGGCTCTCCATCGACATAAGTAGTTTTAGGTTTTACATTAGAATTTACTATATTGTTGACCAATTATATGAAACTCAGTGGTGGAGAAATAGGTCTCCTGACCTCACTAACACCGCTGTTATGTTAGGCTGTTCGATAACTCCATTTTCTAGAAACGTGCATTAAACTTGTAAACAAATAAATTAATACTGACAAAAGAGGAAAATAGAATATTTACAACGTTTATTTACATATACTCGAAAGTATTTTTCCAGAAGAATGAATCATTTTAGATGAACGAATTCATTTCCAATGAATTTCATAGTTCCGTGAAATAATTAGATCTAATTATAAAATTCTGAACACAAAAGAAAATTCTTACTACTTTCGCGCCAATGTGGCTCAACTCCGCTTTTCATTGAATGTTCTTCAAACTAACGATACATTCTAGGACCTTAAAAAATATCCATTTATGGAAAATGTGCAATCGTAATATAATGCAACGTATTTTTCTTTCTTTCTTTCTTTCTTTTTTAAAGTATTTCCTTCTATATATTTTCTTAAAGAATTGTGATGGTGAGACTTTGGAAAGTATTGTGGATGTCAGAAGATGGCAAATAGTTTTGTTACTGATATCATATCGCAAATTCACAAAATTATACTGACTATCCCAAGCTGAAACAAATTTTTGAGTTATGTTAATGCAAATCGATATGTAATAGGACCCATTCTCTTGGAGTATTTGCTCCAGGAACTGCTAAAACGTACGAACTAGGTAAGTTTCGTTGGTTTCAATTTTCATGTTCAAATTGGAATATAGCAGTCAAATCGTTATGATAGTAGATAATAGTTACGGTATTTCATTCTCTAATTTAAGTTTCTTTGATTTTTTTTTTCAAAAATAATAATAATAATAAAAACGATTGTTCTTAATGTAATTCTAACGGATCCTGTGTAATTGAACAAGGAGGGAATGGAAATAAATTCAATCCAGCAAGACTAAGCTAATGGGACAATTTATGGACAACCATTCGTAAAGGACATGATGAATCTTCAACCTTCTAATGCGAAGTATACCTAGGTGTAAGACCAAAGGATTAACTACAAGGTTGTAGACAATGGCAAACGTTTAAGGTGGTCCCTCTCCTTTGGTTTCTACAGCTATTTAGTTTTAAAATTTGTAATGATTCTGAATCGTCTGTTACACAAATTTTATAATAATTGAATTATTTTTGTATCTTCCATATTAGAAATATGCAAGTCTGAATAAAATTTAAATGAAACCAGTTGAGAATGCTCCAAGTGCATTGCCAGAAACAACTTAAAAAGAATGGAAAGATGTAGCGGGAAGGATAACTGTCATTGTTCCTACATGTAAAAGTAGATCTTTTTATCCACACCTTCTACTCTTTCTCGCAAAATATCATCTCTCTATGACTTAAGGTTCCCGAGGTATGGCTCCTTAAATCTCCCGAAACTCGAACTCTTTTGACCAACATCTGGGGAATAGTGGCCAGTTGGCCACTGGCCACCTATTACTTTTTGGTGCCAAAATGTTCACCATCCTCTTAGGTATTGATCAACACCAATGTGATCTCTCTGTGACTTACAACTCCCGAGATATGGCTCCTTAAATCTCCCAAAATCGGAACTATTTTTGGCCCAATATAGAGAAATGATATTGGTGTTAATCAATACCTAAGAGGATGGTAAACATTTTGGTACCGAAATTAATTGGTGGCCACTGGCCAAGCCAATCCGCGTTTGAATCCAGGCCGCGGTAAATTGCATCATCTTCCATTTTTCTGGGGGCTCTTTCATGTGCTCTTACATTATCATCATTCACTGAACTTATCGTCTGTCTTCTTTAGCTTATAACAGGAACGCCCGAAGATTTTTTTTCCAAGGAGGTAAACGACAGACACATAAGCACTATTGTGACTACCTGGGCACACACATGTGAGACGTTCAGAGCACAAGGGAATTAAGTCGAATTACCAATGTTGGGAGAAAAAGATACAAGACTTGTTTACAAAATCTGAACATAAATCTTTTAAGCTCTGAACGAAGACCTTGAAGATGAAATATGTAGGGGCAAAAGAGATACTAAAAGATTGTGGTAAAAGAAAAAATGAATTCTTTCAGAGTAACGTCCAACGATTGTGTCCTTTTGGCTAAGGAAGACGATGATTAAAGCAAGTGAATGATGATAGAAGAATTGGTGGAATGAGAAAGTGCGAGAAAACCGGAGTACTTCGAGAAAACCCACGGATATGATATTGTTCACCACAAATTTACTTGGCCGGGGATCGAATCAGAGGTATGGGATGGAAGAAGACTGTCCATATCTGTATCTGAAAGTAACGCTCTCCGTCTCGAAAACAAATAAATAAATAAAAATAAAAATATATAAAAAGAAAGACTATTCTCCAAATCCAACTTACAATTAACCTTGCTGTGATTCGCCTCAAGAACCGCCACTGGTAAAGATAAAAGCAAAATAGCCGATCCCAGTCAATCCCAGACGCTATGACCTAATAACGTGAATCATGTATCAGACAGGCAAACACAGACAACAGTGTTCATATTAAGTATCATGTTTACTTGCATAATCTGGCAACACTGATGGCATTTAAACGTAAATAAGAGTGAATCTTCTTCTCCGTTAATGAAAAAGAACAACAAAACAAAGAAAGGAAATTGCTCTAATGGACTTTGGTTAGTTCGAAGAACTGTGCAGGGCGGTTCTTCCTCTTACATTCAGCTATTGAAGCAGGAAAGACGTAAACCAAAGGCGTGCAATTCTTGTGGATTGCCGGTCGTGAGTCGGAGTTCTCTATGCTGCTGTTAGCAATAGTGTTTATATTAATTTTATATTTTATTATTCAGTGTCTTAGACCAGATGGATTTCCACCAGGTAAGAATTATTTTTAATTTAGTACTTAATAAGAAATTAGATATAGTATTTCAATATTTTGTTTCAAGCAATACTTATGTATAACTCATCGACGCAGCAACTGTTAACCTTTAAGCCAATGTTTCTTCCAGGTATATTTCAGGGGCGTCATTTACGGGGCAGAGGGGGCAATTGCCCCCCCCCAAGAGTTTGAGGAATACATATACTTTAATAGATTGTCTACTAATATACTAGTACAAAATGAAAGTCTTATGTCGGTGGTGCTCTTGTACCCCCTCAAGCGAAGTCTGAAATGACGCTCCTGGTATATTTCCGGGGAAGAAGAGGATTTAACTCCCAGTAATGATCAACCACCTCGCCCCCGGAGCTAAGATAAATAAAATTGAGATGATATGTTTCACTTGTGCAGGCACGCCCTTTAGCGCAGCGTTTCCGAGCCTTTTTCAGCTTGCGGCACACTACAGGTGTAACTTGAATTCTCGCGGCACAGTCATTAAATTATATATATATTATTTGTAAATATAAAATACCGTGGTATTTTTATGTGATTACTTATCTCCTTCTTACAGAGAAGAAAACTAGATCACTAATTTTCCCCCGTGGTAAATCATTATGCTTATTTTTCATTCTAATTTTAAAATGGAAAACAATTGCAATGAAATATAGGACTCAGGTTCTAAAAATCCACTTTCTCTTTCGAAAACTATCTAACCTTTAACTAAAAGGGAAGATCACTAAATAACGAATAAATAAACAAATCTATACTTTTAAAACACAAATGTAGGTAATTTGTATGAATGTTTGCTTTGTTAAATTTATTGAATGATATGTTAAAATTTCAAGTTACGAAATAGTCTGCAACAATAAAGGAGCAATAATGGTCATGACAATGATAAATACGTTTTTCAACATTATAAATGTACAGAAAAGTAACACAGTATGAAACTTAAAATTGTAGATTAATAGTAGAGGTTCATAGTAATGTGAAATACAAATATACATTTTCCCCTATGTCTTGTAATTTGGTTCCTATAGAATTAATAATTTGTTTCAATTTCTTCGCGGCACACCAGCGGCCCATTCGCGGCACACCAGTGTGCCGCGGTACACCGGTTGGGGAACGCTGCTTTAGCGGATAGTGTGCCTCACAAATTTAATTTTTCCCCCTCCAGCATGAGCGCGCGAAGACAATTTTCTAGAAGGGCGCATCTTCCTGGTTGCTATATTACGGTTGTTATTTATTTATTTTTTTTAATTTGTATTAAGAAAATAGTGCCATCCCGGGTCCCAGTGCTGGAAATATACATTATACAACCGCCTTCGGGCGCTCATGTCCTCCAATCGAGACTCCTTGTTCGATCGGAAGCCATAAAAGTTCGTGGTGAACAACGCCGTGTCCTTGGGTTTTCCAAAGGTTTTACTATTTCCTCTTACATTCCCATTCCACTAATTCTTTTACATCCAATCATTTAATTTCATTAATTAACCGTCTCTCTTTGCCTAAACGACATAATTTGGTACGTTAAACTAAAAATTTAATTTAATTTAACTTCTTCCAATGATCAATATAAATAGCTTGAATATTTTCTTACTGTTTTGGACTCTTTTTTTTTTTTTTTTTAATCGAAGGTGAGAGTTTCATAACAATATAAATATTGATTTGTTGATTGAAGTTTGACATTCCTTTCGACACTAAGGCAGGATCTATTGGATTAATCCGAATGTTATGGACCCGTGATGTGGAATCCTTGTGAACTTTTTAGAGAAACCCTCTTAGTCATCTCCTGAAAGTTCTATCGAATTTCAAGGACACTGAATTAATATTTTGTAGGGTCCTAATTCTGGTAAATTGCCCTTGATATAGGGTAAAGTAAAGTAGAGTTTTTAAATCCAGCCAGAAATATGTTCAAGTGGGATGCGAACCATAACTCTGATATTTATCCGAGGCAAATACCCCCTACCGAGTATGAAAACCTTGAGCACTCAGAAACTATATGAGTTAGCTACTCTACAAAAATCATAACTTCTCCCATTTCCATGACATACATGAATAATACTGTTCGCTGATAAATAAATTTTCAACGATATTAAATACAAGAACATGAAGACAACTATCAATATCGAGGCCGGGATGGCTCAGTGATAG
Organism: Thermobia domestica; assembly: GCF_964235325.1. Taxonomy (NCBI): domain Eukaryota; kingdom Metazoa; phylum Arthropoda; class Insecta; order Zygentoma; family Lepismatidae; genus Thermobia; species Thermobia domestica. The sequence goes on along the minus strand of NC_137463.1, from coordinate 31,787,044 downwards.
AACGATAGGAAATAGCCAGTGGTAGAGCGTTCATCTCTGATGCATAGGGCCCCTGAATCGATCCCGCCCGCACCAAGTGAGCTTTGTGGTGGACAAACACCGTATGTGTGGATTTTTTCGGGTTTCTCCTCTTTTCTCCAACTTTCTTAATTATCACCCGTTTGATCATCACCGTCTCCCTTAACCTCGGTCGTGATTATATGGTTAACATACGCGTCTTCCGCACGGGAGTCCTTAGTTCGATTCCCAGTGGAAGCTCATGTGATTCGGATTCCACATTAAGTTGTTAAGTCGCTTCTCTTATAGCCTCGATGCTGAACGGCAAGCTAAACTCCAAACCAACCAATCAACAAATATGAAGAATACTTAATTATAACCATACCCGAAGTATTATAACCATACCCAAATAGTCGAGCTTATAGGGCTACTATTCTCACCTCGCAGCAGCCTCAAACCTAGTGTTGCTTACATTCTTTTCAATTTACTCAATGTGTCATACCTTCAATACCATGCCTTCATTTATTTTTGGGTACGATTCCGATAAAAACGTGTTCTTGTATATAGTCTAAATTATATTTCTTTAAATGTATACTTTATTTCTGTCCTACAAAGTGTAAACTATAACTTTGGTTGTCAATTTTACTTTTCCCATTGTATAAATGATGCAGTATAGAGGAAATGGAAGAAATTTTAACTAATTAATTGCAAGTTATTTTTGCTACCTCGACAAACGTAAGCTACAGTATGCCCCCACACCACCAACACCAACCTTTGAGGAAAATCCTTATAAAGGACCAAGTTACAGAGTACTATGAACATTGTTTTCATATAATCATGATTCCAAATTACTATATGCGACCAAATTAACAGATTGCTGTGTTGGAGAGGTGATCAATCTGGTAAGTTTTCTGTATAACTATTTCTTAATCGTAGTGACATTTTTAGTAAGAAAATCAAAAACTAATCTTAAAATTGACTCAATTCTTGGTTTTCTATACGTTCATATTTTCTTACAGGTCCTTTCATGTTGCCTTTTCTGGGTAACTTTTTGGACATGAAACGATTGCGACGTGAGCTAAAGCATCAGCATTTAGTGTTATCTCGTCTCGCTGAGTTCTATGGCCCAGTTGTTGGACTAAAACTAGGTGGTTCCTTTGTTGTGTCTGTCAGTGGATATGAAGTTATTCAGGAGGTTCTCTCAAGGCAGGAGTTCCTTCAACGACCAGATAATTTCTTCATCCGTCTAAGAACTTTTGGCACGAAGAAAGGTGAGTAAGTAGCAGGGATACACCTGTGGAGGAGTCCATCTTGTCCTCGTACCTCTAATAAAAGCTTGCTTACTTTTTAAGGTTGGTTTAAAGGGACAAGTTTTGCCAATAGATGTCACTACAGTCGTCGTATCTCTCTCATTTATTTTGTACCTTTCACGAAAATTCACGATTTCTCTTACAAATTTCAGCCTAGAGACTTCAAATTTTTAGAGAAGGAACTTCATAACCTATCGAAGACAATAATCTGTACCGATTTTTTACTTAGAGTTTTCTTCATTATTGAAATGGATATTCAAAGATTTAACAATATAACTATTTCAACAATGATGAAAATTTTAAATAAAAAATCGGAACAGATTGTTGTCTTCGATAGGTTATGAAGATCCTTCTCTAAAAATTTGAAATCTCTAGGTTGAAATTTGTAAGAGAAATCGTGAATTTTCGTGAAAGGTTAAAAAAAAAAAAAAAAAAAAAAACACGAGAGAGAGAGATACGAAGAGTCTAGTGACATCTACCGGCAAAGCTTATCCCTTTACACCAACCTTAATAGCACTTGTGTTTTGTTTGCATCAGGAGCGCACTCACAGGAGGGTCCATCCAATTCGGACCCCGTCAAATATTAAATCGATAGACATTTTTGCACTTTGTTAACGAAATTATACTTGATTAAACAGAGAAATGATTTATGTAGCCTAAAGTTTTGATCTTAACTATACCTTTGTACCTTTTCTTTACTTATAAAAAAAAATAGTTTTTTTAAAATTTTTTTCGAGAGTATAGGTGGAAATACTTGAAAATTAGTTGTTTCCTTGAGTTTAGAAGAACACCAGTTGAATACTACTTGGACGTAGTATCTTGAAGCATTAAATCCTTCTCCCAACTGTGGTCTCCCTCCATCAAAAATTTCCGGGTGCGCACTTTATAAGTAGTATATTCCGAAGATCTATGAATAAATTAATTTTTGCTTAATATCAACAGTTCTTAGAGCATGCTCGTAGCCAACAACAAATTTTAGTTTGGAAGGCGTAGTGTAAGTGTATGGACCGCATCATATCTTTTGGATCAATGTTTAGCTTCGGCATAACCCTTACTCCCGTTCTTTACAAACCTGTCTCGAACTAATGCAAAGCAAAAGTTTAGAATACAAATAATAATAAAAATAATTTTAAGAATATTGTTTAAATGTGATCTTAATAAAATTTACATTCAGTTCAAATAGCTTTTCTCCTCCTCAAACAGCAATCTACTGCGTACCTACATTAAATACACGTGGATTATTCATAAATAATAATCACCGTATATCAAAATTGTACCAGCTTTTACCAAACTTGAAATTAATTGATACCTATAGCTCACAAGTACTGTTGCTTGCAAAACAAGACAAAACGAGAAATAAGATTTTTTCGTCTCGTCTCGTAAATTTTGTAGAAATCTCGACTCAGTTCCTGAAGAATTATTTCTCGAATGATGTCGATTCTCGGAAAAAGTTTTTATGGCCTCGTCTTGTTTTGTAAACTTATGTATCTACAAAATTTATCCTCTGCTTTTTCTTAATTTAGTCTAGAAGTTATCAGAATCCTTTCGCGTCACGAAAAGCCTACAGAGGATGTAATATAACAACATTTAAACCAAACTTCTTATAGGTGTATATTGAGTAAATTACTTGCGTGTCTTTAAACGATGAAAAATGATCTTCATTGTGTTCGCACAATCACGTATATTAATTTATAGGTTTTCTAATACGAATTATGTAATACTAAAACAGTGTTTGAGATCTAAGGCTTGCGTGAGCTAGTGTTGTCGACGTGCCTCGAAAAATTTATCGACTCGTCTCGATTTTTGTTTCGAAAATGAGACGAGAATTATCATGTTTCTAGTCTCGTCTCGAAATTTTGGGAAACGCTAAACATAAGTAATATGTAATTTAAGTAAATTTTGTTTAACTCCAGAGGCGGCTCGTGAGGAAATTCACGTCGGTAAAAGTTACAGTTTTACAAATCTATATACATAATAGAAATAGTCCTGAGTGAGTGACTGACTGTCTGACTTATCAACGCCAGGGTCAATCCGCTTAAACTAGAAACTTGAAATTTTGACAGTGCATATAATTTGTAACGTAAGATACCACTAAGAAAGAAATTTTTGAATTCGTCGAGGAAGAGGAGAAATAGGGGTGATAATTATTATAATGAAATGTATATTATCTCCGATCTCTGAAGGGTAGAGACATGAAATTTGGTATATGGACTTCCCTTTTTAAAATAATTGGATTTGCATTTCATCGTTTATTTGCTTTCCCTGGGGTTATAATTGTTTAGTGATGCATGCAAGACCGACACCAAGATAAAGACTAGGGATCGAGATAGAAAATTAAGACCAAACCTAGGGGTGCCAGACCAAGAGCATACCTCCAAGATTCTCACAAGATCGACCTGCAAGAGTTTTGCACACAGTCTACTCGATTGTTTTAGAAAGTGGAAAAGATGAAAATAATAATTATATCCTTCACTTGAATTTCATTGGCCCTACGATCAATACCTCTTTCTTTTTTTAATGTTGGCCATCACACTCCATTATCCCACACTTTCAATCGAATGTATCTCGGAATGCAAGCCGTTTTCGGCATATTGTTGTTACCTGTACTTTTCTGTCTGTTTTCATGGAAAACGAATAAGAGCTAAGTGTGTGTATGTGTGTGCATAACACTTCAGTGTATTCCATCTCCCTTTACCTCTGTTCATAATCGAGGGATGTTAGAAAAAACAACTTCAATATGATTGAGACATCGTTGTTAGAAACTGTAAAGTACAAAAGTAAGTAAGGAAATTATGCTTTGTTGAAAGAAATGTGCACTGAGTGCTCACTAAATTCCGACCACTACCAAATACTTTGTTGGTCCACCTTTTGCTCAAAAGACATGTAAGTGCCATAGCTAATATCATTGTTGATGACATACTCTCTACATGAAAAATGAAATGAAATCTTTAAGTTTTACGTCCCACATTTATGCCGGTTAGGCTAAAGGAGACGGTGATGATGAAAGATGAGTGAAAATGGTGGAATGAAGAAAGGGGGAGAACCCCGAGAAAAACCACGAGCACGGTGTTTTTCCACCACAAAGTCCACACGGCGCGAGGTGGAATCGAACCAGGGACTCCAAACACCGGAGGTAAACGCTCTACCACTGAGCCACCGCGCTCCGTCTCTACATGCATCTCAATCATTAAATGTATGTTTTGTGTGTTGATTACGTGAATTCAAATGTTCCAATTCTCCTGCGCCACCCTGTATTTGAAAAATAAAATAAGGTTTGAGTCTTCCAGTGGCATAGTACGATTTGGCAAGATGGACCACGGATGACAAGAAAAGAACAATCAGCGTAAACTGAATGCAGTTTTTGAAGTTTGACTAGAATATTAGTTAAAACTTTCAAAATGAAAGTGAAATAAAAACCGAAGTTATATTCCAATTTTCCCTTCATGAGAAAATATCCCAATGAAGTGCCAAGACATTTTTTCTCCTTCCCTCACCGTATTTTAAACAGTGCTTATGCTTCTTGTTTGCACATGTAAAATTGTTATTATTTGTTCTCTATTGTAGGCATCACATGTGCTGATGGGGAATTATGGTCAGAACAAAAAAGATTTGTGCTCAGTCATCTGAAAGAGCTATGTTTTGGAAAGAGAAACATGGAAAGCTTAATAAGAGAAGAAGTGACATTCTTGGTAGGTGATCTTAGAGAAGAGATACTACAAATGGAGAAGCCCTCTCCCATTACTTTATCATTTGGAAACCATGTTATGAATGTAATCTGGAGAGTAGCTGCAGGGGAACTCTACGATCGCCGAGACATCAGAGTCAAGAAGTTGTTGCATCTTCTTCATGAGAGATCGAGGGCCTTTGATATGATGGGAGGAGTGCTAAACTTATTTCCTTGGATTCGTTTTATTGCTCCAGATTGGTCAAACTTCAGTCTTATAAACAATTTGAATCTGCAATTGCGGAATTTTATAATGGTACGTAATCTTTTTCAACTTTTCTAATTGTAAAATAATTTTACAACGAATTAGTTGTCAGGGTTATTAATGGTAATGAAACCGAAAATGTTTCGGGTTATGGGTTTTAATTTGGCATACTTCAACAAGTGAGTCGAAATATTTTTCGACACATCGGTTCCATTAAAAAAAATACATATTTCCATCTATCGAATCTGTTCAGAAAATCTAAATACATTTCGACCCATCGGTTCTGTTAAATATATATATATATATATATATATATATATATATATATATATATATATATATATATATATATATATATATATATATACACATTTCGACCTATGCTTCCTGTTTTAAAAAAAAATACATTTTGAGGTATCGATTCTGTTCACCAAACCAAAAATCGAAGTCATATTTAATTATATTTTGAAATGGTTTCATTATCATCATTTGCAAACATCGTTAACTCAAGATCGTTAGAAGCTGCAAAACCAATGTGGAACAATAGTAAAATTATAATTCGAAGGAATAACTTACAGAAATGATTTTTCACTTTTGTTACATTATCAGTAACGATTTCCGGTAACAGAGTGAATCATTGTTTTCGGAACCAGAATCGATTTTCTCAGGAAATCAATTTCGGTTCTTGGCTGGAAACCAATTTTCTCGGAAATTGGTTACGGTAGTACCATGTCCGAAACCGGTCTTATCACAAATTCTCTTTCTGTCTCTTGCCTAGTATTGTTTATGGGGAAGATATGTTTCAAAACTTAGCGAATCCATTTATATCTATCGGTTTTGTTGAAGCAATGCTGCTATATGTTCAAATATCCAATATTAGTAATAATGTTTTCCAAAAGAACAGAAGTTCACACGCTTGTCCTTTGATATTGCACAAGACACTCTTGCTGAATCTCCCATGTCCTGCACTCCGTTGTGAGGATTTTCAGACCTCCAAATACGCACATTATGTGTATTCACTGTACCACTAAGATGAGATGAAGCTTCATCACTAAAGACCACACGACTAAGAACATCATCATCTTCCATTGTTTCGCTGATACGGGTCACATTATCTTCAGGCTTTAGGTCGTGTAACAGTTGCAGACGGTACAGCTTCAATTGCAGTCACTTTCATAATACCCTACAAACAGTCGTGGTCAGCATTAGTGGTTCTAGACTCCTTCGCCTTACAAATTTCTTAGAACTAAAATTGCACTGTCTTGTTCTACTTCCCCATTTGGTACACACCGTCTTCCGAACTTCTTACCCTTGCACAGGCATCCTGTATCCTTAATTTGCTTGTACCACCTTCGGATGTTGTTATCTGGTGGAGGACTACATCGATATTCCCGCCGAAAAACATGCTGCATGCCAGTTGCTGAATTACACCTTGCGAATTCCACAAGGCTTTACGCTAAGAGTTGTCGCCATCTTTACAACTAGCGTCGTGCTACGGCGAAGTTGCGAAACATCATCTGCAAAATAATAATAATAATAATAATAATAAAACAGTTTGAATTACCCTTCCTTTTAAGGAATGTATATGTTCAATTCTATATTGTATATGAAATAGAAGATACACTTAGTTAAAACCTCGATAATCATTTAAAAACACACTGCATTTTAACTGGTCCAGATCAAATATTGACATACCGCCTTATGCAGAGTCATTTTGATGTATGATTAGTGTCATACTAAAGGGCTGACTACTGCAGGAAACATATGTTAGTCGAATTCTTTAGTATGGTACTAATCACGCATCGGAACGACTCTGCATAAGACCCATTATGTTTATCTCCCTATTCCGGATTCGCCGTTACCTAATGCAGCCCTGCAGACCATATTACTCCAGAATACTTACTTGAAAACTGTTAAATTCCATTCTTGGTGGCACAGTGGCTCAGTGATACAGCGCTTACCTCTGGTGCATGGGATCGTTGGTTCAATCCCCTGCCACGTAAGTTTGTGCTGGACAACATCATTTCTCCCGTTTTCTCCCACATTCTCATTTCAAAGGTTCTTCCATCACCATTAACTTGTGTTAATCATCCATCTCCCTTATACTAAAAGACATAATCGTGAGACGTTAAATTGAAAGATTTTATTTTATAAGTTCCTATCCATATCTACTTTCATTTTCTCTAGAAATTGTTCATAATATTGTATTAAAGTATTGTACTTTTTGACAAGATAATTTGTGAAATTTGATTTCCTTTTATTTTAAAATAGGAAATAATAAGTGAACATAAGCGAAATTATAGCCCGGATGATACACGGGACTTGATAGATGTGTACCTGAAAGAAATTGAAGAAAGGAAAGATGAACAATCTACATTTACAGGTATGCTTTTGATTTCTTTCTTTTAGCAAATTATGCATATTTATAAATTAACTATGTGTATTTAATTAACTTTGTTGTGCTCATTTGTAAGAACTCATTGCTTTTAGTACTTTTTAATATGATTTAATTAAATTTCCTTACATTCTTCTGCCTTTGTCTGTTCATTTATCTTATTATTTCTTAATGTTCTACCTATTCAAGCTCTTTATGTACTAATACAATCAGGTAAGTCGATTAAGGTAGTATCGTAGAGAAGAGTGGCCAATTCTTTTTCCTGATGGATTAAGAAGTATATACAGAATGTCCGAGAAGTCCCTGTACTCTTAACACAGAATAATACAAGTGTAATTTTAGTTGTGATATTGATAACAGTGCTTTCATTCTCACAAACAACTTTGTCTGGTATCTCTGCTTTCAAGTACTTTCTGGTATTCCTGCGTAAAAGACCACGTGGAGCATTCTAGTTGCGAAGTCATGACTGGTGTGAGTGGTTGTAATTGCAAAATTGAAGAACGGTTAGTAGCATGTGTGTGAGTACACAAACGACTACAAGGCAAGTAGTTACACAGTTGAGGAACGGATAGTAGCATGGTGTGGGCACAAACGACCACAAGCCTTGAGGAACGGTTAGTAGCATGTGGGTGGGTACACGAATGACCACAAGGCAAGTAGTTACACAGTTGACAAACAGTTACAGGCATGTAAGTGGTGCATGAACGACCACAAGGCAAGTACTTACACGGTTTAGGAACAGTTACTCACATGTATGTGAGTCAGGGCCGATTTTCTGCTTAGGCACGCTAGGCAAGTGCCTAGGGCGAAAAATATTTAGGGGCACAAAAATTGGAGAACGGAAAGAAAGAACAAAAATAAAATACGCTGGTGCAGAAAACGTCATTTCCGTTCTTGTTTAGCTACCTGGTTACAAATAAATTAAATCTCGGCGGCTAATGTAAATGTGTCAATTGAAAATAGAGATTTATTTGAAAATAGATATTTATGTTACTTGAAAAATGGAAGTGGATAGTGGAAAGACTCTCCAAAGATCAGAAACAAAGAAAGCGAAAAGATTAAGAAAGTGAAGAAAAAATCCCTCCTGAACCAAAACTCACAAGGCAATAACTGAAGATGGGGGCGTTCTGGAAATAGTGGGGGCGTAACAATTTGAAGTGTTAGGGCGCTGGGGAGGTTAAAAACGGCCCTGATGTGAGTGCATGAACGACCATACACAAAACAAATAATGACTTTGTTTCGAATAATCTATCTCTAATCGTCGGTATAGGACAGATGAAGAATTGCGCGAAAATGCGGAGGAGATCTTTCGAAAGAAGTTTTGCAACATTTTAAGGAAGACACTGAGATACAGACATCTGTGTATACAGCACGCTGGAGCAAATACACATCCACTGGAGGCGTTATTCGTATCTGTAAGTACTCAGCTATAGTGCGTACTAAATAAATAAAGTTACATCGACATTGCTCAATGCGATACTCGAATGCTAGAAGTACGGGGAACTTCTCGGATATACTGTAAAATATTGAAAATAGAGAGTGAACTGAAGAGAAGATTGAGAATTCATACCACATACATATCAAAAGAATAACGATGTTTACATTACACAAATATCGAATCGCACTTGTTAATTAGTTCAAGTCTTCCTTCGATATAATGCATTTCTGACCTGGTGTTATGTCAGGAAACCAGATTCTAGATCAGGAGTGTTAAATCTTTTTTCTCCTCTCGGTAGACCGTGTTAAAACACGTATTGCGTTTTCGAGAGTAGGTCTTCATTTGGTCAAACATCCACATTAAATTACAACAAATGATAACACATTTTATTTTTCATGAAACATGCTTTTAACTTAACTCAGAGTTGTTCACCTCTACTATATAGTTTAATGTCACTTTTCTATACTCTCCAAAATATTAAAATTTAGCGTCGTTGTGACAATAAACGTTCGGAATTCGTAAGTCTTAAGAGTCAGTTTTTTCACTAGACAGAACTCTTTCTAATAATTTTAAAAAGCATTTTTAAAACATCAAAATTCAGTTAATAAAGATCATCTCAAAAATATTAATTATAAATAGTTATCCCACTTATACTGCACTACAAAATTATACTGATAGTATAAATTTTGACAACATTATTTGATTTGTGCAATATCTTGGGAAAAAACTAATAAATAACAGAAATGTGACGAGTGCTTTTAATGGTTACTGGAAGCATGTGAAACACTTTTTAAATGGTATACTCTATATAATATAAAATCATTCTTGACAAAATAATTTATGTGCGAAATTCAACTTGTTACGTGTCACTATGCCTACTATAGCCTGATTAATACGCATTTCATAATAATAATTTCTACTTATTACTTTATTACAGAAGAACAGTTAATGTTAGTCTGTTTGGATTTGTTCATTGCTGGTTCAGAGACTACGAAAAATACTATTAATTTCGCCATTTTGTACATGATATTGCACCCAGCAATACAAAGAAGAGTTCAAGAGGAATTAGATTTAGTTGTTGGAAGAAATAGATTACCTTGTCTAGAAGATAGGAAAAGGTAAATGAATATTGCTTAGTTTTATTGTTATTAGTTGTACGTATATACTTTATAGGTACAAACTAAATATTGTGTTTAGATAAAATAATTTTACATGTACCATTTTTTTTAAAAAAAGAAGAAACATTGTAAGATTTTTTTTCTTTGTTTAATACTAGTTTAACCCTTTAATGCGCAATTTTTCCAATCAGACTGATTTTTTAAAAATTTGGATTGGTTTCGGTGTAGGAAACACGGCAATTGTTTTTTTAAATAATGCAAATATTATGGGGTCTATGGGACATTTTATGGTGTTTGCATATAGAGTCCATGCAAAGTTGTGCACTGACATCTGCAAAGTCCATTAAAAACAGATAAAACCAATAAAACGCGACGAATTCTCAGCGTACTTGCATTTTTGCACTAATTACACTTCTGTCTAACACAGAAAACATCAACAGTTCAAAACGTGTCCATCTAAACGAGCAAAGAAAGCTCAAAGGTGACAAGATGACAACTCCGCGTGCAGCAAGTAATACAAAGAGACCAACGCTGGCTTACTATGACATCTAGCAGGAAATTCAGAACTTCATTAGTGAAAGGGCATCTTAGCTGATACGCAAAGCTGCTGTTCTATATCGGAACTAGAAACTAAATGGTGCAATACAAAGTAAACTTTGCATATATGCAAAGCTGCGCGCTAAAGGGTTATTTAACATCTGAAAAACCATCTGAAAACAATTACCTGTAAAACCATCTAAAAACTAAATTTTAAAAATAATTATATTTAGGAGACTGTTAATTCATACTAGATAATACAATTTAAAAAAAAAAAATCTATCAGATTGTTCCAGAGTTGTCAACTCACAGAAAAAAAATTATCGATTTTCGTCTTTAAAATTATAGTATATTACAAAAATATCGTATATTCATTTAGTAAACTTCAGTTTCGAACTCCGAATCGGTGTCACAGTCTTCAACATTAAAAAGAAAATCCTTATTAACACTTCTCTGGATAACAACAATATTTCTCCCCCCCCCCCCATCGTAAATGTAATTGAATTTAAAGAATGGATACAGGGTTACCATTTACCAATTCTCACATTATTGATTTATTTGAGCCGAAATGACTATTAAAATCTCAGTGTGTGTGTTTTATAATTAATTAATGGACATAAACAATTTATTTGTACATTGAAACTGCAAAATTTTGCGTTCTAAACTTAACGTATATTCACCGCAAGGGCATTATCATATATAACATTAAAGCTTAAATTATCGTATATCATGATAAATTATCGTTTGGTTGGCAAGCCTGGATTGTTCCATATTTTCAAGCCTAGATTCGAGGTTGAACAAAACACCATCTGTGCATTTTATATATGCAGCTAATTTATGAAAATTAAGAAATGCTGCCAATGATACGATTAGTATACAATGTTAAGCGCTGTCAAAACCCAAAAACAATATTCTTTTCGAAGATGGAAAATTTTGTATTTTAAATTAGTTTTCAAGAAAAAAAAATTAATAACTTTAGAATTTGGGCATTTACATAATGTTAATTTATTTAAAACATACGATATTTGTTGCTGTTTTCGTTTTCCTAAATGTACGATCAACATCAAAGTATTTACATTATATCAACATGAATGCTGCTTATTCTTTATGATCTACTTAAAATAATTAATTTCATTTTATTGGTCCTTTTCGGTAACGAAACTGTATGGAAATATGTCCTATTATTTTTCGAAAGCACAACTCATTTGTGTCATTCGAAGCTTTTGCCCCACTGGGAATTGAACCCGGGACTAGATGCGCATTTGCGCATACCTACTTGGACATGAAGTAGCGCATAATCAAATTAATATATACTATTCCTTTTATTAATGTTACATATAATATGTTCTCGTATCTCTGTGTAATGTTGTTATTCCAGTGTGTTGCGTCTATGTTTACAAAATATTACAGCTCCTTAACAATGTTTGTAAATAAACGCAAGATGATTCCATTTGGTATAAAATAATAATAATAATAATAATAATAATAATAATAATAATAATAATAATAATAATAATTATTATTATTATTATTATTATTATTATTATTATTATTATTATTATTATTATTAGCAGTAATAGTAATAGTAGCGTGAAATATGCCTTTCCTTGTATAACTTTCTAATTTTTTTGCAGTTCAAGTGCGCTTGCTACATGCGTTACATACATCACTATGTATGTTTTCATTTATAAAGGAAAATATAAAAAGAATATGAATATGTATATGTATATAATAATCCGAAATGTTCAAATAAATTGTATCATTTTATTTCGAAACTGGAGCCTTTTAAAAACTTCTTTTCTATGATTATTTTTATAGCACAACATGATTTTAATTCATTATGTTTTTCACTTAGGTTATAAACTTCATATAATCGATCTTCAAACAAAAGATGTAAAAATAGTAATTTTGAGTTAATTATAAAGTTTAATATTAGAAAAATGCGTGCATTTATGTATGCAACTAAATTTATTAATTTGGCGTGTTTTTTTTTTTTTTTTAATTCCTCTATTAATACTCCAATCAGACTACATTGTGCTGCTCGTGTGCTACAACTTCAGTGTTCATTGCAGTTCACAGAACTCAAAGCGAAAAATATTCAAATATGGTGTCCCTGATTTAAAACAGTGAAACACTAAGAACATCATATTCTAATTATTTTTTTTATATTTAAATTTTACAGACTTCCATATGTTGAAGCTGTACTGATGGAGGTTCAAAGGATATCAAATGTTACACCAGTTATTGGTCCACGAAGAGTTACACAGATTTGCGAATTGTTTGGTTACAAACTGCCAAAGGTAAATGTTTCTTCACTGTGCTCGTACTAATACGTTTATCAAACACAGCATAAATGAAATAGTTTATGTTTAGGGTAACGAAAATAATTCCTTAATCTGAAGATTATTCTTTTAAAAGAAAGCTGTTAGATTGGTTCTTTGGAACAAACTATTAGTTCAATTGCGTAGTAATATTACTATTATTGCATTTTACGACGCAAATTATGGTTTGCTTTCTTATGGAGCAAATTATATCTGTTTATGGGGTCTCATTATGTAACGGTTTGCAGCACAGCGCAAAGCAAAATCTGGATTTTAATTTGCGATATTAGGCATAACAGTTATAATTGATGTCTGAATGTTTTGCGTTGCGTTATGTTCTGCATTTTTTTCCGAAAGCTGGTACGAAATAAATATTATGGTCTTTTACCAAAAAAAATTATATAATACATATTTGAAATTTTAGCATGATTAAAGCCCATTTTATCCAGTGTATACCTGAGTGTCACGGGGGGCTATAGCCCTTATGCCCCCTTGGATCCGCCACTATATATATATATATATATATATATATATATATATATATATATATATATATATACAGGTTTTGTCGCATTTGTATTTTCCTGGTCTTTCAATATGAAGTTCTCAGTAGTTTTATATCGTACCTCTTTCATTTACATTGATTTTTAAACAATTCTGCACTTGTTGAAAATATTTAGTGTGCCTATTTTTTAGTTGTTCTTAACGGTATGTATAAAAATAAAAAATATGTCTATCAGAACAAAATTCAAAATCATATTTTAAAATATTTTCCGGTATTAGATTCTAATAATATTTCTCTCTTCTAGTTTTCTTCCTGACCCCCATGAAACCTTTTCGTGATCCCCCCCTTAGGAGGTTGGTCTTCTAAGTTGAGAAATCCTGCATTACTCGAATAATTTTTCGAATATTTATACCAGCTGCGATGGAATTCTAACAACACTAGTCTTATTAACTACAAAAAAAGGACATAAATCTCATGGCTATGACTTTAAAAAATTAAAGTATTGAAAATAATGAGCAGCTCGAGAAAGACAATAGTATGTCTTCGAGCAAACTAGAAAATAAAGCTCAACATTCCAATTAAATTCAATGCAATGACACATACCAAATAAGCTTCCCGTGCCATCTCCAGGTACATTTTCGAAATTAAACTACCTACATGCTGTTCTATGGTTCAGATCCCAACCCATTCCACCTAATAACTTAATTATAAACGATTGTTTATTTGTATAAATTTGATTACAGAATACTACAATCCTTCTGAATCTTTGGAGTGTCAATATGGATAAGCCCCACTGGGAAGATCCTGAGGTGTTCCGACCAGAACGTTTTCTAAGCGACGGTAGCCACGTGTTACAAGATAAATATTTTCTACCTTTTGGTGCAGGTAAGCCTAATCTTAGCTATACGTTGAATAACTAAAGAAAGGTTGTATTTACTTAAACTCAATCTTATTTCGATTGTGCCTTTAGTCTCAGGTTTGATCCTTGGTGGAAGTATTGGCTTGGGGAAAAAAGGAATCCCGAGTGAAAGTTCGAATCCTGCTTTCTGCAGTGGATCCCGTCTCATGTAGGAAAACGGGATTACCGCATCTAGTAATGAGTTGTTTTCGCATGTGAGGCTACATATCGTTTATTTACTCATCCTGGAAGCTCAGGCTATAATGATAATAGGTTGGTTGATTTAGAATTTAGCTTCCCGTTCGATACCGAGGTTATACGAGACATAGAGCCTCAGCTTAACGTAGGAATTCCTACTGGAAATCGAACTCACATTTTCCATGTGGAAGGCCCATAAATCATATAGCCACGAGTGAGTTTACTCTTATCGTAATCGAACCCAGATATTTGCATATCGAAGGCAAGATATCACAATTCGGAAAATACATACGTATATTCACGTTAGTCATATGAACAAAATGTATGGAAAATGTTTTGAATCTTGGAACAACATCGTTTCAGACTCTGGGAAATAATTACATTGACCCTGGCTGCCAATATCAATTGATTTCGTTCAGTTTACTGAAATCATAAACTTTGCATGGTGATGTGAATAAAATAACTTTAAACACATGTACGAAGGATATTTGGAGTTTGAAGTCCCTTTTCGAAAATTTCAATTTTACACTGGATCAAATTGTAAGTTGTTCTTTCAAGTAATGAGTTATTTTCAAGTATCTTTCATAGGTGCTCTGCTTAAATTTATCCCTTGGATATAGCTAGATATATATGGGTAAAGCCTTAAGGATTTATCGACTATATATGGCGTTGGTCTAATACAAATGTCCACTGACATATGAGTCTTTAAAGGTCAAAATTACCACATCACTCAATAAGTTCGTAGGATGACTAATAAAACATCTTTTAGGCAAAATTCCACTTTATTCATCCGCTTTTAAACTCAGCAAACCAATTCTCTATTATTTGTCTTGATGGAGTAGAGTGCGAATGATACTTATCAAGCCATTGTTTTACTTGAAGACACACAAAATTCAGATTTTTCCATTGTTTTGAAAATTACACAAGTAGCATCACTAAAACCATTGTCACTTGTGAACTAAACGTCAGATTGTTATGAAATTTTGACATGTATGATTTGATGGTGATTTCTTCCTCAACATCATATGGATTTTTGAATAGTAGTGACATTTCTACGTCATCATACAAACTTATTCAGTGATATGTTACAGTACCTGATTATTCAAAGCAGTCCCTGACTGCTGCCACATACCATTTGGTCCGTCGCTCAGCCAAAAATTGCATTCCATGACGAAATAAAGAAGTATGAAAGCTGCGTTGGGAAGGAGTCCTAGATCGTACCGCCCGATTATGAGGAAATTCTCCCCCGCAAATAAGTGATCTAGATAACGGAAAAGGTGGTAGTCAAGGAGAGACATAAGGAGAATACGTGGGTGAGAAAGGGTTTCAGATTGCAATTCATGGAGAGTCTGCACCATCCTTTGAGCAAGGGATTTCTTCTGCAACTGAAGACATCATATCTCTTGACCGTTGCTGGTTATTTGCAAGTGAATTGGTTACTCCAAAATTTCCATATGATACATTGACAGATACTGAAGATTGAAAAGCAAAGAATGTGGATTAGGTAGTCTCAACAAGCATTAGCTCACATTAAGGGTCCAAGTGCTGGAAGAATATTTCTTAAATATACTAATAAAACACTCTCAAAAATTAATAATACAAAATAATGAAAAAGTATACGATTTGCTCTCTTGTTATTTGTTAAATTTATCTTGGTTGGTCAAAGTTTCTGTACCCTCTCTTCAAATTCAGTGAATCTCTGTGAGAATTTTTGCACCGCAAAAGTCACTTCGAAGATACAGGATGCATGGTAATATCTATTACCAATTAGCGCTCCTTCACACTCAACTTACGAGCAAAAGCGTTAATCACTATTCCCACTCTTTTTTTTCTCTCTCTCTTTTAAGACGTCGAAGAAATTAAAGAATAATACGAGCATTAAAATTTGTCACCGTAATTGTTTTAGTAAATACAAAATTCTATTCACTAAACTTGTCACTTTCTTCGAGAATATGTTCTTTGCCAAGTTCACCTACGTCTCCGAAATTATAATTGATTTGAAGACATTCTTTGACAGTGTCCCCTCGAGGTGTTAGGATGATGTTTTAACCTTTTTGGATGAACATGCTTTGCCGACAGCTCGGGACAAGGGCTTTCACATACTACAGACTGTTTTCTTTAATACGGCAAGCACGGATCTCACACCAATCCATTCCCAGACCTCCGGCCTTTTACAGAATCATTTTTCCACAAGACCTGTAAGAGAAATGAGGCAGGCCTCACGAGGAAGGAACATAATAAAGACCTTTGCAATGACGTTAGAACCTCACAAACAACTCACCCTTAATCAGGCCATCAAAAAGCACCAAGACAAATCTTCCATAACTCAAGATAATACCAAGAAAAGGTGTCATATACATCACTCGCACCAGAGAACAAAACAGGAAAAATTCAAAGATTACAGACGCACAAACAGAAACTCAAGACATACACACCTAAACAAAAGATTACATAAGAAACACAAGTCAACGTACACACAGAGCCCGAAACGACTCAAAACGACACAAAAATGCATGTCTTCAAATTTGGACATACTTTAATGTGTACAAATGAATTGCCTTCTAATGGTGGACATAAGGAAATATGTTGAATTTTTGACATTACGGATATGTCCGGCATGAACATAAAAAATGTGAGCAACTATAGCATGTCAAAATGATCTACTGCCTTGTTTTCATTAGTTTTGACGGATTAGTATGTTATGTTTTAATCACTAGGGCAATGTTTGACATTATATAATTGTACGTCAAAATTTATACACATGCGCGGAAACGTGAGGCGGTTGTCGTTTGTCTCTTCTTATCAGTGTTAGCAATGTAGCACTTTGTCGCTTGATCTAGAAATTTTTGAGGATATTTTTATCAAAAACAATTGGTTCATTTATATTGTTATAATAGAAATTTAGCACCTTTTAAATGTTGTCTAGTGACTAAACTAGCATTATTTCCACTAAAATTAATATTTCTGCCGTCTTCTTGCAGTGTGTTTAGTGACAGTATTATTCACGTTGTTGGCAGTGTGTTTAGTATCATTACGACATGTGTGTGTGCCCTATTATGGACAGACTTGACATATATTTTGTATGCCACACCTTGTCCTTCGGGTTCTGTGTACCCATATAAAGACAAATACAAATGCACACAAATGTTTCTGTTGATATATCTAACGATGATTGAACCGAGAATTCAGGCATATGTATAGAAATACCTCATATTTATTTATTTTATTATTTATTTAACAATCACCAGATACAGCTCAGAGGCCATTTTACACTGGATATCTAACAACAACAACAATAACAATGGAAAGGATTTCAAAAGGTATCGGCCAGGGCCTCTTTAGTAGGTACCATCCCGGCATTTGCCTAGAAGGACTGAGGAAAACCCTGGAAAACCCCAGTCAGGATGGTCGGCAGCAGGAATCGAACCCACGACCTCCCGAATGTGAAGCCAACGCTCTACCACTTGAGCAACTTCGCTCGCTGAACCAGACAAACCGAGCAAAAGCATTCTAAGAGCAGGAAAGCCATAGATGCATCCATACTATCAACTTAGTTACGTCAAGGAAAAACGAAGAAAATTAATCGTAGCCACAAATAACCTCATCCAACCAACGAGTGGACATCCGAACAGTGAGCGAGTGAAGGAGTGTAGTCATACAGTGCCACGACTGGGAACTACACTTAAACAGTAGTGATACGGTACATCGAGTAGAAACGAAGTCTCAAACAGAGACACCATTGCCTCCTCTTCAAGCTTCATAAATCTATTATTTACTAACAAACTTTACGAAAATGCACAACATAAGATTGCCACACTGGGGAAAATAGCAGAATTGCCATGAAACCTCCTCCAACCCCTGCGGAGGTGGAAAACCTAAGGTTTATCTACCTACCTAGAAGAAAGAGAAGAAATAAGATTAGCCAATGTAAGCACTCCAATCAGAAATAGCATAGAATTTAAAGGAGAGTAAAGAATTCTCCAGGACCAAGTACCTTCATCAGTGTTGAAACTTTAATTGAAGATTCTCCATTTTTCGGCAATCACTGGGCAAAGTAGTTAACTGCTAGACGCACATTTCCTGTTTCGGCAGGAAAAAAAACTGACAATTTTATAGATTAGAGAGTTGATAGTAAATTATGATACATACATAAGCTTAATCTGCCGGTGGTAAGCTGAAAATTAAATCAATGTAATTGTACTAAATTGACAGTTGTTTTGGTGTCAAATATGTTTAAGTTGATCTACATATAATAACAAACTATTTAAGGTTATAAATGGTCATAATTTAAATTGTATCAAGTAACGAAAGTGTATGAAATGTTAGTCCTAAACCATTGTACTTATCCGGCTGCCATTTTCTTTGAGCCTACCATCCTTTTTCTTCTTTAATCTAAATTGAGGTTTTATATCTTCAAGTGTAGACTTAGATCCCAGTCACTTATACCACTGATTATTGCTATTTTTTGTTTAACTCATCCATAACTTCCGAAAAAATAGACAAATATAAATTTTATGTCTCTAAAATAGTGTTGTTCTATCACAGGAGGACCCGGGGGGGGGGGGCGATCGGGGAAATCGCCCCCATAAGAAGAAGCCTTCCCGTTTTATTTATAAATAAAACCCATTCCAGAGTTTGGAGCTCTTAGTAGCTCTAAGTAGCAGTATTACAACTCATCGCACCCCCAGAAGTCCGTTCTGGATCCGCCCCTGCGTTCTATGATGACCAACAGTTACAGTCCCAATAATGCGCTATACGTGTCACAGAGTCAATGCAATGCACAACTGATCTAAAAAAAAAATATCCCATCATTGAAGCCTGTCATTATGATACTAGCATGAAGACAGCACATACTATGGTTTCCAGAATTCTAGGTATTTCCTGTAAATCAGGATTATTCTGCGAATTCTGCAATATTCTGAAAAATGTTTAGAAAAAGATAGTGGCTGGAGTGACAAACACCCTTTAAGTATGAGGTTTATACTGTAAATAATACGTTATGCAGTTTTCGACATTTTAAATACATATTATTTTTATTAATTGTTTCCCCTAAGCTTTCCGTTCTGTCTATACTATAGATGAAAACCGTCCTTTATTGAAAGCTCTGATTCAGGAGCGTCATTTCAGATTTTGCTTGGGGGGGGGGCAAAACCTCTTGATATAAGTAAAATTTCGCGTATTTCACTGATTTACTACTATTTTATTGATAACATCTATAGAAATCTCAAACTCAGGGGGGGGGGCAATTGCCCCTCCCTGCCCCCCTAAATGACGCCCCTGCTCTGATTATTTACATTTAATAGATTTATTTAGGTAGTTAGTTTGCCCCAACTTCATATCATATTTATGTAATTATTCAAGATTTTTACACACAACATTGTATTGATTTAAATCATTATGTAGCAACCAAAAACTCAGGTAGGTGCTATTGGTGCCAGGTGGGCAAAGATAGCACATAGCGGCATGTATTAGCTTGACTGTTTACTATTAGGAATTAGTGTGACGTACAGACTGGAAGACTGAGACGTTTTTCTTTAATTATTTAAAGAATGTTAACAAATTTCATTAGCTTTTAATTAAAGTATATCTTTCTTATTTTTGCAGGTAAAAGACGCTGCTTAGGCGAAGTGTTAGCAAGAAGCAGCATCTTCTTGTTCTTTGCTGGACTAATGCAGAACTTCGTGTTTACTCCGGAGTCCGAATCATTACTTCCGACCACTGAACCTCTTCCTGGAATAACGCTAGCTCCCACACCTTTCAAAACAGTGGTTATCCCTCGTTAATTCAGTGAACATATTGTCAGTCTTCGTTAGAGAAAAGTCATTATTTATCATTTTACAGATTTTGAGTGAGAGAATTTGTACACGTATTTCACTCAGTGAATACCGACATTCTGCTTCACCCTCTAAATATTGGAAAATGTAATTGACAACCTCTTCAACATGAAGTTTGTGTTGAAAATGACCTCCATAACTTAGCATCACTAAAGTTTGCAGTTAATGACTTTTTGTTTAAGACCGATGGTATATTTACACAAAGTAGCAAGTTACAGTGTAGAAAAAAAATGTAATATTATGATCTCGATTATGTTATTTTTTCCAGCTGAGTGACTGCCGTAAATTGATAATTGATTTATTATTTATACCATTATTACAATGGTAGAATAGACTTATAATAGTATTAATACTAGATTTTTTATAAGTATTATAACTCTTTCTCGAAACCCATTAGACATTAGACATTATCAATTTTTTTCCCGCTATATATTAAATCAAATGTTCCTATAACCCTTTCCGATCCTTTGTCGAGTGGGATTCGGCATTTAACCGGGTTCATTCCAGTTCCATGTCGTCGAGTCACACTCTATGCTTTCTGCAGTTGATTTCGTTCAATGTCGAATGTTAGTTCCTTGATTTATTTCCTACTACATTTAAGGACAGTAATTAAATCGTTTTTTCACTTTAGTTTTAATGTAGTAGTTTTTAACTTTGGAAAATAAATTGCTATCTACCAAAAACGCTGTAACTAGACAAATTCATTGAGACCTATTCAGACAAATTTGGGAAATACAAAAGTACCGGAATGGGTTAAACCAAGATTATTCATATATAATACCAAGTTGCATGCAATTTTGAGTTACATGCACTTGAAGCAACTATTCTAAAATAACACATGGATTCACGTGTCATTTTTCATCATCATTCCTCATTGTTATCAACTTTTCCATTAAAATTACTCTATTTTAATACAAATATTTATAACAACTCAGTGATATAGGTAGCTGGAATACAGATCTGTACCTGAAAATATAATATTTCAATTGAGTTTTTTTTTATTTCTAAACTTTTGTATTTTTTCTTCTTGGACACAGACAAATTAATTTCAAGTTACCAAAATGGCACAATGCGTATTAATGTAATCTTTAGACATCGAAATTTATTAATTCCCTTGCAGAAATAGGCAGAGGTTTCTCTATTTTCAATGGAATATTCTATCTGGATAAGCAATTGAACCTTCCGAGGCAGATATTGCATATAAACACAGCCAATCGTTCCGTTGAGAACAGATGTGGTTTATAGGCTTCATTTGTTGTTTAAATTTGTCAAATCATTCAGCACTCAATCATAGGCTTGAACGACTTTTAGCGATTATTTTGTATCTCTGAAGAAGGACAAAGTTGTCCCTAAAGAGTTAAATGAAATAAATAATAACAATTAAGCACGGATAATTATTTTTAATATTTGTGGGTAAAATCTATAATTGGGCGGTGTTATGCAACAACCATTCAACCCACAAGTCAGTTGTGTGGAAATCGCAGCTATAGGTTTCTCGACCCCATAAGATATTACCGTATGTGGATTGACTTTTCTCTTCATAGATGGCAGACCGATCGCAAACGCGTTACCAGGATTTTTTAAGGATGTTCCTTACATATGTTCGAACCCTCCAGCAGGGTTAACTCTTTTTTTAAATTTCGTAGGCTGACTGTTTGTTGCATAACACTGCCTAATTGTTCGATCCAACTTATATAATATACCTATAATCACTTCAAAGTTTCATGGTAGTAAAGTGAGATTTAAGTTTGTGCATGCAAAAGCTTGATCATGTCTAATTGGCTCAATATGTGTTGAGAAGTCAAATGGCGAATGTAATTTCTAGATGAAACTTTTTTATTACTTATTATGGAGAGATTACATTGTATAATCATTATATATCATATACATAGTTCAGATATTTGCATATAATTATACTCCTCTATCAATTCATGGAAGGTATTAATAGATGCAGTGATTTTTAAAATAAACTTTTAGATTTTGATAGCAACTTTATCAATGTGTTTGCTTATAGAAAAATAGTTTTGCTATACGAAAAATGTATGTATACATAATTAATTTAAATAAAAGATTTTTAAAGAATTGTACCTAAAGCATTGTTTTCTAAGGAGGATATTGCCGGGGGTATTACCAAGATTTTTCAGTCTAGGAGTGTGTACTTTCCCTGGAGGGTGTTAGGATGTTGATACATGAATAACAACATAACGTTAAAAAAAAAAAAAAAAAAAAAAGAAATTTCATTTTAACGTTCCACAATTCTGTCGGCTAAGGGAGACGATGATTTAAGCAAGTGAATAATAATGGAAAAATTAGTGGAATGAAAAGTTGGAGGAAACGGGAGTATCCATAGAAAACCCACGGACACGGTCGATGTTGTCCACCACAGACTTACTTGGCCGGGGATCGAACCAGCGACCCTACACACCAGAGATAAGAACTCTACCACTTTTTTGATTTATCGAACGTTTCTCAGTAACTTATTTTGACCTAATTATCTCTGTTTTACTACATTTTACTCGTTTTCCAGTAACCGATAAGGACGGGGACACGAACACACAAACATCGAGAACAATTAAAATTCCAAAGGCTTTTCCACCGAGATAAGAACCCGGGACCTCGTACACCAAAGGCGCACATGCTAGCCACTAGACTAGTGGGGAAGGCAGCGCTGAGCTACCTCCCCCCCTTCAATGTAAACGAAATTATATGTACGATAAAATAAGACAGAAAAGATACCCATAACAATCATTTTGGGGATACACAGTAAGGGATAGGGGAACTTCGGTAATATAAAACGTGGTAAGCTTTAGCGGCAAGATATGGTCACGCGAAAAGTTTGAAGACTAGATAAACAAAGTAGGGAACAGGAAAGGCTAAGCCGTCCAACTCTGGTATAAGTATAGATAAATGGGATAACAATGAAATTTAAGTTCATCAATGCTTGGGTATTTTGCGGCTTCTACGTGAGTTTCCGACACTACCCAGAAGTTACCACGCTCGGCGCGTTGAGGATTTTTTTTTATCGCCTCTTCTCCAATTACAACTCCAAGAACCAGACCTACCACCATGTAGCGAGCTTACGTCATGGAATAATGGTTATAAAATATTTCTTCCTAATTTCTTCAACCACTCATATGAATGCGGTTTGATATGCGGTTGTTGAACTGTTGAACACCCTCGTCATCGTTTCCTTACTGCGAGTATCTTTGGGCCCTCGATCGAAATTTCCATCAGTGTGTTCACATGATCAGGAAAAAGTCGAGCCCGCTCGGAACACAAAATTCGGTTCATCGTGGAAAATGACATCTCCATAGAAGCTGTGCCAACAGGTAAGAGGAGGGTCAATTTCACTACGGAAGACAACAATGGAAACTTCGCTTTCTTCTAATAATTAGAAACGAGTTTTCACAAAAATTGCATACACAAAAGATCTCATGGCAATCGTCCTAGAATTCTATACTCAACAGAAATGCCTTCTATAGATATGTCCGTTTCGCTTTAAGGGTCTTCAGAAATGACGCCAGAACCCGAAAATCGTTATTAAACCTGGGGGCGCGGTGGCTCAGTAGTAGAGCGTTCACCTCCGGTGCATGGGATCCCTGGTTCGATCCCAGCTCGCGCCGTGTGGACTTTGTGGTGGACAAACACCGTGCTCGTGGGTTTTCTCGGGGTTCTCCCACTTTCTTCATTTCACTCATTTTTCATTATCACCGCCTCCTTTAGCCTAACTGGCATAACCGTGGGACGTTAAACTTAAAGATTTCATTTCATTTTCGTTATTAAACCTATCTCCAACATTTTACACTATCGCCTCTATATAACACTTCCGAATCTTGATCATCTTTTGTTTGGAGATATCATCATTAAAAAGTGACATCTTCGTCTCCTGCAGAGGATATCACTGCTTTGGACGCATCAACAATTTCTTTTACATTGGAGGAAGAAACTCCCGATACAACTGCATTTACGAACGACATGGCTTCACAAATGTTATTCTACTGTAGACATTTTCAAGAACAATACTAAGTCTTGTTAGTGACTTCAATAACTTCGACAATAGGGTGAAAACAAACACGGTAGAAGGCTTCTTGAATAGAAGTAGGGCAAGCATTTCTCCACCCAAACTAGAGTACTCTGCAAAATCGCTCTAAATCTGTCCGAGGGATAAGCAGATAGTGGCGAAATATTTTTAAATGTCGAATACATTAAATTCGTAAGATAATCAGCATGTTTACTCAATCGTTTCTGAACAAATGTATTTGGTAATTTATCAAGAACCGTTTCAATTTCCTATCATATAGCCTCCTTATTTTTTTTATTACTGGATCGAAACAATAAGTTCTAAGCAAAGAAAGTTGTAGCAAATGAGCTCTGTAGTGAATGAAAACCATTTTGAGTGATTCGCGTTGCAAGAGAGCTTGCACACTCTTATGTTTGCCATTGAAGTTAGAAACGCCATCAAATGATGCTGCAACCAAATTCGATGAAAAGCCCATCTCCTAGATTTCCTTTACTATAACTTTCATTATTCCACTATACAGGGTGTTACAAAAACTTGTCACAATAGCCTATTTTGGAAATAGATTCCTCACATCAAAATAAGAAAAGAGTTCATATGAATTTGTGGTCGGAATTGCATAGTGTCGTAGTTATAGGGTGCCAAAAACGTAAAAAAACGAACTTTAAAGGTCCATAATTAAACTAGTATAGGACCGATCGATCGACTCAAGACATCACTGAGGAACTAGTATGTAAAATATCCAAATATCCATCTTTCAAAACCTCCGGTACTTAAACAATCGTTTTAGAGATGATGTTTGAGAACATTTGATCATTCTCCACCTAGCTGTCTAAAAATTGGTGTGCAAGTACTGGAGCATTCTTAATCTTAGAACGTACAACGTCCTTCCGGCAGGATGTAACGTCCTAAAACTCCTACCATGTTTATCTATAAATTAGAGTACTTCGTGTACGTTCAACAGAAGAGAAAGTTCTCCTGGTGGAAAGAGCATGAACTCTAGTGTTAGCTCAAAAAAGAATCATGTTGGTACAGCAGTTACGCTGGAAGGCTTCCGTCCTTCTGGTAGGACAAACTCACATTGTTTCCATTGAGAAGGCGCGTCTTTCAGGTAGGACTGCGTCTCGAATACACAAGTCCTTCCGGAAGAGCCTTTCAGCAGAACAGGTTTGTACTTTCTATCATTAAACATGAATATTTGGATAGTTCACATATTTCTACCAGTGATGTCTTGACCCGACTACGATAAGTCTCATAGTAGGCCTAGTGGAGCTATGAACTTTTAAAGTTCACTTGTTTCACGTTTTCGGCACCCTATATAACTATCTACTCTTGAACACAGGTCCACACGAACTTTTTTCTGATATTGATGTGAAGAATCTGTTCCCAAAATATTGTGACACATTTTTTTTTTAACACCTTGAATAGAATACTTCCATTTTGGATGTAAATAGAACTTCAACACACAATTAAGTGTTCCGTTTCCTCTTTTTCTAGTTCAGATTCCGTCCATTATCTGTAGTGCACAAAGCACAGGAAAGAAAGTTTTGAGTTATATATAGTAATAATGCTAGAGGGTACAAGGGAGCGGCCGCTTACCGGACTACCCCCAGTGATGCTATTGTAATATAGGTCAAGTAATATAAAACTGTTATTTTAGCTACAAAAAAAGTAGCTGCTCCCCAAAATTGTCTCTGCGCCTCCGCTTTTCCATTCCCGAGAAATTAAAGCTGGTGTCTGGTTACTGGCTGTACTAGTTGTATAATAGACTTTCGCGTATTATTGATCTTTTCTTTTTGAATACAGTTAATAAAAATTTGACCAATTGACAACGACAACGATTAATATTTTGTTTTACTGTGTAAATATTTGTTGTGGTCCTACATTGAGGATTAAACTACTTAGAAAAGTAAAAAAATAAGCAAAACAAAACTTTTGGAAAACTTGATTGAAAACAAAAATTCTCTTTTTTTTTTTCTTTTAATCTAACTCGAATGACGTTAAAGAAATCTTTCTTTCACTTTAAACCATATCAATATGTCCGCTAGATGTCACTCTTACTATAAGTTTAATTACTATTCTGAAAATATAGAATCGTTGAGGTGATAGATTCAAATGATTATTGACCATCTGTGCATAAATTGACGAGGAAAGAAGACATTATAATTTTGATCGAGTTCAAAATGTCGTTGCGCAAAAATCGTGAGTTTTATTATATTTCTATGTTATTTATAATGTCAATATAGTACATTAATTTTAGTTATGAACATAAAAACAATTCTGAATGTTATTTCATAGAGCATTACTTTAATTTATATTCATTTTTTTTCATTTCTTATTCATGAACATCATTGTTTATGTTTTCATCATTGTTTATATTTACATTACAAATGTAAACAAGCTGCCATTTTGAAAATTGAAACAAGCTGCCATTTATATATTTCACATAATTTTCGCGGAGTTATTTGTAGTTTAAAAAGTTCAATCTTTGGTATTCCGTCGAAACTGTCATTTCTTTATAATTTCAAGTTTCCTTTAAAATCGAAACAAGTTGCTATTTATATATTCCATATAATTTTCGCGGACATATCTGTAGCTTAAAAAGTACAATGTATGGTATTCTATTCAAGCTTCCATTCCGTTATAATTTGAAGTTTCCTTTAAAATACCGTACTGTCAATATGAAAATATTAATTTGACAGAAAAACAATTCAGGTTTCTGTTTAATTTAGATCCATTGTTTCGTAAAATTCCTAGTATTTATTTATTATGAAATTTCCAAACAGATACATTTTTATTCCCTTGTTGCTCGAGTCTAGTTCAAGAAAGGAAGTAAAGGGAGACAAGAGGATTTTTCATCTTGCTATTAAAGATTTCCAGTCCTTTATTTATTTAGCTAATTACAAGGTATTTTTTTTATCCAGCATCATGGTTTGTTTAAGTCAAATTATGAAAGTATTCAGTTCATAATATCTTATTTTAGGGGCGAGGCATAAATTTGTAAAATTTAGGAATAAATATGTTACTTGATTTAAAAATAGGATTGTATAAATAATAAAGATATATCGGAATCTTTCCTCTCATATGTAGGGGAGAGGGGGGGGACAATTGTACGATTTTTACTTACCCGAGTTTTTAAAAGATATCGTCAGCTTGAGAAACATGATTTTTTTCTACTTAAACTGTAATTCTTTAGCTACATTTACAATGTACAATATTGTTTCTACTAATGTCCTACCTGGAGTAAATTACATTTTACGAAAGGTCTGCAATCTGTACCACTCTTCCCCATGTAGGGGCAGATTGGTACTGGCTTGGGTCACATTGGTACGAGTAAAGTGAAATATCACACAGACTTTTTGATAATAGAAATAACGTAATTTTTTGTTTTATTTTTCCATGAAATATTTTGAGATATAATATTCTATTAAACTTCCACAAATTCAAGTATTTTAACAATAGATTTAAGGACCTACAGCAGCAAAAATGCAAAATAAAAACATGTTTCTTAAAAAGAATGTGAAGATTTGTAAGAATCTTTAGTAATTCAATATATCTAGTTCAACCTGATACAAAAAAGTAAAATAATAAAATAAAATAAAAATCCAATGCTTGCTTGTGTTCTCATCAAAATTTAAAAGTTCCGCAACCTATTTACAAAGATAAAAACGTACTATAAATCAGGGGCGGATCCAGGACCGACTTCTGGGGGGGCGGTGGGTTGTCATACTGCTACTTTTAAGGGCTCCAAACTCTGGGATGGGTTTTATTTATATATATAAAATAAGAAAGTTTCCTCTTCTGGGGGGGAAGCGATCGCCCCCCTGGATTTGCCCCTGCTATAAATGAGGTTCTGTCTCTATAAGGAAAAATAGAAGTAAATAATCCAACGGCTGCCTACAGTTAACAAAATTTTGAAATCTTCATACCTCAACTATAACTGGAAAATACGTTATACTTTTGGTTCGAGCGCCCCCTTGTCTTCAAAGGAGGCGGAGCTTTGTTATTATAAAGGTAACCAAGAAAGTTCTGTCGCCTTTTCACCCACAACCTTCGAACGTCGATATGTCACCTAAGACGTAAATGGAACATCAAAAGTAGTCCCATCAGCATCGACGACCTTCTGCCAACGTTCTGGAAGGCTATGGATTCCATCGCAGTAGAATAGATGATAATCGGATCGTGCAATGTCCGGGGAGTATGGTGGATGCAGTAGTTTCCCATCCAAGGCATAGAATGGAGTACCGGGTCATCCTAACCACGTGGGGCTTAGCGTTGTTCTGTAACAGGAGAACCGCTTTGCGATTCAGATGTGCTGGCTCCAGAGTTTTGAGTTGTTCTTGAATACAAGCCAACTGCTGATATACACAGTTGCATTGATGCTCTGACAAGCTGGAGCAGTTCCCGATGCACGATGCCACGGACATTCCGCCAAACAGACAGGACTTTCTTTTAGTGCAGTGCTGGTTTCGGCTGTTTTTGAAACGGCTGATGGGATGCTAACCAATGATGACGGCACCATGAAGCTTTGTACATGACCCACTTCTCATTATATGGCAACACCCTGTCCAGAAATGGCTCCTTCCTCAAACGAGACAACAAAGAAACACAAGTATCTGCTCGCGTCGCCTTCTGGCCCGGATCCAATCATATTTAACCCATCGACCCAACTTGCAGTGCTTCCCAAGTTGATGGAGGTGCAGCCGAACCGTTTCTTCACTCACACTGAATTGTAGCCTCAGTTTCTTATATGTTTGGCCACTGTTGGCCTTAATTGGTGCCCGAAGATCTTCATTTTGCACGTGTTGCTCTTCCGGCACGTGCTGCGTCTTCCAATGTTTCATCACTGTCTTTAAACTTGTTAAACCGCCGTTGCACTGTCCGCGTAGTCACGACACTCTCACCAAAGGCCTGACATATCTTCTCCCTTGCTACAGCGGCGTTTGACCCCAGTTTGAACTCGTACACCACACTCGCCATTAGGGCTCTCTGTGGAGATCCCACATTCACTCTGTCATTACGCAAGTTCGCTGTGTAACTGAACTGCCACAATCAGGTAGTATGTTGGGTATATCCACACCAACAACTGACCTTCGCCTTATCTCTATTCGTATTCAACTCACGGTGTGAGGGCCAGTTGAACACAGACCTCCACAAAAAGCGACAGAACTTTCTTGGTTACCTTTATAATATTAAAGTTTTAAGAACTTCGGCGAATAACTCAAATAGGTTGCTGAAAGTCGAATAAATATGACGCGAAATTTTGTATTTCGGAGTCGTTATCTGCGGCAGTTAATCCTTAAGGTGGTTCATCTTTTATGCCATATGTTGACAAAACTCAGCCCTCCTAAAATAAATCTGCAACCATTAATACAACTCCTCTCTTAGAAAAGCACTTTCTAAGGCAGCAGAAGCGTATTTTTTGCTAAGAAAAGTCAATATTTCATAAATGTAAGTATGCCTTCCCTAAGATAGGATAGCACGCAGTTTTTTTAAAAGTTTGGATTCAAATACATTAAGTTGGAGAAAGATTTAATCATTATTGAAGCGAAGCTCTCCTTTACTCGACTTAGGCGTTGGGGCTGCAGTGGCCCAGTGGTAGAGCGTTCACCTCTGGGTTGTGGGGTCCTTGGTTCGATACCAGCCCACGCCAAGTGAGCTTTGTGATGGACAAACACCGTGTGCGACGTTTTTCTCGGGGTGCTCCAACTTTCTTCATTCCACTTTTCATTCATTTCTCATAATCACCGTTTCCTTTAGCCTAGCCGACATAACCGTGAGACGTAAGACTTAAAAGATTTCATTTTATATTCGACTTAGGCGTTTGTTTGTCCGGATATTCTTCCAACATGCCTGAACCGTTCTTAAGCAAATTTGACATAGTGACTCAAGAGTGCGCGCTGAGTGTCGTAAGGGGTATGCCGATTGGACATGCCATTGATGAATAATCACTGAAAGACGTAATGCTTATAGACTTAACATTGGAAAAGCGTTAGGGGCGCGAATCCTTATTGTAAACAATGGAAAACAGAATTTTCGGCATTAGAAATAAGGCGAAACTCTTTCCGTTTTGTTCTGCGAAAACAATTTTTTCAAAGCGAAGCTCTTCTTTATTAGACTTAGGCGTTCATTTGTCCGGATACTTTTCTGAGATGCTTCAACCGTTCTTAAGCAAATTTGACATAGTGACTCAAGAGTACGCGCCGCTGAGTATCGTAAGGGGTATGCCGATTGGACATACCATTGAGGACTAATCACCGAATGACGGGATGCTCATAGACTTAACATTGGAAAAGCGTTAGGGGCGCGAATCCTTATTGTAAACAATGGAAAACAGAATTTTCGGCATTAGAAATAAGGCGAAAGTCTTTCCGTTTTGTTCTGCGAAAACAATTTTTTCAAAGCGAAGCTCTTCTTTATTAGACTTAGGCGTTCATTTGTCCGGATACTTCTCTGAGATGCTTGAACCGTTCTTAAGCAAATTTGACATAGTGACTCAAGAGTGCGCGCCGCTGAGTGTCGTAAGGGGTATGCCGATTGGACATACCATTGAGGAATAATCTCCGAATGACGGGATGCTCATAGACTTAACATTGGAAAAGCGTTAGGAGCGCGAATCCTTATTGTAAACAATGGAAACAGAATTTTCGGCATTAGAAATAAGGCGAAACTCTTTCCGTTTTGTTCTGCGAAAACAATTTTTTCAAAGCGAAGCTCTTCTTTATTAGACTTAGGCGTTCATTTGTCCGGATACTTCTCTGAGATGCTTGAACCGTTCTTAAGCAAATTTGACATGATGATTCGAGAGCGCGCGCTGACGTAAGAGTTCGCATGTACTGTACCGGTCGGATATATCAGCGTGAAATATTCATCGAAAAACGGCATGCCTATAGACTTAACTTTGGGAAAGCATTTGGCGCGTGAATCATCATTGTAAACAATGGAAAATAGAATTTTCAGCATTAGAAATAGGTCCGAAGCCCTTTTCGTTTTGTTCTGCGAACACAATTTCTCAAAGCCGTAATGCTTTTCGCTAATCTGCTAAATTCAACTATTTGCACGTCATGTTCTTAAACGAAAACAATTGATGGACTAAAAAATTCTATGAAATAAAATCAATAAAGGTCGGTCGCTTCATTCCAAATTTGCAATTATTGCATATCTATTATATATAATGATTCAATAATTATATATATAAGGGTAATCTTTATTTTTCAAGTTTCGAGGTTTTTTAGGACTCACTCGTGAAAGTGGTTCCTTGTCATATGAATGTAACCCATGAGAAAAATTAGCTCAACTGAATAATATTAAATGGTTCCGTAAACGACTTCAAATCTTCAATGGATTTACAATATACGATATGAGGCAATGGTACAATGTAAGTTCGGAAAGATAATTGTAAGTTAATAAACATTAATACCACGACCGGAAAGTGTTACAGGATCCTGCCCATGAGTTAGACTCTTGCCCGTACGCTTTGTCTATACTCCTACTAATACAGTTAAGCAATTCGTTCTTTTAATTACTTAAATATGGTTATTCTTAAATATCGGGCAATTTGATCCGATTTCCAAAAACATATTCTCTTGTAAAAGCGACACTGAATTTTGAGAGCTGGTTGGTGGGGAGGGGCGAGCTATGTTTCAAAAGGCACAAAGGGCCTGGTTGTGGTATATCTTTATGTCTGTAGTCTGTAATTCCGGTCTTCTGTTTCGTGATGCACAGTTAAGCTTGTCTAATGATGTACAATATCATGTTGTACAATATCAATGATGTTGTTGGTGGTAGTCCTACTTTCTCGAAAATCAATGAAAATTACTCTGTTTTGATCATAGAAGCTGGTTGTTAGTTTGTTATAGGATTTATTGAGATGTGGATTATTTTTCCGAGGAGATTCCGAGTGCGTTTCACTTCATGGACTGTTACTTGATTTTAGGGTCATGAAGAAGCAACTACGCTTCATCTTCAGTGACATTCTGGTCCCCACCAAAGCTTTCAAGACAATTGTCAACAATGCATCATCGTTATTATCTCCTTTGCCAACAGCGAACGAACCCAGTATGCACAGAGTTTTCTATACCCTAACTAGCAGCGTTCACCCCGCTTCGCTGCGGTCACCCCGGAACGCAATAAACTTTGTTACTTAGATAATTTTTACTTTTTCGCTTTCAAGTGATATGATAAAAACCATAGAAGATTGCAGTAAATCTTAACATTATATCGCCTGTCATTTATGTTAACCCGCCCCGCTTCGCTGCGGTCATCCCGGTGCTGGCATATTGTAAAAGTGTCTGTAAAAATAAGCAAATCAATTAAAAAATTTTAAACAGAAGATTCAAGCTATTTTCCGCTGTATATCGCCTGTCATTTATGTTAACCCGCCGAGTGACACGGTCATGCGGGTTGCATATAAATACGTTTATTTTTACCTATGATGAACTAATAACAAAGGATTTGTACGTTATGGACACTTGAATGGTCAATTATCTCAAGACACTGGTAATTAAAAATTAAAGTGATATGATAAAAACCATCTAGGGTCCAAATCCTAATAACCCCCCAAAAATGAAAGAAATTGGTTCAGCCGTATTAGCGTGATGAGCGGACAAAGAATTGTACGTTCTCTTTTATATATATAGATTGCTGAATAATTGTTATAACGCTCTTGTTTGACATTCTTGTGTGTTCCATGCGTTGCCGTATGGTTATGAATCTGTCCTTTTGTAATGAGCTTTCCACGGTTGTATCTTCGTCAGGGTTTGTAATGACTTGAGGTATACCATAACGGGACTTGTTGTATATGCTGGAGGTGCTATACTCTAACACCTGACAACCCACCCACGTACATCGCTACGGTCTATTCAGGTATCAATATACAGTACGAAAAATTTCATGGTGTATATTGAGTTATATCCAACAGTCGATTCAGTCAAATGTGGCTGAGTTATAGTCAATAGTCGACTCAGAAACTATGGATGTTATAGTCAACTATAACTGAGTTATAACAACTGAATCAACAACTGTTGGGTAATGTTGACAGCAGTTAAGTGACACATACTGAAGTACCTGTAAAGAGGAAAGAAAAGCATGGATGGGCAGTTGGCTAGTTAAGATCCTACATTCTGTACACAAATTTCCGTTGATTTGTAATATCAAACAAAACTATTATAGAGGATTATTTACAAATTTTGACTGAATTTCACAATAGTTTTCGTAGTGTTGTCCTAATGATCTTTCTAAAATGAGAACACTAATACAACAATGATCACAGCATCGTTCCATTCAAGCAATGGAGCTTGAAAATATTAATTTCAGTGAAGTACTTAGTTATTACCACTCATTGCTTGCAAAAAATAATAGTGATATTATTACTATATTAGTGAGCTGAGTCGACTATGTTAAATTTATGGTCATAAACGTTAACTCTCAGTTATTATGTTGACTTCATAAAATAGCTCGTTAGCTGAATGAGATTGCCGATACCATTCTTTTTACGCAACACCATAACATAATTTTGAATATCAAATTTATTCAGCTTATTAGCTGCTTAGTCAAAAATTCTTCAATAGCCAACATATTATAATGATAAGGTAACCAAGAAAGTTATGTCCCTTTTTCACCCACAACCTTCGAAAGTCCATATGTCACCTAAGACGCCTGGAAGATTAAAAATAGTCCCCATCAGCATCGACGACCTTTTGCCAACGTTCTGGAAGGCCATGGATACCATTGCGATAGAACTTGGTGGACCGTGAAACGAAGGAGGTATCAGGTGCATTTTGCACCTGGGATTTGAACTGGTGACCTCTAAGGTGATTGTCCAGGAAATACCACAGGTGATAATCGGGGCGGTACAATGTTTGGAGAGTGTGGCGGATGCAATAGTGTTTCCCATCCAAGGCGTAGAATAGTGTCCCGGGTCATCCTAGCCACGTGGGGCTTAGCGTTGTCCTGTAACAGAAGGACCCCTTTGTGATTCAGAAGTACTGCCTCCAGAGTTTTGAGTTTTTCTTGAACACGGCTCAACTGCTCACAGTACACATTTGCATTGATGCTTTGACATGCTAGTGGCAGCTTCCAATGCACGATGCCGCGGGCAGTGCACCAAACACACAGGAGGACCTTCTGGTGCAAGCCAGTTTCTGCTGTTTTGGAACCGGTTCACGGGATGTTAACCAATGATGACGGCGCCGTGGAACTTCGTACATGACCCACTTCTTACCACATGTCAACACCCTGTTCAGAAATGTCTCCTTCCTCAGACGAGACAGCAAACAACCTCAGGTCTTTGCTAGTGATGCCTTCTGGGCCGCAGCAGGCACGTAGCCAAGGGGGGGTCCAGGGTGTCCGGAATCCCCCCTTCGAGACCAGAAATGAAAAAAATTAAGGAAGGATAAAACAAAATGAAATGACAAAAAGAAGGATCAGCGTTAAAAATTAAAAAGAAAACTACAGGAAACTTATGCTTACTCTTTCTTATGAGGAGATTTGTGTTACTTGCAATATGGTGGCGAGGTAAGCGAGGTATTCTGGAAGAGTCAGGGAATTTGAAATTCCGAGAAAAGTTATGGAATTCTCAGAATTCCTGCTACTAGTCAGGGAGATTTCAAGCTTTCGAAAGCATAAGTGCCGTTGTGTAACATCATGGACATGGATAACTTTTCGTCATCGCATCCTTGCAGTATCAAACATGTTATTTCAAGGACAATTTTCTGTTGCTCCTTTAACCTGTCATTTGGAACCGACAGTAGTTGACGGAATTATATATATATATATATATATATATATATATGTTGAAAGAAAGTTCTGTTAGCATTTGATTCAACAGAAAAAGGAACGCATATATTGTAAAACTAGTTGAATA
The DNA here is from genome assembly GCF_964235325.1 of Thermobia domestica. NCBI lineage: Eukaryota > Metazoa > Arthropoda > Insecta > Zygentoma > Lepismatidae > Thermobia > Thermobia domestica. The sequence goes on along the minus strand of NC_137463.1, from coordinate 31,751,682 downwards.
TACACATGCTTCGCACAGGGGCTGTATTTGGAAGTCAACGCCTATGGGAGTATCACCATTGATCTCAGCGACCGCGAGAACTATGGATTTGATACCAATATCGGTCATTTTGGGCTATTTTTTTTTTTTACATGTCTCGGTATCCACCCCCCGCTGACTCCCGGCCCGCATACTTGCAAGTCATCGCTAATGGAAGTGTCACCATTGATTTCAACGACCGCGAAAACTATGGCTTTGACACTAATATCGGTCATTTTGGATTACTTTTATATGTCTTGGTATATCACCCCCTCTCCGGTGACCCCCGGCCCGGAGTCGAATAGCGTGAATTTGGCAGTTAATGCGACTGGAGTTTCACCATTGATTTCAGCGACCGCGAAAATATAAATTCGACACTAATAGCTCAAGTGGTAGAGCGTTGGCTTCGCATTCGGGAGGTCGTGGCTTCGAACCCCGCTGCCTACCATCTTGACTGAAGTTTTCCAGGGTTTTCCTCAGTCCTACCGGGCAAATGCCGGGATGGCACCTACTAAACAGGTCCTGGCCAATACCTTCCCAAATCCTTTCCATTGTTAATGTTGTTGGATATGTTAATGTTGTTGGATATTCAATGTAAAATGGCCTCTGAGCTGTATCTGGTGATTGTTAAATAAATAAATAAATATCGGTCATTTTCTACTACTTTTACATGTCCCGGTAAACGTCCCCCTGAGATCCCCGGGTTCGAATTTCGACAAAAACGTTTAACTCTAGTCTGAAGCCTGGACCAAGGTATTCGTGACTAAAATTTGGTAACTCTCGGTCAATTTGACGGGTTTCCAAGCCGGTTCCGGTAAACGCCTTCCTGAGACCCGACTGTTTCGAAATTAAAAAAAAATGCTTCGTCTTGATCCGGGGCCTGGGCCAAGGTACCCCTGACCAAAATTTGGTAACTCTCGGTCCACTCGTCTGGTCCCCATGCCGCACACAGTCAGACAGACAGACAAACACACAAACTCTTTATTTTATTTATATTAGAAGATAGTTTACAAGACAGTATTCAGTATGTACTTTTTATAATAATTGAGGTCATAACGAAAGAAAAATTCTTATATTTGAATAAACAGGAGAAGGACGTAAATATTGCAAAATCTTTTTCAATTTTTTTTATTATTTTGCTCGAAATTTCTTCATAGTTGGTTATTAAAATACTTGCCAACATATCCTCATTACATTGTCCTAACAAACCAATATATGTTGATACTAAAGTAGTTTAGACTGATCGAGCTCCTGAGCCTTCAGAATTTCATGTCACTCCCCCCGCTCCCCCGTTACGAAATCCTGGCTAAACGAACTAATATATGTTCCAGTAAAATAGTTTAGAGTGATCGAGCCGCTTTTGTGATGACCGCAGTATTTCATGTCATGGACCCCCCCCCCTTCACGAAATCCTGGCTACGTGCCTGGTCGCAGTCAAATCATGTGAGACCCATCGTCCCAACTTGTAGTGTTTCCGAATGGTTTCTGACTCACACTGAATTGTAGTCCCAGTTCCTCATATGTGTAGCCACTGTTCGTCTCAATTGCTGCCTGAATATCTTGATTTTGTACGTGTTGGTCTTCTGACACGTGGTGCGTCTTCGAGTGTTTCGTCACCGTCCTTAAACTTGTTAAATCACCGCTGCACTATCCACGTATTCACGGCACCCTCACCAAAGGCCTGGTATATCTTCCACTCCGCTGCAGCGGCGTTTGACCCCAGTTTAAACTCGTACAGCATACACGCCCTTATGGTGCTTTGTGGAGATCCCATGTACACTCTGTCACTCTGTCCTTACGCAAGTTCACGGTGTAATTGAACTGCCACAACCAGGTAGTATGTTGGATATACCCACACCAACAACTGACCTTCGCCTTATCTCCATTCGCATTCAACTCACGGTGTGAGGGCCAATTGAACACAGACCTCCACAAAAAGTGACAGAACTTTCATGGTTACCTTTATAAAAGACAGACGACTTTCTGCAGGGAGCTCAGGTGATTCAGAGTCCCCGTTAAGCTGTACCTCTCGAATAGCCATGCTACTGAATAGCCACGCTAAACAACCAATCAATCAACAAACCAAAGACAGGTAGACTCGTAAATGTAGCTATGTGAAATAGGTTCCTGTGTCCAAACAAGGAAAACGCATGTGCCGAGTGGAATCGGCTCTCAGATATGTGGGTTAGCTACGAAAATAGCAGGTTTGGAGACGAATAAACAGTTCTTGAAAATTACTTCTTTAGAGAGTAAATTTTGACAGAAAATCCTTGTCTTCCAGGTTAGGATTGACGTCAGGTTGATAACTGGTTGTAAAACATCTGTTATATCAAATATAAATAATAATAATAATAATAATAATAATAATAATAATAATAATAATAATAATAATAATAATAATAATAATAATAATAATAATAATAATAATAATAATAAAAACATGAATAAGACACATGCTAGAGCGTACTTCAGAAGCGACGCCGCGAATCGATTGCCTTTAGTTGAGCACCCCTTAAGAATGGACGGAAGGGGTTAAAGAAAAGAATTCACAAACAGCAGAAAATTAGAACGTGGAATCTCGGGTCCATGATAGGTAGGAATTACGAACTATCAGAAACGGTGGCAAGAAAAGTAAGCATAGTATGCATCCAGGAGACAAAATCTAAAGATAAAAAAAAAAAAAAAAAATGGAAATAAACAAGCTTTTACATATGGAATATAAATATATATCTACATATGGAACAACAACAGAAAGAATTGCGTTGGAATTGTCTTGGATAAGAAATGAAAGAGAACGTGGTGGACCTGAAGAAAGTAAATGGTACAATTATGAGGGACAAGCTCGTATTAGGGGAAACAGATAGTCTGAATGTAATCAGCGTCTATGCCTCACAAGTTGGATGTGATGAAGTTACAAAGAAAGAATTTTGGATGGAGGTTGATAATACATTGCAGAGCTGTTCGATACGTGAAAAGCGGGATATCTAATAAGTATGCAGGACGATCAAGATTAGGATATAAAAGAATACATGGAGGATATGGATGGGAAGACAAAAATAAGGAAGGTGAGAACATACTACAATTGGCGGAGACCTACAATCTCGCTATCCTGAATACACCTTATAAAAAGAAAGAAAAATGCCTTATTACGTATAAGAGTGGCACTTTAAGATCTCAGGTTAAGTACATTTTGTCGAGGAGGAAAAACCTACGAGACGCAAAGGACTGCAAAGTAACACCAGGTGAGAGCCTAAAGAAGCAATAGAATCTCGTGGTCACTGATATCTACATCAAGGAAAAAGTAAGAAGGTGGGGACAAAAAGTTTCTGTACGAACAAAGTGAGGAAAACTGGATGAGACAAATGCTGGAAAGATTCGACAAAAATTGATCACATCAAAAATTTATTGCAAATAAAAGGCGAAATGAAAGAAGAGTGGATCAAGGCATCGATAGTACTTAGGGAAGCAGTGAGAAAAGTTTTGAGGGAATCAAAACAAAGAGGTCTTATTGATAAAGAAACGTGGTGATGGTTTAAAGAAGTTTAAAGAGCTGCAAGAGAAAAAGGGGACGATACAAAAAGTGGTAGAACTCGGGAAATCAACAAGACCTGAAAAATTATAAGGAAGCTAAAAGAAACGTCAAGAAGTAGCAAAAGACAAGGTTTAAGATGAGATGTACAACAAACAGGAAACAAAAGATGGAGAAAAGATGATTTACAAGCTTTCGAAGGTAAGAGAGAAGCAAACAGAGAAAAGGGTATATTTCCCATGAGCGGTGCTTTAAGAATGGAAATTACAAAGTTTTAGCAAGTGAGGATAAGATACAGAGACGATGGAAGGAGTATTTCCAAAAACCTCTCAATGAAGAAAACCTAGGGTAGCTTGTGAAATTCTACTTGATGAATCAGGGACTTGGTGAGCTGTGAATGTGGTACAAGTGGAAAATGCAATGAAAAAATTTTAAAAAAAATGTAGTTAAGCCCCAGGACAGAACAATATCACTATCAAAGCAAGTTTAGGTAAGGAAAGACTGCAGTGGGTTGCTTGATTTTTAATCGGATATCGGAAACTAGAAAATGTCAAAAGAATAGAGAAGCAACTACATTATACCGGTGTTTAAAAACAAAAGAGATGCATGAGAATGTGACAACTAAGGAGAACAAAACTCATGAGCCATGCAATGAAGCTCTGGGAGAGAGTGATAAAAGCAAGATTGAGGAAAGAGACCGAAATAACAAGGAACCAATTTGGTTGCATACCAAGCTGGTCGAGAGTGGATGCGGTATTTACATTTAGGATGCTAATGGAAAAGAACGGAGAATACCAGAAGGATCTCTGTATAGTATTCATCGACCTAGATAACGAGTACGATAGAGTGCCACGGAATCTTATTTGAGGGGCACTGAAAATGTATATGAGCACATTCATCTGTATAATTCGAGATATATAAAATGGATGTAGGCAATATATTCATTCTGTAGTCACAGTCCTACGTAAGGTAGGATTTTTTTTTACCCCCGTTGTTGTAATGTACGGCCTTGTTTCAAAAACGTGGTCATCTCCCTATATTTCAGAAGATCTTTATGCTTACTCGTAGAGGATATAAATCTAACAAAATTCTAATATTCTTTAGCCTATTGAGAGATTGTCCGCTTTATGCAGAGTCGTTTTGACGTATGATTAGCGTCATTCTAATCGCCAGACTACTGCAGGACATATACGTTAATCGAACTCTTTAATATGGCTCTAGTCCAGGGTCATCATTTCAGACTTCGCTTGGGGGGTGCAAGAGCACTACCGACATAAGACTTTTACGTTTTGTACTAGTATATTAGTAGGCAATCTATTAAAGTCTATGTATTCCTCAAATTCTTGGGGGGGGGGCAATTTCCCCCTCCTGCCTCCCTAAATGACGCCCCTGGTCTAATCGCGCTTCAAAACGACTCTGCATAAGGATCTGTTTCTTTAAGTCAAAGCATTACCCACTACAGTTGCGGGAATATGGTCCTTAAAAGGAAGAAAAGCGAACATTAAAAAGATATTAAAGCAATAGAATATAAGTAGAAAACAATTCTTCCCGGTGTGAATTGGAGTCTCCCGTAACATGTTCCCCGGACTACTCTCTATTCTAACTATGTATGATTTTGTTTCAGGTGATGTGTTAATTTCGTCTGATACCTCAATGTTCAAACGTCTTTGTGAGGTCAGCAAAAATATCTACAGCGATAGTCAAGCGACGCCGATAGAAGTCTTGTCGGCAGACATGGTAGTCAACACAGATAGTCAGGCAATTCTGCCAGATACAACGTATAGTTCCTCACTCCCTAAGCCTCCTCCACCAACACCTAATACTCCAAAATACAGAAGGAACATGTCGGAGCCTGATTTGTCGGCTTTAAATTTGCATACATGTTGTGATCGGGATGTAGAATCCACTCTTTTGTATGCTGCAAGAGAACTTCAATGCTTGGGTTTTACTGGTAAGCTGAGTGTACTTTTGTAATCTTGGTTCGGGTTATAATTTAATATGTTTCGAGCTACAAAACTTGACTTTTTGCCTTCATACAGCGAACCATTATTATGGGGAAGTAGGTGTTGCTAACGGGGCAGCTTCAAACATCACACATTTGATTACGTTGCCTGCCCTCTCAACTGCGAATATCGCTGCAACTCGCAGGTGGGTGGTAGGAGTCACGATAAAGATGAAGAGTAGACGTTTTCTGAAGGGGTAGATGGCCTATACGAGGGGGAGTCCGAAAATAAGTTGCCTCTCTCGTTTTCCACAGGAAAGCGAACGGCAATGGAGGACTTCTGATCTCGCATCCAATGACTTCCATCTGTTTCCGGCTTTGAAGAAGACTCTCAACGGCAGGCGCTTTGGAAGCAATGCTGAAGTCACAGAAACTGTTCGATGCTTTTTCCGTATGTAGAGCCCTGAATTTTATCTGGAAGGGTTTCTTGAAGCTTATAGACCGCGGCCGGTATGTCAAATGTCTAAATGTACATGGTACTTATGTGGAAAAATAAAGATATGACTGATCTTGAATGTCACATGCTATTTTTGGTCTTGCCTCCCTACCTCTGTCTACAGTCGCCTGAGAAAACTTATTTTCAGACTCCCCCTCGTATGTGAGTCCAATATTTGTTTAGTTTTGTATAAAATATGTATACAACATATACTAACAAAGTGTAGGAATAATTCTTCATATCAAAATAAGACAAAAAGTCTATGAATTTGTGGGGAAAAGTGCAGTTTTAGAGCTAGGGCTGTCCAAAATACTGAAAAAGCTCAACTTCAACACGCGCTATTTCGAATTCGAAAAACTGTGAAGAGGCAGTCTTTATCAGCGTAAAGGAACTCATATATATGCAATCCACAAATTCATATGTCATCAATATACAGTGGGTGTTCAAGGGATTCCTTACAGTGTGTAATTCTCAGATTTGCTCTCAACAGAATTCTAAGATATGGTCTGATTTTAAGGTGGGCCCAAAATAGGTAGAAAGGTAAGCCTAGCTAACAGTGTACACGGAATGCTTTGACTGGAAATCGGAAGTGTTAGCGACCGCCAGTTGAAAGGTTGAAAGAAAACATCGCAACCCGTAGGACCATGGTACTGGCGGTCCCTAACACTTTCGACTTCCGGTCAAAGCATTCCGTAGTCATTACTGTGTAGGTTTACATTTTGCCTATTTTCGACCTATGAAATCATGCCATGAAATAAAACAATATCTGGAAAACTGACGAAAGCATGTCTGAAAAGTATAAACTGTAAGGAATACCTTGTACACTCATTGCACATTGATAAAATGTGCATTTTTTTGAATTGCGCAGAGCTTTCCTACAAGTTTGGACACTCCTAGCTCTAAAACGATGCACTTTTCTCCACAGGTCCATACGAACTTTTGTCTTATTTTGATGTGAGAAATCACTTTCCACAATTTGTATAGTTCATTAATACCATATATATATATATATATATATATATATAATAACAAATCCACATCATTTCATTTGTTACTTATTTTGGGTTTGTGAGTGTTTTGTTCAGTTAATTTAGGTTGTTATTAATTTTTTCTTAGTTTAAGAATTTTTACTTTGTGGAAATTAAATCTTGTTTGATATAATTTTAATATTATATAATACAAAATAAGCAACAAAATTTGTTAGTAACATTTGTAAATTTCGATCCACGATGTGTACCTACGACTATCGAGATCTCGATTTGGTTCTATCGTTAAATTGTTTCGTGTTGACAGCAGTTAAATCACCACAAATGATATCACTCTTTAATGTACTTTTTGTTTAATTAATTCATAACTTCTTTTGAACTGCAAAATTTTTAATATTTAATACCCAAATTTAATTACAGTAGCACCACGTCTTCTAAAAGTATTGAATCTTTCACACACGAGATGGCGTTAATGTCCCAAACCTCAGGGTATTTAAGTTACAGCTAATCAGGTGTAACAAATTTCACAGTTGACAGCTAAAACTAGCAGTGGGCAAGGTTGGAATTCTTAGAATTATACGTAACGTATTGTGTGAAGTGAAGGTGAATGAACTTTCTATAAATCTGTTCTATATTTTACACTTAAATTTCAATAAGGGTGCAAATGCCGCGCAGGGCCGTAAATAAATTTGTGCTGGTTATTGTGAGATACGTCATCAAAAACACCAGCCGCAAAATTGTTCAGTCGCTTTCGCTCTGGAAATTACGATGTCCAAAAACGCTTCTCGTAGTATGCAACCAATCATAGGAAAAGTGGAAGACATCCTGGCAAAAGTCAACTAAGACCGGCATGTAATTAGTCATGACAATGCCAGTGATCTCGTCACCAAACGATGTTAGGCTAGTTTTAGACGGAAGCATTTATCGTAGCATTTCTCGTAGCAGATGTGTTGCCAAAAATTTCATATAATATTCTATGGCATCAAAAGTATATGGTGTTTTTAAACGGTAGCATTTTGATAAGTATCTGTCGTGACGTAGCAAACAAATCACTGGAGAAGAGCGCAATTATGGCTCCGAAATTAAGCTATAGTAATGAGGTAGCTAAAGCTATAGTAATTGTAACAACAGTTCTCGCCGGTCATATTAAAAAACGAAAATCACAAAGAAGTATGTGGGCAAAGAACATCCCTACTCCAACTCATTTTTCTTTACTACAATTTGTGGTAGTCAGCGCCACCACATCGTCCCAGGCTTCTGAAACGTCTCTGGATGGTTCCCAGATTTCTCGCCAGGTGGCAGCGCAGGATCCGGCCAAGGAAGCTGTATACATCAGAGTGAGAAGAGCCCTTCTTCTTCACGTGGGACCCGAGCAGAGAACATCAACAGTGGAAGCAGCGGAAGGGTCGGAATCAGTACAAGGGGGCACCGGAGACCAGGATCTGGGAATATCAAGTGCATGGAGTGAAACCAAGTGCGACGAGAATTATAGACTCAGTTATTTTTTTTGTGAAGTGCAATGGACAGCTGGACGTCATGATAAGTATCCTATCTACCTCATTATACCTGCACAGTCTGTATCCGATACTCATAAATATTTTTATAAAATATATATCAAATATTTAAACCTTGATTCTCATTTAAAAATAATATTGGATACCACCTCACCACTCCACGCGCCATCTGCGCAACTAAGGAATATGCACCCTCACATTTGCTCGAGCGTAAATGCGACGGTGACAAATTCAATCTTCCACACAAAACAAAGAGCATGGATATTTGGCACACAATCTTTCGCTTCTTTTTAACATACCACGGCGCTGCAAACTGACCAGAAATGCTGGGGAAAATGCTACGAAATAGAGCAGGTTCTATCGACTAGAAATGCCATAGGATATGCCATGGTATGGGAAATGCTATAGCATTTGCTACTTTACACGATAGGATGTTGATGATACGATTTTTGCTACGATAAATGCTTCCGTCTAAAACTAGCCTTAAGCTATTCGGTGAAAATTGGCTACAAAAAGAAGATCAACGTTTGGGTGCCACATGAGCTAACTCAAAAACATTTACTCGATCGTGAGAATCCCTACTGAATCCTGCCGAACTTGAGCTATTTCTGAAGCGGTTGCTCACGAGTGATGAAAAGTGGATAATCTACGACAATGCGCAAGAAAGATCGTGGTCGTAGCAAGAAGCTCCACAATCTGTGGTAAAGCCCACACTGACGTCCAGAAATGATACACTGTGCATTCGGCGGCATTGGAAGGGAATCGTGCATCATAAGCTGCTCCCTCCGGACAGAACGATACACTCGTCGGAGCTGTCCTGTCGACAATTAGTTCGAGTGCGCCTAATAGTAGAAAAGAAACGTCCGAACTGGTAAACGAAAAGGGTGCCTATACCATGCTGACACGAGAGACCTCATACATCTTTAACGACTCATCAGAAATGGAGAGAAAAAGTTGGAAGGTTTTAATGTATTCACCGTATATCTCGGATCTGGCACCGTAAGACTATCATTTGTTTCTGTCTCCGCAGAGCTCACTGAATGATCTTAGGTTCATTTCAAAAGAGGTCTATGGAAACTATACGATAATTTTTTGACCTGAAGACATAGAAGTTTCATAGCGATGGAAGTATGGTGTTCCCGGGAAAATGGCAGAAAGTAATAGAATAAAATGGTAGATATATGGTTTCGTAATGTAATTTTCAAATAAAAATAAATGTATTCTCAATTTTAACCTTCAAGGGCTCAATACTTTTTAAACAACCTATGAAATTAATTTACAAGGCAGATTCACTTTGAAAAAGCAGGGGATATTGAACTTCACAAGACTTGAAGAAGAAATCAGTGAAATAACATTCTTAAAATTCTAATTCATTTCAAGAAAAACAGAAAATTATGAATGAATGGACTAAAGAACAATGGCTTACGTTTAGGTTAATCATGGCTTAGTTTAATCATCTCTCTTCTTTAGCCTAAAGAGCATAAAAGTGGCTCGTTAAATTAAAGATTTCATTTCATCCTTCCTTCGTAGCACATGCAGTAATAACTAATGTAACTAATAACTAATGACTAATAACTCATTCGTATAGCGTGTTCAGTCAAATCTCCTTAGTTTCAATTAATCATAGGGAAAAAAGTATAAATGATAGGGCAATGAAATTTCAGAAAATTCAATAAAAACTCATAGGGTCTTATACAGAGTTGTTCTGACGCGTGATTAGTGCAATAGTAAAGCATTCGGCTAACATATGTTGCCTGCAGTAGTCAGACCCTTAGTATGACGCTAATGATACGTCAAAACGACACTGCATAAGACCCATAAATTTTATTTTCCACACTAGGTGCACTGAAAGTTTCGGGAAAATAACAGAACGCAAGAACATCAAAGTATAGCAATATTTTATTGCCTTTCAAAGTACCCCCTCTGTGCAGCAGTGCATTGTTTCATGCGATAGAACCATATCTTGAAACAGTTATGTCACTACGAAGTTGGTGCCTGTGAAACATGCAGTTTGTGTGCCTCGATGGCTTCTTCTGGAGTGCAGAAGCGCTTCCCACGCAACATGTTCTTGATTATTGGGAACAAAAAGAAATCACTGGGAGCTAAATCAGGGGAATAAGCCTGATGTGTCATGACTTCAACGTTTTCCTAGTCCAGAAAATCACTTGTGGCAGCTGCTATGTGCGAGCTGACGTTGTCGTGATGCAGAATGATTCGACAGTTGAAGTTGTACTGTCTGCTCACATTCAGTACTTCCTGATAGACATATAGTTATATACCATTCTGCATTGACTGTTCTACGATTCTTCAATGGGAAAGTTGCAATATGACCTGATTTATCAAAAATGATGCCATAATTTGTTTGGAGAAGCTGGTGCACGAAAAAAAAACTTCAATTGGTTTAGGTTCATTGCGGAACATCCACGCAACAGATTGTCGCTTTGTTTCCGGTTCGTATGCATAAATCCACGTTTCATCATCTGATACGATGTTAAACACCAAATTATATTATCCAGACTTGAACCGTTTCATCATAATTTTGCACTATTTCACACGGGCGTCTTTTTGTGCTTGAGTTAAATTGAGTGGGATCCAACGATCTCAAAGTTTTTTCACACCTAATTGATCATACAACATTGTTTGTATTTGGCTCATGCCAATGCCCAGGGTCCCCTGAATTTCGCGATAAGTCACATGTCGATCAGTGCTAATTAATTCAGAAACAGCTTCAATGTTTTTGAGCACAATGGCTGTCGATGGATGATCTGCACGATCCTCATTACTCAAGCTGACCCGACTACATCTGAATTCCTGAAAGTTGTCGTTTGGGATGGGGCTTCACCAGGAAAAGTAGCTGTCATCCGACGAACACACTTGTGTTAATCCTTGGCGAAAATCGTAATAAATCATGGCACGGAAGTGGTCTCTCGTCAGGTCCATTTTTGATCAGACCTCTAGTATGTAGTTTTATTGCAACATGTGATCATATCGGGTGATACTGTGGCTCATTTTCTGTTAAAAGATTGTTTCTTGGTACATTCACCATAAATTTGGGGAAGTGTACATTTTACCAAACCATAAATTTGGGAATTGTCAAAAATTTTTTTAAAAAATTGTGATTGTTTTCTAGGACTCGGATATATACTTTTTGTAAATTTGGATGCTCCAACCTGTGTCCTTTCATTGATAAAAATTGTCAAAAAAAAAAAAAAATGGAGAGATTTTAGTAGTACTAATTTATCTTCTAAGATGTACTTTTATTGCAAGAGACGATTATATCGATGGATACAGGGCTCATTTGCTTTCAAAAGACGGTGGTCCCATGGTGTATGTATCTCAAATTTTGGGAGAGATACACTTGGCCTATCTTTAAAATTTCGAATTGTCAAAAAATAAAAATGGTAATTATTCTTTACGTCTCGAGTATATGGGATTGCAGTGTCGGGCATTGGCGGAAAGTTATATTTGATGCAATCTGATTGGTGGGTCACTGCCTCATATTAACTACAAATTTTGGACTTGAATTTGTATATCAATAGATTTCAATTTGAATTATATTCCCAAAATTTAGAAAACAAATTGAAAGTTATGAATTTGGCATTCAATTTTTTATTTAAAACTTGATAGATAATTATTAAAACGTACTATATATCAATAGTATCACTTCCCTATCAAATTTCTAGTCAAAAATTTCAATGCCATGTTCATACCTGCCAAATTTGACTCCTATATTTTGGAAGCGAATATGACCTAAGCCGTGATGGCCTCAATATGTAAAAAAAAATCAACAGAGAATATCATGAACTAAAGTTTTTCTTTGAAAAGATTTGTAGCTACTGAAATTGATTTAATTTGAAAATGTTTGTTCTGAAAATTTTTGCACTCACTAAAAATTTTATTGTTTGAAAAAAAAATCACTCATTGATATTCTTAGTTCGAAAACTTTGTTTAGAATCTTAGTTTTAATTTTTTTAGTTTCAAAATTTTTGCACTCACTGAAATTTTTGCATCTTTTTCTTTCTTTGTTTTGTAAACTTTAAATTATAGTGAATAGTACAGTTCAGATGAGTGTGACTACTGACCTCAGAAATTTGAATTTTTGGTAGTTTTTTACCCATAGAAAGGGACAAAATTGATCACCTGAACTTACAGAGGTACGTATCCTTTTACTATAACACCCTATCCAATTTTTAGTTTTGGCAATTTCTGAAATTTTAGAGGTGATCTCATGAACTCCTCTCAGAATTTTAGAGGGGGCTTCAATGTACCATGTTCAATGAAAAGATTAATTACATCATATAACCATATAATGTAATTAAGTGTCAAAGAGGGTAAATTTGGTCAAAAACCTCCGAAGTTGAAATATTTGCCAATTTTTACCCATGAAAGGGAATAAAATGGAGTATCCAAACTTACAGAGGTTCTATATCCTGGTTCTATACTACCATATTAAATTTTTACTGTTAACAGTTTTCAAAATTTAGAAGTAGGTCCTACTTCTGATCCATCAGTCTGGGCCAAAGACCATGGGTCTTGAGCCAGAGGCCTCCAAGAATTTTACTCACTCGACTAGATGACAAGCTCCATATACTACTGCCGTGTTCTCTTCAACATGTCCCATATTATTGTTGCAATCGTATCAAGGATTCTTAACTCTGGAATGTTATTCACTGGTGCAACTCCTTCGTACACTTGTCTGAAATTTCGTTGCGTAAAGTCAGATTTTGGCTCAGTACTTCATACCGCACTATCGCCTGTACGCGACGAGGGTTACGCTGCGTAGTGAGCAAATGGACAACTTCATGAAAAGGAAAGTAGAAGATTTGGCCTTTCATGTGGTGTTACAGTTATTCACAATGCCTCGTACATCGTTCACAGTAATTAATTGAAATTCAGGAGATTTGAACGGAACATCCTGTATATCTTCAAATCAAAAACTCTGAGTATGAAAGAAATCAGAGATAACTTACTCCACTACTAGTATGATTACTATAAATAAATTTAATCCTTTGTTCTTCTAGAGGAAGGAAAACACAGAGAAGGAGGCGAAGGAGAAGATGATAAAGAACGGGGAAAAAAGAAAGAAGAAAAAGGTGACGATGGACATCCCACAATTCTTCGTAAAAACCATCATCCTGAAAGTATTCCAATGACTATCTCGACGCCATTTGCAGCTACTTCTCCCAGCCAATTGTCTTTGGTTGCAGCTATGACAGGTGTTCCTGAAAGACCAGAAAACCTGATTTCTTCCCTAACATCAACACCTCCTCCTTCCCCCTCGAGTGATGTTATCACTAGTTCTAGATCCACTCCAAATTTTACGAGTGTTTACGATTTGGCCGTGAGAAATACAATTGGCCAGTCGCCTTCACTGTATGAGGTGTTTAGTGAGACATCCACCATTGGATACGGTAAACCTGAGTTAGATTACACCACTAAACTATTGTATTTAGCTGCTCGCAAAATTGCCATCTTGGCCAAGAAAGTTCAAGAGACAAATATTAGATCAGTAAGTAATCAAGAACCTCAGGTGGTCTCATCGCCTGAGAGTTCACCTTAAGTTTTTTTGGTATTTCTGTTTGAAACAAAGTTCACTCTTTAATGTATTAAACGCTGTACAAAATATATTTAGTTCAATAAAAAAAATATTCATCTACTACATCTTACGGTGTTCAAAGTTGTTCATATTTCTTTTGCATGCATTAGAGTAAACAAATGGGCAAAGTTTATAATAATAGCTATGCGATGTACCCTTGAAATTGAATGATTCTTCAGTGTTTCTTCCAGGCATACTCCCAGAGATGCTCATAGATTTTCATCGACTTCTTCTCCCTAAGCTTACTGTGATTAAACATCACTCTTGGTTGGTTGATTTGGAATTTAGCGTTCCTTTCAGTAGCAAGGTTATATGAGACGTAAACCTACAGCTTAATCTTGGATCGGAATTACCTGAGCTCCTACCGAGTCTCGAACTCGAGTCTCCTGCGCCCAAAGTACGAACCATGTAGCCAGCAGGGTTCGTTATTTCTCACTCCTTTGCAAAGCACATCCTTTAACTAATTGTATCCTAGTGCAGCCGCCTCACATTTTTGCAATGAGCTTTGGAGAAAATGTTCTGGAAGAAACACTGTGCTGCTTTGTAGTTAAGTGGCTGAATGCATGCTGTTCTGGGTTCGATTACTGACGGGGTAGAAGTCGCTCACACCAGAAACGTTGCTCTACTGGAGTTGTAAATAGAAAAAAATTGTTTCACTTTTAAAAAAAACTTCACGAGTCGCATTTTTTCTAAAATAAAGTTTTTTTTAAAGATAAATTTGAGAAATGTCTATAAAAACAAGCAGAAATCAAAATGGTGCTTAGAATATGCAGGGAATAGCTTATTTATAAAATAAAGAGCAATAAAATCTTAACGCTCCACACATTCATACCGTAAAAAGTCTCAAGCGAATTTCACCAATGAGAAAAACATCAGAGCAATTTATGCCGGGGAGGTCATTTTGTTGGTTGGTAGTACTGAATATGTAGAAGCTGCATTAAAAAAAAAAAAAAAATGGTAGGAGAAATTTATTGTGATAAATATATAACTACTTACCTTGGCTAGTTTTCAACATAATCACCATGAACCTCCAGACATTTCTAGTAGCTTGGCACGAACTTCTGTATAGTCTTGTGAAAAATCTGCCGCATGAGAGTGCAACCAATCCAGAACTGATGTCTTTAGTTTTTCACTGTCGTTGAAACGCTTCGATGCAACCCACTTTTCCAGGTGAAGAAATAGGAAAAAATCGTTGGAGCCAAGGCCAGGGCTTAAAGATGATTGAATAGTTCCTGTTGAAATCTTTGACTAGCAGCTGTGTATGGAGGGTGTTGTCACGGATCAGAGGAATTCCAGAACGTAGCATTTCTCTCCGTCGATTCTGGATGGCACGTTGCAGATTACTCAGTGTTTGACAATACATATTTGATGTAATTTTTCGTCATGGTTCCAAGAATTCCACAAGAATCACATCCTTTTGGTCCCAAAACACAATGGCCATGATTTTGTGAACTGATGGGTGTTTGAATTTCTTCGCTAAAGGATAACTAGACTGCCGCCATTGGATTTGATTGCTGCTTCGACTCCCCAGTAGCATACGATATCTAGATTTCATTCCCCGTCACTATGTGAGAAGAGAGACCATCCTCATTCTCACCCCTCCCTCCTAGAGGGCCAAAAAATTACATGAAGCTGTCATTCTTTTCTCTTTGAACGTCTGTCAGAACTTTTGACATCCACATCACACACAGTTTGTGATAACCCAGCTTCTCAGTCATAATTTGATGCAAGATTTTTTTTTTTTATGACAGCTACAGAATTAATCTAAAATGGAAACGTGGTCTAAGTCATCGTTAGACACTACTGGCCCTAAGCGGAGTCGTTTTTAGCATCGTATTAAGAATTCGGCTAACGCACGATGCTAACTACCCTTATTTAGAAACACACTAGTGTCAATTACCCGCTTCGCTAAGTTAAAATAAGAAAATTACGAAAAGTCAATAACTTTTTAATATTTATCAGGCGCTCTCTGATGTGGGTCATTTTGGATCATTTTTATATATCTCCCCCTCCCACAAGTTGCAGAGCCGAATTTGGATTTAAATGGCATCGAAAGTGTCACTGTTGATCTCAGCGACCCCGAAAACTGTGAATTCGACGCTAATGTAGGTCATTTTCGATTATTTTTTATATATCTCCCCTACCTTCCTTCAAGATTCAGAGTTGAATTTGGATTTAAACGGCATCGGAAGTGTCAAAGTTTTTCTCAGCGACGCCGAAAACTATGGATTCGACACTAATCGGTCATTTTCGATCATTTTAAAATATCTCTCTCCCTCTTCCTCCCCTAAGTTACACTGTCAAAGTGAAATGATAAAAAAAAGCATCCCAGGCCCGAAACTCATCTATGTTCAAAATTTGATCGAGATCGGTCGTGTGGTTCAAGAGTTATTATATCGCAAGCATAGTTACGATCATTTTTATTTATATAGATAGGTAGATAGATATATTAGAGAAATTAGCAATGATTTATATAAGACAAGCCTAGCCATGACCAATACCGTGCCGTGGAAAATCAGCGCCCGGAGAAGAGTATACGACGACGCCCCTAAATATATATATATATATATATATATATATATATATATATATATATATATATATATTCTAAGCAATATTTCGCCTTTTTTCTTTTTTCTTCCGAATTTTGCGCCCCTTACTTCGGCGCCCGGGGTCGTGGCTCCGTTCGCCCAACACCACCACCACCGGCACGGTACTGGCCATGGCTAGGCCAGGGTTGTCCAAGCACATTAGAAGAAATCAAGGAAGGAGAGAATTATTATTCTCTCTAATGTTGATTTGTCCTATGCGTGTGGTTTGACAACCCTTTAGAAAAATGTGGACTAACGTATTTCAGCATATGCGGCGGCGGATTTAGCCCGGGGCCAGGGACGCCTCCAGCTTTTGAGTGACAAATATAATTGAAGCTTATTATTTATATATTTTTGTAAGTTTATAATAAACTTACGATATTCCTGTCATAGTCTGAGTTCTGGCTGTACCCCCCCCCCCCCAAGTTTTTGTTACCTTCTATATCCGCCACTGTGGAAGTTAGTATCATGCGTTAATCAAACTCTTAATACGACGCTGGATAACCTTCATGTGAAGCAAAATGTTACTGGTAAATTCAATCTGCACGTTTGCAATTGTTAATACAGTTCCATTAACGCGTCGGTGAGATTGTCGGAACCACGATTCACGATAGTGCTGCTATTTTTTTTTTTATTTTATTTATTTTTTTTAAGCTTTCTTTTAATCACACCCAGTTAATTTGTTTATTCTCTTCAACAAAATCTTTATATAACATCAAGATTTAAACAACAAGGCCAACAACTTCTGACATGAACGACGTATCCTTTGTCTATCACACACTTTGCACACGTGAAAAAATTAACTTTCAAGTCGCATTCTATTACCTTAAGCAATGATTTATTGCCTAGTGTAAATGCTTAGAGTGCTACATCATTCAGCGTTGAACAAAGAAGCAAGGATGAATCAAAGTTCACAGGGAAAGATTACGTAATATTTTTTTTTGAAAATAGGTACTGTCAAAATAAACTTCACTTTCCTTTCAAACTGACAAGGGAACATCTTATATTGATAGTAGCGTTGCCCAATCAAACAATGTGCAATTGATAGAGGAGTGAAGAAAAGTGAGAAATCCGAAGTTTTAAGGGGCGACACCCAAAAAAAAAAAAAAAAAAAAAAAAAAAGGAAATACAGAGGAAAGAAGAATCTAGAATTATGTGAAGATAGCAATGCAAAAGATATACTGACACAGAATTTCAAAATGATTAAAGTAATCAAAAAGATATTTACACAACGGTATAGTAAACAAACATTGTACCCACAGACCAGAAGCGTCATTTCAGAATTTGCTTGGGGGGGGGGTCAAGACCCCTTGATATAAGTAAAATTTCGCGTCTTTCATTGATTTATTACTATTCTATTGATAAAATGTATATAAAACTTAAACTCAGGGGGGGCAATTGCCCCTCCCTGCCTCCCCTAAATGACGCCCCTGCCACAGACATTCTCAAAAACATCATATGTAATGCAGTGTTGCCAACTGAGCACAAAATGAAGTTTTGTTAAATGGCACGGAACACAAATTATAACATCTAGAAAATCTAATTAGGAGTAGAATCATATCTGTGAAATCGTGATGTACAGTGTTGCCAACGTTTGAAGATAGGCCTATATGAATTTCTATATGAATATCGGATGCAGAAAAGAACATACAGTACACGATTCTAACTAGTTAAAACCAAGATATGAGACCACAAACAATAATATAATCACTGAAGCACGAAAATAAGGGACGAAGCTCAGTGTCGAAGCAGGTTTGCCCAAGTTGAAAATCAGAATAGTATCAAACACATCACACAAAACTGAAATGATGCATGCTCTTGGATTGACAATTGATTAGCAGGCTCACATTTCTGATGCACGTAATCTTGTATCACCTTACACATTATTGGTAGTCAATTTTTCAATGTTGCTGTTGACAAAGCGTTCCGCAATGTATTGGTAATATATGTACTCTTCAACATTCGAAATTCATGTAGGAATTCATATACGCCTATCTCCAAATGTTGGCAACATTGTACATCACGACTTCATAGGTATGGTACTAATCATAATTAGATTTTCTACATGCTATAATTTGTTCCGTGCCATTAAACAAAACTTTATTTTGTGCTCAGTTGGCAACACTACATTACATATGATGTTATTGAGCATGTCTGTGGGTACAATGTTTGCTTACTATACTGTTGTGTAAATATCATTTTGATTACTTTAATCATTTTGAAGTTCTGTGTCAGTATATCTTTTGCATTGCTATCTTCACATAATTCTAGATTCTTCTTTCCTCTGTATTTCCTGTGTTTTTGGGTGTCGGCCCGTAAAACTTTGGATTTCTCACTTTTCTTTACTCCTCTATCGATTGCACATTGTTTGATTGGACAATGCTACTATCAATATAAGATGTTCCCTTGTGAGTGTGGTATCGTACTATATTCTCCTATCTAGTTTATATGAACATATTGTAATTAAAATAAGATAGTAATTGCTCATTCAGGATGTTACCTTGTATTTAAAAAGTCTCCAATTGTTTTTGCTTCAATTTTTCATGACTCGTAGTTAGAGATGCAAGGGCTCGGGAAAAAACCGGCTTTTTTGAAAAAAAAAAAACTCGGTTTTTTCTGCTTTGCTTTTTTGCTTGGGAAATTTTGGGCTTTTTTGAAAATTCTGCTTTAAATTGATAAAACAGACTTTGTATCGCTTCTCTATAACACAAAAAATCATTTAATTAGTGGTTGATGCTGATAATAATATAAAACATCGAAAATAAACTATGAATTTCGAAAAAATATTTCAAACAATTTTTATTCAACATATTTACATTATGAATTCCACAGGATTAACCAATGTATATAATAAGAATTTTTTAACCTCCTATATACAAAAGTAAGCAGAGTTGGCAAGAGCCATGGTTGTTTTTGAAAATGCCAAAAACCCGTTTTTTGGGGGATGTTTAAACCAGGCTTTTTTGGTTTAAACCAGGCTTTTTTGACTTGGATTTTTTGCTTTATGTATTTATATTACATATTCACAGAAATAAGATTGTTTCGCCTTGATGTTATTATGCAACAGCGGGGTTATGCCGGAAGAACTCCCATAAGCTTAAAGAAGTGCGGTCAGTAAATTTCTTAAGTTGAGAATCTCCCGCCCTAGCCATTGGGAAACTCCCGTCATTACTTGAAATGTAAGACAATAACGGGAAAATCCTGTTATTGCTTTGCATGTAAAATTTAAAGGTCAACGTACCATAATCAGTACGCTAAAACTGAGGTATTAAATTACAAATTTAGTACCGGTACGTAGATATCATTGAAAGTCCAATCCAAGCTAATGTTGGAAGCTACGTAGGCAATCGATAAATTTTGCCAATTTCTATCAATATATTTAAGCAATATTGGCTTCTTTATAAAACAACACGCATTTAGGCATGCAGAAATATACAATTTGGTTTGTTTCGTGTATTTAGGCTTAACATCCTTACGAAATACCGAGGTTATCAAGGAGAAGACTTTCGCTTAAACTGACATCCGAACCGTTACTTGGGTTACGCATGAAAGAAGGTTTGTGGTTCGACCGAGAATTGAATATGGGACACCTTAATTAAAAGGTGAAAGGGAAATAAAACTATTGCAGGTGGTTTGATATCTGGAAACGTTACCATGAAGTTCACACGATTCGCATTTTTCATTCTTTTTATTTTTGTGGTTTACCCAATCACAGTTTACCCAATCCTCAAGTTTTCTGAATTTTTAACAAGAGGGATTCAACATATCATTACGGAACTCCCCCCCAAAAAAGAAGACTACGGAATATATTTAAGTTAAGCTAAATACAACTGCACAACAAACATGACTGAGTGATTAGCTTTTGCGCTTCTATCGGGAAATCCGGGATTCAACCAGCATTCGACCATTCTGACAAAGCTTTTCTTCATTCCATCTGTGAATGTAGAAATAGTGCGTGTACTGTGAGTTGGGCGACTTCCTTTTTTATTGTTTTTAAATCGTTATTATTACTAATTACCAGCAGTGACGGTTTTGCGAAGGTTAGGGGGGCGGTCTTTCGGACTGAAGCCCGTTCCCCGAAGTTACGGAATGTCTGCAACAAACAAAATATCTATTATTTATGCCTTTAATCATAAACTTTAAGCTCCCGTCAAATAAAAATTACGAATGTTTAAAAAAACTAAACATTAGTAAGAAACCCTTCCCAAAATACTTTTCTAAATCCGCCACTGATTCTCAGTATAAAATGATTTTTAAAGTTGTATCCGGAAGATTATTGCTAAACATATAAACGAAACGAAATATTAGTTATGCCTGTACTCATAAACTTCAAGCACTTCCCAAATAAAATTAGGACTTTTTAGGAAACGAAACAATCAGAAAAAACCCTCCTAAAGTACTTTTCTAAATCCGCTACTGATTATTTGTATAAATTGGTATTCAAGGTTGTGTCCGGAAAATTATTGCTAAATCACTTCACAGCTACAGTATAACAGAAATGTGGAAGTACGTTTTGACGGATATATTGAAAAACGTACGCTTTGACGGATAAATAGAAAAACGGGCAAGTTTAACTTTTGCGCTAGAAGGTAGAGTACTAAAAGCTCTTAGAAATGAAACACGGATGACAAACTAGAGAAGAAAAAAGATGTTGATAACTCAAAAGTTAAAATAAAGTTAAAAAGCCTCTAAAATTACCCTCAAATACTACATTCTTCATGTTAGCTTTAATTCGTAAAACATGTGCTCCATCCATCTTGATGGTGAATTTCAGAGCGAAATATCACATTCAAGTCATGTAATTCTTATCTAACTATAGAATATACTATACGAAAGCTATTTAGATAGAAAAATCATGAAGTTGAAAAAAGCCAAAATTTCCAAAATTCTCGTTTTTTTCCCAAAAAAGCCGGCTTTTTATGTGAAAAAAACCATCGATTCAAAAAAGCCGGCTTTTTTGCATCTCTACTCGTAGTATTTATTAGAAGAATTGAATTCAAAAATATAATATAGGCCTACATACCTAAGTTGTAACTAGCAAGAGAAATACTACTAAAAAAAAAAAAAGTAGAGATAAAGTATGACTTTATTTAAAAAAAAAAAAAACTTATAAGGAGACTTCAAAATGAATTAAAATGCCACTTCATCCAATTTAAACTTGACAATTTCGACGCGGGAATGGTTTAAAATCCTGCTATACTCACTTCGGTGCTATCTTTCAGTACACACATTTCTAATTATCTCTACATCCTTATTATTGGTATTTGGTGTTCATGTAAAAGTAACGTTTCAATATATTTTGTAGTAGAATTGTTGGTTAAATCATTCGGTGTCTTATTGATTCGTTACCTGGAAACGACTAATCTCGAAACCAATTCTTACAAACATAATAGCAGATTTTTTAATTACCAAACTGATCTATTACTCAAATTCAATTTTTCAATTTCACCGGAAAAGGCCTAAGAACACACCTTTCAACTAACAATCATAATTTTACATAGTTTTCTATATTAAGGATGTGGGTGAAACAGACTAAAGTCTGAACTCTTCAATTGTTAGGTGAAGAGGAAGTGGAAGACATTTCATGTTTTGTCCTACCTGGTTAAAAAAAAAAAGAAAAGAAAAAGGAAACAAATGTTACTGGAGGTTGAGGAGAGAGAAGCAATGTGAAAACAATGGAGGTGATAAAATGTATCAGAGCATTTCGAAGTCAACATTGAGAATACATTTATTGTGGTTTATAAATAGGATTATAAAGCTACATAGGTACCATTTTGTTCGATGGCTTTTTTTTTTTTTTTTTTTTTTTTTTTGCAAGTTATCAAATTTTCATTCTCGTGATCAACTGCTTCACAAATGACTCAAATGCGTCACGTTTCAGTAGAGAAATTCGATCGAATAAATGTTTTTAGTCAGATCAAGTGGTGCCCAAACGCCGAGCTTTTAGTTAGTTTCTTTCTTTCTTTCTTTGTATCCAGCTATCTCCCAATGATTAACCATTCTTTGATTATGAATGTTTAGATTATTAGTGACGTGATAACTGCTTATATGCCGGTTATGGCTCGACTTTTGCCAGAATATAATTTCGCTGTGTTTGGTCGCATTTTGCTGTATTTGGTCGCCCACTGCAAGCAGCTTCTTGAACATCAAAATTTACAGAGCGAAAGTGACAACCATCTTTTGTCTCTTGCTTGTGATAATGTATCTTGCCCATAAACAGAACAAATTTCTTCATGGACCTGTTCATGGACCTTAACGAAATAAAATTGTAAAATGAAACACAGTTTTACGGAAAGTACACTAATCTTCACGGCACAATACCTTACGTCTGATTATTATAAGAATACCAACAGTTTTTGCACATCTACTAGCATCAACTGTTACCTGTCAAATGGATAGGCCTGATGCTCTTTGATGGAAGACTAACGCCACCTCGTGCGCATAAGGCTCAACATTTCTCAGCCTACCTGATGTGATAAAAGGCGAACTAGTGAGCAAGAGAATATTGGAATTGGATAATGATACAAAAAGACGAAGGACATTTCACAAATATTGCACAACTAAAGCAGCAGAACCCTGTAGCTCTGTAGTGACTGACAGTGAGAAGTGTTGTGAATGGAGGCTTCAAATATATCGGGTACTCTAACTATTGAAGAACAAAAATCGTACACTAAGATCCAAACTTTGGGTGGCAAAAACTCAACCGAATTGTTGCTATTGACGAAACATGAGTTTAAAATATTGAATCTAAACTGAAATAACAGTCGAATGAGTGAAGAGGTCCATCTTTTCCACGACTTTAAAAACAAAATCGTCTAGCTCTGTCGAAGGTCAAATTACTATCTTTGCTTACGATCACCAAGAAACAGCACAAGAGACCGAGCATGAGTCAATGTGACTTCGATGTATTTCTAAAATTCAAATAACTTGTGCGTGGACATTGTTTTCCATCTCTAGAACAGTTTTCTGTCATTCGGCAGCTGAACAAAACTAGTGTCTTTGATGAAGTATTAAAGTTTATCGGATGTTGGAACTGATCATTGAGAAGTAGGAAGACTATTGTAAAGAGATACTATAAAAAAATTAAACATGTAAGCAAAAATGAGTCTGTCTTATTTATGAAATGATCCTCATAAACAATGTATGAGGAGAGTCATAGTGCTTGAAAATTTCTAAATTTGTGAAAAAATCCTGTCAGGGGTGCCAGAATACTTAAGACGTTGACTTACGTCCGAATATTGACTTACGCGAAATATCTTCCAGAGCTCAACAAAATTTTTGCAGCTAAATCACATAATTATGGCAAAGTCTAATGACTTTTAAAAGAATCTAAAAAGAGCAACTTTTGAATCGTTAAGTACATAATTGCTGCATTGCACTTGTTTTAGAATCTTCATATTGCTAGATATCTCCCATCAGCCCCATCTTTACAAAATATAACGTCGATTCGATATGGCAAATTCATTATGACAATCATGACACAGAAATATTCTAAAACAGCTGTTTTCAACCGGTGGTCCGCCGGTCTGCGAAATTATTTGTCGGTTCACAGCGAATGGTCAACTTTGGCCTATGACATAGTGCCGTGCTATTCAGGAAACTTCTCCTTACGTTAATTTCAACTTCATATTTAAAGAAATGGGTCATTAAATCAATTTCAGTTACCTGCGGATGAAGCATATCCCAATCTGAGCAGGAAAGTTTTGAAATTGTTAGTGATTTTTCAGCTATGCATCTGTTTTTTCTTCGTTTAATCTTATAAACTTAACTGCTGCCTCTTAAATTAAGTCAAAAGACAGGAACAGACTGAACTTCATGCTGCTCTATGGCTTGCACTTTAAACATTGTATTCACGATTACAGATATTTTTTTAAATAAACAGCAGGAAATATCACATTGAGTCCACAAAAATATTTTTCAAAGAAAATCAATTAAAATTGGTGGTTTTGTAATTGCAAAATGTCTAACTATAAATAATATGTGGCTGTGGCTTTCTAAAATTTGTAATTCTTGCTTTCGGTATTTCAGTAATAAATAATGTTAATAATAAACAATAAATGGAATGTAGCGATTTCTACTATGCTGCTCCCGAACAGCTCTCCAGAGGGGCCACGGTGGCTCAGTGGTAAAAGCTTACCTTTGGTGCGTGGGGTCCCTAGTTCGACCCTCGGCCAAGTAAGTTTGTGGTGAACAACATCGTGTCCGTGGGTTTTCTCGGGGTACTCCCGTTTCCTCCCTCATGCTCATTCCACTAATTTCATCATCATTCACTTGCTTTTATCATCTTTCTCGCTTGGCATAACGGGCAAAATTTTGATAAATTTTCATTTCATTTTGAGAAGGAAGATTTAATTTCATTTTTCATTTCAACAGTTGTTCTTGTCGATCTGTCGGTCGAAAACCATTGCTCTTAATCTTAAATATAGCTTCTTTACCCGGTTGACAGAGTTGAATTCGGAACTACTTTAAAGTCATGCGGATCAAGAAAACAGTCTTGAAACTTTTCAACCGTTCTGTACGCTTACTCGTTAATAGAATTCTAGAAAATACTGTATAGACAATCAGGGGCGGATCCAGGATTTTCTGAAGGGGTGCACCAATAACTACCAGTATATTTGAATTAAAGTTTTTTTCTTTAAATGCCTTTAGGCATCTATAATGTTAATGAGGAATTCCTTTGGAAATACTAAGTGTCTGCTCTCGATGAATTATTTTCCTTCAACCGTCAGAAAATTGACAAACTATTGATTTTGCAAAACTCACTCCTAGTTTCTCACTTTAGGTAGTGTATATTTACAAGGAAGCGGGTACACATGCACCTTTGCAGCCCCCTCTTAATCCGGCCCTGTGGACAATGATCTTGTCTCTGTTGCAACTCTATGTATCAAAATATGCATTTTTTTTTTTTTTTTTTAATGTCCAAGAAACGCCTCAGTCATGAAACACGGCAGATGTCACAGTGACTTCGTTTCCTAATCCAGCTGGGAAAAAAAAGAAAAAGAAAAGAAAAGAGGTTTCTCAAGGTTACGTAACGCCTAGCACATCGCTCAGGACAGGCTAAACGTTGCGTGTTTTGCGAGTTCCTGTTCTGGAGAAAATGCAGACGAAAGCACAGTGCACCAATATACACTACTTCTCTCTATTCAGATAATTATATATTTGACTTTTATATTATTTTTTTATTAGTCTTTCAATGCTTGTTTGCAGAATTTCCGAGAAACCATTTAAAGTTTTATTAATTGGCTGTCTTACCGGTATACCATCCATTGCTAATTATATATTAGCATTTTACCTGTCCATTTGAGATGAGGATACACTTTGTGAATCAAAAGAACTGTTACTTATAACTCAACGTTCCAGTGAAAGAACTGTTCGTGACTTCGTTCGAATTAACTTTCCATTACGGATTGTGAGTTTTAAACTGGTTGCGGTTGAGTGCATATTTGTCTTCTCTGGCCTCGAGTTTTCATATTACATGTTTACGTTTCGAGTTACAGTGCTTCATAAACTGGAGTAAGAAGGGCGAAACCTTTCAAACGAATTGAAAAGTTTTTCGACATCACAGGTAAGTGAAATTGTATTTACTTTATGATTCACAATTTATATGAAATTATATTTTCCATTATAACAAGACGAAAACTTCCTCCCCCTCCTTCTTCTTCTACTACTACTACACTACTACTACTACTACTACTACTATTGCTGCTGCTACTACTACTACTACTACTACTATTGCTACTACTACTACTACTACGGCTACTACTACTACCTACTAGAAACATGTAAGTTTGTGCTACATGCTAATTCCATTACGCTAATACGTGTCTCTACCTCCCTGCTTGACGCCAGTAGATATCCTACCATGCAGGCAAGTTGTCGACTTAGAACTATTGTGACGATTTAAATTACAACCTGAAACCTATCTTGTTTCAATTTAATTATTTCCAAATAGGACAGATGATGTAACCGTATATAGATTTGAACATTAATATTTGTGTAAGTGCGTGATGATTTAGGACAGATTACCACAAAGGAAAGTGAGATTAAATTGATGTGCCCCCATAATAAGCCTCAAATCTGCCCGCCTCCCAAAGTTGAAGACAGATTTGCGCCGCTGAGGCTTATTACAGGCCGGAAATTACTTGTGCGGTTTGCTGGCAAGAGGATGTGATAAAATAAATAAATAAATAAATAAAATAAAATAAAATAAAGAAGGTATGATACGAAAGAGGTTAAGAAAGTCTCTATACTATTAGACTGGAAAAGTAAGACATGTCTCTTGCAGACAGTGTTCGTAGTTTGAGGGAAATTTTCCTAATCTAAGGAAATTTCATAGGTAAATTTAACAAAAAAGGAAAAGGGGAATTATTGGATAAAAACATGAAAATCCAGGGAAATTCTTGCGGTGACTGATTGACCAATATGAATGTTTAAATTTTCCTTTGTTCTTCAGAAATTAACCGCAATAGTTTGTGTATGTGAGGGGGAGGGGAGCTGTTTCTGTTCAAAGTAGAATAATTTGCACCCATTATTGACTGGGAGTTATTGTATGTATGTTTTGTTAAAAAAAAAAAAAAAAAAAGTGAAGGAAAAATTAAAAATATTAACAGAAAGCAAATGAATAAAACAAATGGGGTTGGTACTTCCTTTAATAGAGCTAGATTAATTTTATCACGAACTTCTGTCATAAGAATTGAACACTTAACAAACTAGAGAAAAGTTGATAAGAAAACGGGAAATTTTGTGTCAGTCGAAGGAAACCTACGAATAGTGGTTGCAGGTTCAAGTTCCATTCCAGACATGAATATTATTTATTAACCATAGTTCAGTATCGTTATTTATTTGTATTCTAAAGGCAAACAAAAAAAATAGAGCCGAAGGTATCACGTTTATTAACAAGTCCGAAATGCAACTTTTAGCAGTCAATGAGTAATTTTACATTGGAAACAATTACCAAAGAAATGGATTTTGAATGGAAGTACGGTCACTATACTTTAAAGATACAAGCCCATCATTTGTCTGTTGGGATGAGGAAGTGTCTATCAGGCACGTAGCCAGGATTTCGTGAAGGGAAGGGGCCCCGTGACATGAAATATTGTGGTCATCATACCAGAGGCTCGATCATTCTAAACTATTTTACTGGAATATATATTGGTTCGTTTAGCCAGGATTTCGTAACGGGGGGAGGGGGGCGTGACATGAAATTCTGAAGGCCCAGGTGCTCGATTAATCTAAACTACTTTACTATCAACATATATTGGTTTGTTAGGACAATAAAATGAGGATATGTTGGTAAGTATTTCAATAACAAACTATGACGAAATCTCGAGTAAAATAAAATTTTAAAAAATGAAAAAGATTATACAATATTTGCGTCCTTCCTTTGTTTATTCAAATATAACAATTTTCCTTTCATTATGACTTCAACTATTATAAAAAGTATATGTTCACTATTATAAAAAGTACATACTCAATAATGTCTTGTAAAATATTTTACAATATCTGAGTTCCTTTCTCTGTTGAATCAAATGTAAACAGAACTTTCTTTCCACATAAATTTTTGTTTTTATTATTCCGTCAACTACTGTCTGTTCCAAAAGACAGGTTAAAGGAGAAGTAGAAAATTGCTTTTTGAAATAACATGTTTGACTCTGCAAGGATATGATGACGAAAACTTATGATAAAAAATGTCCAAGCGGTTACAGAACGGCACTATGCTTTCCGAAGCTTGAAATCTCCCTGAGTATAAATTCTGAAAAATCAGTAACTTTTCTAGAAATTTCAAATTCTCTGACTCTTCCAGGATATCTCGCTCACTTCGCCACCATGTATTGCCAGTAATACAAATCTCCTCATAAAAAGTAACCAAAAGCTTCCTGTAGTATAAAACTGATTCTTCTTTTTCTCATTTCATTTTGTTTCATCCTTTCTTAATTTTTTCATTTCTGGTCTCGAAGGGGTCCCCCACCTTTGGCTACGTGCCTGTGTCTAGGGAAAACCACAATCAGAACAGCTTTCCGTGGGATTCAAACAGAACCTTTCAACTGCAGAGGAAGAATGCTCAGGATTCACTTTCATAGTTTGGCTTTTACATAGTCTATATGCTTATCATTACTGGTAACAAAAATTTAGTTTCATAAGTAGAGTAACATACACCTGCGCAGGCCTCACATTGAGGGGAGGGGACGAAATTATGTTAATGGAAGCAATGGTGTAAGTAGAATTTCGTCAAAGGCAGGTTCAAGTTCCCAACTCATATAATTTCAGGTCTATTTGTATACATGCCCATATATGGTAAATGCTTACTATCGTATATCTTGTTCAAAGCAAGAAGGTTAAACCCGGAAACCTCTTGCACACGCTGCTGAATGGAAGTGGCCCGGAGTATCATTCTTGCTGAGGGGTGTGAGGTGCAGGTAGTTATAGAGGTGATCTATGCATACCAAAGAAACACCACCACAATAAGATTTAAAAAATATATATATGGTGGAGTGGCTAGGAATATTCAAATTATAATGTAAATTACTGAAAACTGCAAATTAAATACTTTTGCATAAGTAATCCCTGCTTGGAGCGATAATGGTGATCTCCGTCTGAAGCCGCCACTGCCACATTTGATAGTCGGTAGAGCAAATAAAAACAAAAATATAATAAAACAAACAAAAATCTCAGGGTTTTCTGACAACAGTTATGGTCTTGCAGCTACTTATAAAGAGTTTCAGATGGTAATAAAGTTATGTAAAAAAAAATAAATTTCAAACAAACAGGTAGCAAACTGTTAATCACTCTTTATACTCATAACTGTGTCGTTATGTTCTTTGGGCGTACTTCTCCCTGGGCCCCATTCAGGAAGATGGTCAGATGTACTAGAGACAAGGAGAAATGTTTCCTTGGCTCTCACTCCTGAAAATAAAACATAGGGATTAGCATTCGGGTACTCACCAAGCAGGAAAACAGACACCCTCGCTATACTTTTTGAAGAAGGAGATTTATTCCGTCTCATAGAACCATAGATGATAGCAGAACACACTCAACACGGTCATATTTACCATGCACTTATTACGCATTTTTCTTTTTATGGTGCACCACTCTCACTACTTGAAAATTTACACACAATTTCACACTGTAAGGATATAGGATATGAATATATATATTAACTCTAGAGGTCTGTCTGACCTCTTAATAAATCTGCCAAGCAGATACACAAACAAAATTTACTCCTCATGATAATTAGTTCAGGGTCTCTGACTGTTCTATTCAGAGAGGAGGATAGAAGAAAAAAATATATACAAAATTTATAGGTAAAAATTCATAATCATATCAAATCGATGCAGTGTCCTGGTGACTCGATTTCCCGTAATGTCCACTTACTAGTAGTCTATTAAAATATATAGGGCTAACACAATGTCCATGATGGATTCACACCAAAAGTAGTTTCCCACTTTACCATTCCACTGAACAGGAAATGTTCTTGAAGGGTAGACCAACTGGATGGTCACTATGATGAAATAACTGACCCAAGGTATGCCAGTATAGTAGCAATACTAAAATGTCTTGCTAGTATCCTTGTTTGAAAGAGTTCAAGGATGGCACTAACGTAAGCTTGACAGGCCTGTTGTTTTTTTAACTAGAGATGGGAACAACGATTTTCCATTCCGTAACAGGAATAATGATTAGTGCGACGGCACTGTTGATAAAGCTTGTCCGCAGAATAGCTACTGCTTGGAACTGCTAACAAAGTCATAGCCAACTAGCTATGGTTTCAGAAAATCTGGTTGAAGATTGAATATAAAAAAAACGAAACATGACGTGGTTAACATGTTTCTGGAAATTCACTGTTCTGCAGCACTGATTATATTCACTATAAAATTAATAGTTATTAGCACTGTCCACCATCGTTGCCCGATACATGTCTGTACATGTATGTATTACACAGGACTCCAGGGGAAGAAACGGTCTTCGCACTGTCCCGGGTTGATACCTCTCAATTCTCGAGAAGTTAAAAACTTCAAAACACGCTAGTTCGAAGTAAACTCTTCAGCGTCTAAGAAACAACTCGTCTCCACTAAGAACATGAACGGAATATTAAACTGCACAAATTCCAGGAAACTAGCCGACTCGCTGTTCTCAGAATTCTATGAAAAAAGGTTTGATGCCTCCGGCAAATATGGTGGGTGGCCTTTACATCCAGCCACACCGAAAACTAGCTTGTGCCTGCAAACCTAACAGACACCTCTTGGTAGGTGCTGCCATCACTTTTGAGAGCGGCCGGTTCAAAAGCTTCTGCCCAAAACTGAAGTCCATCACAATAGTACTGTATACATTGGCTATTTTCACTGAAATCGACACTTTGAATGATTGATACACATGATTAAATATACATAAATAAAGTAAATTATATACAGAATACAATGGTAATAATATACACAGCTGTCATCTCTCTGGGTATTTGTAGGAAGTCTCTTTTCCTTTGGCTTCCCTCAAAACTGTCTGCTACCAACCCCAGTAGCCATTTTTCAAGAGAGAGAGAGAGAAGAAACATCTTAGGTTATGATTAATTTTGAAAATATACAAGATCTAAGTGTCTTGAACGATGGGAAACACGTTGACAAATATAGTCATGAATTTTAAACGGTCTTTCCAAGAACTAGTGAGCGTAATACGTTAATATTAATATTTTACACATAAAATAAGTCAAAATAAAATACATGTTTTCAAAAGTGCAGTGCATCATGAGAGAAATACTTAGATCCGCTTGCTTTCGGGTAACGAACTCGGGGTGACGACAAGCCAAGAGCTTGATAGGCGTGAGATTCTTTTAAAAGGTGTGAAAACACCACCTTTAGAAATTCAAAATCTATCATGTTGACGCTAAAAATTTTACGACTTTTGAAACAGCCTGGAGAGCGTCTGTAAGCAATGTATCCATCTCGTCATTGCTATACAAGAGGAAGTTAACAGTATACTTCCTATACTGAATGATTCATCCATCCTTGGTCATTCAGGGATTTCTTCATTTGTTAGTTGTCATAGACCTCACATGCAGTTTCAGTGCAGACTAACGTCGCCAGGAAAAAAATCTCTGTCCACGCTATCTCTGTAGCCCCAAGGTTCAAACTTCTATACATGAATCCAATGCATATGATATGATTTCTCCTTTAATTAATCAAATGTAGAATAGTATGCTGACTATATAACTCCATTAACGCATGTAATATATACAATATAAAGTCCCATTAATGAGACGCACGCAAATAATAAATGATTCATAGCCTATAAAGGAATAAAGTACATACATGAAATACAATATACATTGAAATTGTATTAATACTCTCGTATTACGCTCGGTGTTTACCCAATAATATTCATAATAATAAGATAATCATTAACATGAACGCTAATTAATAAGCAGTAAATTTGACCACAAATTACAATATATTTAAATATTGATATGCAAATGTGCACTCATCTGCAGTTTGATATGCAGATGAAGGTGAAGGCACTCGGCCGTCTACAGGGGCCCGGCAAAAAATACCTACGCAAATGAGTTCCATTATTTCCTTTCAACGAACAGTTTATGGTAATGCGTAGGATACAAAACACACGGTATAAATCGAAGAGAAATTATATTTATTACATGTAGAAATGAGAACGACATACTTATAAAAAATGGGCATGAGCGTGTCATTCTCACATCCGAATCAAACTTAATCCATTCGATAAACATAACAAAGATATGTTCATGCACAAAAAATTAGGTGCCACGAACAACGAAGTAAGTCCCTATAGATGATAAGAAATGTATGTACCAAGTTTTGTATTGATAGCAGAATAGGTATGAGGAGAAAACCTGTATTGGTGTATAAGCTTTTCCCTCATATCTATTAAGTTTATCAATACAAAACTTGTTACATCATTTCTTATTTCCTATAGTATTTTGTGGGATACATTTAGATTGTGTGCTTTTACCCGGGTCCTCTGCAGAGGGGTCCAAAGTTGATGGGAGGGATTTCTGGAGGGAATTTTCCCGACATTCTCCCAAATTTCCTTGTTCGAGTAAGTTTTGGGCCCCAATATCTAGCACCTTTGGAAAGCTCGTTTCATACTGAAGAGAATGAACTATAAACTATGACTTTCCAATGAAGAGTATTGATGTAATAGCTATTTCACTGCGAATCTACGATTTTCTTTATACCAACAGGGTTAATGGACCCAGGGACTTACTCCGTTGTCCATGGTACCTAATTTTTTTGTGCATGAACATATCTTTGTTATGTTGATCGAATGGACTAGGTTTGATTCGGATGTTCGGATGACACGCTCATGTTCGTTCCTTGTTAAATCGGACATAGGTCAAGATCCTGGTATTATTCTTGGCTGTCAACTACACTTGTATCATCACAGCTACATAGTAAAATAAGGTCAAAACCAAGGATTTACTAATTGGATAGGAAAGAATTGCCAAACAATCTATATATGTTGTAAATGTTATACAGTATTTTACGTATGTCAGCACAAAATTAGAATATGAATCAACGATATGGAATCCACACACTCATAAACTATGTCAGCAACTTGAACAAATCCAAAATAAATTTCTCAGACTTCTCACATACAGACAAACGCATTCGTATCCAACATTTGAACCATAGGGGGTGATAGGAGAACAATAGAAAGAAATGCAGAGATCTTATTAAACGCTTCCAGGGACTTGGGTTTAGAAGTAAATACAGAGTAAACTAAATACATGGAAGTACGTCGGGGCCGGAATACAGCAAATTATGGATGCGTTAAAATATTAAATAATACTTTTGATAAAGTGGATACCTTCAAATATCTAGGATCAATATTAACAGACGAAAATCATATTCAGGAAGAAATTAAACGTCGACTAAAAGCAGGAAATTCGCGTTATTATTCAGTTCAAACTCTCTTGTCGTCGCGAATTCTGTCGAGAAATTTGAAGTTTAAAATATATAAAACGATAATCATACCTGTTGTTCTATATGGTTGCGAAACATTGTCGCACTAAAAAGGGGAATGGCGGTAACTTCATAACGAAGAACTACGTAATTTATACGGTTTACCATACATTGTTAGGGTAATCAAGTCTAGGTGGGCAGCTCATGTAGTCAGGATGGAAGAAAGTAGAAATGCTTTCAAAGTCTTGACTGGGAGACCAATCGGAAAATGACCATTAGGAAGATCTAGGCGCAGATCGGAGGACAATATTAAGATGGATCTCGCAGAAATAGGAATACAAAGTAGAAACTGGATCCAGTTGGCTAAGGATAGAAGTCAGTGGAGAGCTTTTCTGAACGCGGTATTGAACCTCTGGGATCCATAGGCCATAGAGTTAGTTAGTTAGTTTCAATATATTAACCAATGGCGTACACAAGAGGGGGATTCCGAGTTTTAACGCACCTTGAGCAATATATTATACAAAAGTAAACATGTATCATATTATCAGGGCCGGTTCTACCATATTTACAATATGCGCATTTTCACGATGCAGCAAACTTTGAGAGGCTGCAAAATCTGTCATAAATATATTATTTAAGATAAATATTACTTGTTAAAAACAGACTTCTTGATGATGGTAGTTCAATTTACTAAGCTGACATTCTGTTTGAATATTACATTTGTAAATTGTGTTTCAGTTGCACTAGTTTAAGGCCATATGGACAGTGCAAATGGTCAAATAAATCCTAGCATGAATTGCTTGATTGTTGTCAAATACAAGAACTCAATTTTCGATCAGTAGCGAACACCTGTTCCATTTAGTTAGTTTCCACAGTTTTGATGTGGAAACTAGTCTTGTCTTTGTCACAAAGAAGTTTCTTATCATTGAAAGTAGAAACGTTTTTTTAAAAAATCTTTTAACAGATGTAGAACAGAGATACGTTATATGTTTTATGTATATATTAAATGTGGGATACAAATAAATAGTATAATCCCTGTATATAGAACGACATACACGTTGTATATTAACTAAAACGTAATTAAAACTTTTGGAAACTACTTTCAGTTCAATTTCAGTTATCTTCCTTTCGGAAGATTTATTAAGGAAGTCCCAGCCGTAGAGCCTTGTGGACTATTTCATTAAATTTGTTTTAAATCAAATTTGTTTGAAGTAAGCATATGTACTAAAATGGCACGTGCCAAAATGGCCGAATTTGTATGCTTGAAATATAATTGTTTATCACACTGTTAATGTAATAAGAAAGGATAAGCGGCGCATGAACACATTAAAATTGAAAAACAGTGTATTAAAATTGTCACAAATAGTAAAATTGTCAAAAGTAATGAATTACAAATAATAAAAATTGAATAAAAATTTAGAGCAAAGCTCCCCAATACTTAGTGTTTACAGCGCCATCTCTTATCCTATCGACACGAGTTTTCATGATATTTATTTTAACCCCATGTCAGTAAATTCTGTAACTACAACTTTTTTCTTTTTCTTCTTTACGTATATTTTTTCATTAAGAGTTCGGTTTTCATTAAAATAGAATTGTAGATTGAATTTTCAAAGATTACAATGGTAAAATTTATAATTATTTTGTTACGTAATTTTGAAATATAATTAATTACAAAATTGGATTTTTATTATATAGTTCATCGTTCTAAATCTGGATATTAAGTAACGAATTGCACATCTAGTTATAAATTATTTTTGACAAAATGATAAAATCGACTAAATAAACCAAGGATCTTATATAATAGAGGATCTGCTTTTACAACAGAATCTTGAAGCCATACGTCACAGTATTGCCATCCCTACTCTGCCCACTCCGCCCAATAGGATGACAATGTTCTGAGCCAACAATCATGGCAGAAACGAAGTAGCCAATCAGATGATGGCAGAAACGAGAGTAGCCAATTAGACGTCCCGATGCTCGGTTGCTTTTTGGCTTCACCGATTTGATAGGATGAAGATACATATGGGCAGATCCTCTATTTATAACATCCTTCAAATAAACAAACTATTTCCAACTTTCAGATAAGCAGCTAATGCAAGAGTTCACAAATTGAATTCCTGTTGCAGCATAAAATATACGATAAGGACCATGTCCCAAAATGGTCCGTTACACATATTCTAATTTTGTGCTGACATACGTAAAATACTGTATAACATTTACAACATATATAGATTGCTTTGCAATTCTTTCCTATCCAATTAGTAAATCCTTGGTTTTGACCTCCTTTTACTATGTAGTAGATGTGATGATACAAGTATAGTTGAGAGCCAAGAACAACACCAAGATCTTGACCTATTTCCGATCTAAGAAGGAACGGATATGAAAGTGTCATTCGGACATCCGAATCAAACCTAGTCCATTCGATAAACATAACAAAGATATGTTCATGCACAAAGAAATAGATGCCATGGACAACGTAGTAAGTCCCTGGGCCCCATTAACGCTGTTAGTATAAAAAAAAAATCGTAGGCTCGCAGTGAAATAGCTATTACATGAACAATGTTCATTGGAAAGTCATGGTTTATAATTCATTCTCTTCAGCATGAAACGAGCTTTCCAAAGATGCTAGATATTCGGGCCCATAACGTACTTGAACAAGGAAAATTAGGAGAACGTCGGGAAAATTCCCTTCAGAAATCCCTCCCACCAATTTTGGACCCCTCTGGAGTGGCCCCGGGTAAAAGCACAATCTAAATGTATCCCACAAAATACTATAGGGAATAAGAAATGATAGTTTGGTATTGATAGACTTAATAGATATTAGGGAAAAGCTTATACACCAATACAGGTTTTCTCCTCATACCTATTCTGCTATCAATACAAAACTTGGTACATACATTTCTTATCATCTATAGGGACTTACTCCGTGTCCATGGCACCTAATTTTTTGTGCATGAACATATCTTTGTTATGTTTATCGAATGGATTAAGTTTGATTCGGATGTGAGGATGACATGCTCATATCCATTCCTTGTAAGTATGTTGTTCCCGTTTCTATATGCAATAAATATAATTTCTCTTCGATTTATACCGTGTATTTTGTATCCTACGCATTACCATAAACTGTTCGTTGAAAGGAAATAATGGAACTCATTTGCGTAGCCATTTTTGTCGGGCTCCTTCCATTCAGTGGCGTGCGCAAGGGAAGTTTCCGGTTTTAACCTTCTTGCTTTGAACAAGATATACAAAAGTAAAATTTGCCATATTTAGGGATGTATACAAATAGACCTGAAATTATATGAGCTTGGGAACTTGAACCCACCCTTGACGAAATCCTGCGTACACCACTGCTTCCATTAATATAACGTCGTCCCCTCTCCTTAATGCGAGGTCTGCAGAGGTGTATGTTACTCTACTTATGAAAATAAATTTTTGTTACCAGTAATGATAAGCACATAGACTATGTAAAAGCCAAACTATGAAAGTGAATCCTGAGCATTCTTCCTCTGCAGTTGAAAGGTTCTGTTTGAATCCCACGGATAGCTGTTCTGATTGTGGTTTTCCCTAGGCATTTCCTCATCCCAGCAGACAAATGATGGGCTTGTACCTTTAAAGTATAGTGACCGTACTTCCATTCAAAATCCATTTCTTTGGTAATTGTTTCCAATGTAAAATTACTCATTGACTGCTAAAAGTTGCATTTCGGACTTGTTAATAAATGTGATACCTTTGGCTCTATTTTTTACTTGCCTTTAGGATAGAAATGAATAACAGAAATGATACTGAACAATGGTTAATAAATAATATTCATGTCTGGAATGGAATTTGAACCTGCAACCAATATTCGTTGGTTTCCTTAAGAAAATTTCCTTCGACTGAACAAAATTTTCCGTTTTCTTATCAAATTTTCCTTAATTTCTTAAGTGTTCAATTCTTATGACAGAAGTTCGTGATAAAATTAATCTAGCTATATTTAAGAAAGTGTCTACCCCATTTGTTTTATTCATTTGCTTTTTGTTAATATTTTTAATTTTTCCTTCATTTTTTTTTTTAAACAAAGCATACACACAATAACTCCCAGTCAATAATGGGTGCAAATTATTCTACTTTGAACAGAAACACACACCCCTAACACACACAAACTATTGCGGTTAATTTCTGAAGAACAAAGGGAAATTTAAACATTCATATTGATCAATCAGTCAGAGCAAGAATTTCCCTAGATTTTCATGTTTTTATCCAATAATTCCCTTTTTCCTTTTTTGCTAAATTTATCTATGAAATTTCCTTAGATTAGGAAAATTTCCCTCAAACTACGAACACTGCCTGCAAGAGATATGTCTTACTTTTGCAGTCCAATAGTATAGACAGGCTTTCTTAACCTATTTCATACCATACATCCTTTTATTTTTATCACATCCTCTTGCCAGCAAACCACACAAGTAATTTCCGGCTTGTACTGTAATACAGGCCCGTATCCACGGGGGGCAAGAGGGGGCCGGGCCCCCCAAAATTTTGACTGGCCGCCATAAAATTTCACGGTAGGCTTGCAAATGAACTATAATATGGTGATGAAGTATAATATGATTGGGTCGGGCCCCCCCTAAATTTTTGGGCTGGCTACGGGCCTGCTGTAATAAGCTTCAGCGGGGCAAATCTGCGTTCAACATTGGGAGGAAGGATGGGTAAGACTGTCCCCATAATCTTTTTTTTTAAACGATGTTCAAAATATTTATGAAGTTGTAAAACAATGCTGTGGAGAATCAGGGGGGCAAAGTTGTCTTCAACATTAGGAGGCGGGCAGATTTGAGGCTTATTCTGGCTGGAAATCAACTTCATCTCACTTTCCCTTGAGGCAATCGGTCACAAATCATCACATTTCTCCCCCCAAAACACATTTCAAATCGGATTATTGGAGGGACAGTTCATCCCAGTTCCAAGATTGGAGGGAACTTGTCCCTCTCATCTCCCAGGGATTTGCGCCAGTAATAAGCTTTTGTGCTTGTTGCTGTACTCTTATTACATTCACTTTTTTAA
This sequence comes from Thermobia domestica, assembly GCF_964235325.1. Taxonomy (NCBI): domain Eukaryota; kingdom Metazoa; phylum Arthropoda; class Insecta; order Zygentoma; family Lepismatidae; genus Thermobia; species Thermobia domestica. Next base: position 31,713,051 of record NC_137463.1, on the reverse strand, counting down.
AATCTTTATTTGTTTAAAATTTTAATGTTCTTTGCTGAATTTGATGTTAAGTACTGAAGTAAAAATGTGTCTATTACAATAATCTTTAAAATATATTTTCTGCTACTAGATCGTAATCACATCTTTTTCACCTCATTTTTCCCCTTTCGGGGTTCTGACCTCCAGGTTGAGAAACTACTCACTAAACCACTGAACAATGCTAGTCGATTAGTTCTAATTGGCACAACTAACTCTATTGTTGGCAGTAACGACTAGTGACAGCCATGTGATGAAAAGTGTAGTAATGTCCGTCATATTGATCTGCCTTCATAAAAACTATTCTCGATGCTTTAACACAGCTAAATTAGTTCCAAGGGTTTAAGTGGGCTATATGCGGATGTAACTACCGTACTCTCTATGCATCAAATTGTATTGCTTTAATTTGGCAACCTTGTCATAACCTTTAATACAGTGGAGGTCATTCGAATAAGTATTTAATATCTGTGTTATTAGAGATAGCAAGTTTGTTTAAGTATTTACCTTTAGAATAAATTAAAGATGATTACAAAAGAACCGGGTCTAGAGGGAAATTGGCCCTATCCCCGGGCACTAATTTCTGATCGAAGTTTGCCTGTAACTGCTGGATCAATTCAGGGCCGTGCCGTGGAAAATCAGCGCCCGGGGCAAGAGTATACGACGGCGCCCCCATACCTATATTCCAAGCAATTTTTCCTATCTTTTTTTCCTTTTTTTCTCCTGAAGTTTTCGCCCCCTTACTTCAGTGCCCGGGGCCGTCGCCCTGTACGCCCACCCCCCGCACGGCACGGCCCTGGATCAGTTGTAAGATCAATTGAATAGCTATATATTTTCAAATTGCAGCAAGTATTTTCTGTACTAAATACTACGAGGCAAGAATAATTCCTGTACATTAAGAAGCAGTTTACTAAAGTGCAGGTAAAGAAGATTATGAGTAGGCCTATAAAAATATTATGGAGGTACCCGTTAACGACTTCACTGGATTTATTAACATTGTGCTTCTCATCTTTACTTCTTTCATGTGGATCCGACATTCTTATCTTTGTCTAGGCTTAGAAATAGTACATAACTCAAAGAATAACCATCGTCATGTATAAGCAGTTTTGGACGTTCGTTCTAAGGCTTCAGGTGATCTTTCTAACCTCGTTCCTTGCACGCATGCTACGGTTCTTTAGCAAGTTTCTATGGAAAGGAATAAAATGTATGTTGAAATCCGTAAAGTTAGGAAATGAAAGGCTAATGACCGTATTCCACGAACGAGATATCCTCTATTTTATTATTGGCCTACAAGGTTACATTAACAATAAAATATCCATTTCTTTAAGGACATATATGCAGTTGCTGTACGTTGCTCGTAAAACCGGCGATATCTTTTTTGAGGATATTCTTTCATAAACTCACAATACCTATTAATTATTATCACAAGTTCATTACCTGTCCACGTTTCTGGAACACAAAAGTAGTTGCTTAGTCATAACATGTAACAAAATTTACGCTGCTAAGAATATGGCAATAGTTGGAGTGTGTCGACATATTGTAAAACTTTGTCCCATATACAGTAGGTTGTAGGTAGAGCAAGGTGAAGAAAATGAGCGTTCGGAGTCGACTCCCACTACCGGCTTTAATTATACAACTTACCATATAACAGTACTTACAGAAATACTACAACGTTATTCTCCTCTAATTTATTGGGTTAGAAATGAGGTAGTTCTTGACCTGAGGCTGTGAACAGGATCTCTTCAAAGCCCCGTGGCAGGCTAAGCAGAGTGGCGAAGGAATCCCCAATGCTCCGTGGCAAGCAGTGAGAAATTTAGTAGTCACAGACCCCGTAGCAGGCTAAGCAACTAAGGTAGGATTCCCAACAGACTTCCGTAGCAGGCTAAGCCAGAAGGAAAGAAACAGCCAAGAATCCCGTGGTAGACTAGAGGCTTGGGGTTAGGTTACTTCTAATGTTCCGTGGCAAACAGTAGGAGGGACACCAGAAAACTGGTGTAGAACTGCCGGCTGCATCCCATCATATAGGCGTCCTGGCGGCGGTGGCTCTACTGCTCCAATGTCATCATTTGCTTCGTACGAGGAGCCAGAGATCTGTCATCTGCTGGTGTAGTAAATCCACCTGGCGTAAAACCATGTGGTGATGTTTGTAAACACAAGCGTAAGGTATTGTTTGTATACAATATTACCTGACCAGGATATTAGTGCGGTTTTTGGCGGAGGCACTGCTGCTGTGTTCTACTATGGCTCGTGCCATAAATAAGTAATTGATCATATAGGAAACACCGCTGTCCTTTTAGTTAGTTGTCCTTGACACCTGTTTCATATTCATATTAGCCAGTGGCGGCGATAAAGGGCCATAGACTCCGCACTGCGCGGAAGGCAGACCTGAGGGGGCCCCTACAAGGTACGCTCAGCAAGGCACCTTTTACTTGTCATTTATAATTTTAATGCATTTTGAAAGCGTTTCTACACAGCCTATAACTAATTCTATCACTTTCACTGAATTAAATAATGAAGTAATCATTAAAATTAAATAATGAGGTATGACTGTGAACATGAATGTCAGGTTGCTATCTGCGATTTTGCAAAGATTTTATTTCCCAGTGTAACATTTGCATATTATTATGTTAGTCTATTATGCTATATTTCCGTCATCGTGTATCTTTGACTACAATTGCCGTGTATTATAATAAATTATCGTGTTTACCGAAAATATCTATCAAGAAAACAATTCAAGATATTGAAACTTGTTAATTGAAGAAGACAGTTGCTTACTAACAAGGGAGTGGCTCCACTGAGATCCGAGCGAGACAATTGTGTTCGCATTTGATATGTTATAACTAGACGAATCCCGAAGTTATACGTGCCACCGGGCGGGATATCGTGAATTACAACATATTCAACGAAATTAAAAAGTTCGTTACTGAATTCTCTATGTCTGTGTGTCTGTCTGTTATTTGCGATTTTTTTCAATTTTGAACCCTGCATTTAATAGAGCATCAAAAAGTATCAGAGAAAGTGATTAAATTTTTCGCGTCTCTCTTACCGTTCCCGAGATATTGGCCAAAAAATGGCCGATTTACAGAAATTTAAGGATCCATATCTCGGGAACCGTAAGCCATAGAGAGATCATATTGGTGTTGATCAATATCGAAAACGATGGTAAACATTTTGGTACCAAATAGTAACCGGTGGCCACTGTCCAACTGGCCACTGGTTTCGCCAATGGCCAGTTGGCCAGTAGCCACCAATTAATATCGATACTAAAATGTTTAAGATTCTATTAGAGATTAACACGAATATCATCTTTCTATGACTTACCGTTCCAGTGATATTGGCCAAAAAATGGCCAATTTCTAGATATTTAAAAAGCCATAGCTCGGGAACCATAAGTTGTAGAGAGACGATATTGATGTTGATCAATACCTAATAGTATGATAAATATTTTAGTACCAAATAGTAACCGGTGGCCACTGGTTTGGCCAATGGTCAGTTTGCTAGTGGCCACCCATTATTATCGGTACCAAAATGTTTACCATACTCTTAAATATTGATTAACACGAATATCATCTGTCTATGACTTACCGTTCCCGTGATATTGGCCAAAAAATGGCCAATTTCTAGATATTTAAAATGCCATAGCTCGGGAACCATAAGTTGTAGAGAGACGATATTGATGTTGATCAGTACCTAAGAGGATGGTAAATATTTTGGTACCAAATAGTAACCCGTGGCCACTGATTAACTGTCTACTGGCCAACTGGCCACCGTTCCCCAGATATTGGCCAAACAGTTCGAATTTCTAGATATTTAAGCAACCATATCTCGAGAACTGTAAGTCATAGAGAGATGATATTTTGCTATTTTTTGCGAGAAAGAGAAGGTGCGGATAAAAAGATTTACATCTAGGAACAATGACAGTTATCCTTCCCACTCCATCTCCATTCTTGTTAAGTTCGTTCTGGCAATGCTCTCGGAGCATTCTCAACTGGTTTGTAATGTAAAAGCTTAAAAAAAAAAAAAAAAAAAAAAAAAAAAACTGTTAGAGTAGTTTGAACCGAATCACTTGTTCGGAAACGGTTGGGTAAATAGAAAACTCGGTGAACACGTATCCCATCATTTTTAAAAGCACACTTTTTGGTGTAAAAAAGTTTGCCCTAGGGTTCCCCGCAGAGCCCCAGACGGGGTCCAACTCAAAAGTTTCAAATGACAAGGGGGGGGGTTAAGTAGCACATCGTTTGAAAGCTGTCGTAAAATGAAGGAAAATGGAGCAAGTCTCCACTCTCTACGACAAACCTGTGCAAAATGGCGGAGGGTCAAAATGTAAACACAATTTTAATTGAAAAGTCCATTGCCACCTCTATAAATCGAAAATGGTGAGACAAATGTAAAAACAGGAAAGGACGTGTGGCATTACGAGATCGAGCTAAAGAAAATTTCACAGTGAATATCAAGCTCAAGCTCGAACTAGTGAGAATCTTGACTAAGTGTGATCTTCATTGAGATTAGCAAACGCGAGCTCCATTGCGGATAGAGAGCATGAGCCTGAGTGAGTCACGGTTGCAAAATTACCATTTTTACTTCTTTCTTTCTATCGTTTTTTCTCCTACTCGAATGCGTAAGTTTTATGAACAGCAGAAGTGCTTCCTAGAAAGACCTTAATTAGCATGCGCTTGAATTATCCATGTATTTCTGATACGCAATTAATTCTTCGTAAATAAATACAACTATATAGTATCTGAAGCGGCTTGAGTTGGATTGAATGAAAAAGTGAGCATGTATTCGAACTGCACAATGTATTATTAATTATCATAAACTGGAAAAATAGAAAAAAAATGGAGGCGTGACTGATGAGCTCCAAACATAAAAATTTCACAAGGCATGAAATATTTGTTGACGTCAAAGCCGCACACCTCAAAAACCAGAAAAAATATTACCTTATCAACTAACCGTTGTCTTGTCCTAGTCAGTTGCTTCTTGTCATAACTTGTGAAATTTCCTGCAAGTTAATCAGAATGTTGAAAATTTCCTACATTTTAAATTTATTTATTATATACTGATCAGCCAGAACATTATGATTACCTACCTACTATCGATATAAGCCCGTCCAAGTGATAGGTGCGTCTCCTGCCGACGAATGCCTGCTAGTCAGACACACGTACGGTGCATGTAGTATCAGTAGGAGTGCTGGCCGTGTGTAGAATGGGGAAGGCGTGCGATCTATTTGAGTTTGACCGAGGGCAGGTTGTAATGGCCTGGAGACTCGGCAGGAGAATTTCGGAAACTGCAGGACTTGTCGGGTGTTCGAGGAATGCTGTGGTGAGTGTCTTCAACAAGTGACGAAACCAAGGGGTGACGACGTCCAAACATCGAGGGGTTGGGCGCCCCCACCTCATTACAGATGTCGGACGTCATAGGCTGGCAGACTGGTAAAGCAGGACAGGCAGCGAACTGTGGCAGAACTAACATCAGACTTTATTGCTGGGCAAAATACAAGTGTGTCTGAACTCACAGTGTACCGAACACTCCTAACGATGGGCCTCCGAAGCCCATGACTCATCCATGTGCGAATGTTAATACCACGACATCGGCAACTACGACTGAAATGAACACATGACCATCGCCACTGGATCTCGGCGCAAGGGCAGAGCGTTGCATTATCTGATGAATCCCGATACCTTCTTCATCATGACGATGAGAGGGTGCGAATCCGTCGTGTTCCAAGGGAACATCTCCTTGACTCCTGTACTGAGGGACGGAGATAAGCTGGCGGAACATTCACCTGAGCATCCATGTGTCTAGTGGAGCTCGAGTAAGGCACCATGACGGCAGAGGCGTACCGCACACTGCTTGCAGTCTACGTACACCCTTTCATGACGACCATGTTTCCCAACGGTAGTGGCATTTTTCGAAAAGATAATGCACCATATCACAAGGCCAGGAGTGTGATGGAGTGGTTCGAGGAACACAGGGGCAAGTTCCAAGTGATGTGCTGGGCCCCCAAATCGCCGGATCTGAACCCAATAGAACACAGATGGGATGTGATTGAACGTGACGTCAGAGCGCATCGCCGCATCTCCCCAGAATTTACGAGAATTAAGTGACCTATGTGTACGCATATGGTGCCAAGTCTCTCCAGTGACCTTTCAAGGATCATTGCGTCGATGCCAAGACCCGTCGCCATTGTTATCCGTGCCAAAGGTGGGCACACTGACAATTAGGTAGGTAGTTATAATGTTCTGGCTTATGTGTGCGTATATTTTAACTCGTGTATTTTGTTTCGACTCGAATTTCGAGACGTCTCGTCTTGAATTCGAGTCGAGTCGAGACAGAAACTGTCAAGACACGAGTCGAGACAGAAAAATATTTTCGAGTCGAGACACGAGTAGACAACATTTTCTCGAGACGAGTCGAGACAGGCTTAAATCTCGACTCGACTCGACTCGTGCGCATCCTTACAGAAAATAGCAACTGAAATGGGAATATCAGATAAGTTATTTATTTGAGAATTATACTGTAGCTTATTATTATATAAGGCAGTGGCGGTCACAGGGTGGGGGCTTTCGGGCTGAAGTCCGTAAATTGTAGAATATTTAAAGAAAAAAAGCTACTGCTAATCATATCTATGCTTAAAACTCCACGCCCCCCCCCCCAATTTCGAGATTAATAAAAGGGGTTTCTTGTAAATTCGTTATTGATATAAGGTAAAGAAATACCTGTAAAGACAGGCACGTATCCATAGAGAGGAAATGTCGAATAATGGAATTGCATTGCCGAAACTTCATTTGCTTCAGTTAATACCCCCTCCACCTCGAAACATGAAGACATACCTGATTTATTTATCAAATTTTACTGAGAAACGATTTCTCACCTGAGTACTGAAAGAGGGCATTTCTTCACGGAAAATTGAATAAAAGGTAAAAGTCTTTGACTTAGAATATTGATAGAGATGAACAAGAGATGAGACTCAAATATTTTTGCGAAACAAGAGACGAGACTTTGGCATTTCTCATATAACGTCTCACGTCCATCCCTATTTATAAACTGTTTGGTCCTTTCAATTTCTTAAATGTGGTTTCGCACAAACTTTTATGCACTGACGGAATAATTTCACATGCGTCACAGCAATGTTTCTCCTTAAACTGAGAACTTAACAGCGAGGGTGCGACCTCCTCGCTATGTGCGCCCTTCATTCATCGCGACCTAGACATCGAGGTAGCGACCGCGACTTAAACCTCGACCTCGATCGCGAGGTATCTTCGGCATGTCCCTATCCTTAGACAATCGATCGGAGTTGACATGGCCTGACTTGGTCGCAATTTCGAAGTCATCCTAATCTTAAAACTACACAGTAGAACTTGCCTTAAACAATGAAAGCGCAGTTGCCAAATGTATAACTTTGATTCACAAAGATGAATTTCGAGGTTTTGTTAATAGGAGGAGTAGAAGTTCCTTACACTCGAATGCTACAAAGTTCTTAATGTTTCTTTGTACAACGCTGGGGTTAGTTTATTCGCAAGTTATTGCCAAATTAATACGGAGGGTATATATACTTTTTTTTTTTTTTTTTTTTTTTTTAGGTCACTTAAAATGTTCTGAAATAACTTCCATAACTCTTGAGACTGTGTTTGTCTTGACATGAACATATGCGTGAAGTGGTTTATTACGAGCAGGACAAACAGAACTGTGATAAATTAATTACAAGTATTTTTTTTCTAATCTGGTTAAAAATACTGCTGCCTGCATTTTAGTTACAGTGTTCGAAGTGGGGAAAAAGCAGAGGTGGTATGTTTTATTTCGATTTTGACTTGGCATACCGGCTATCAAAATGTTGAAACACAGTGAGGGTATGTTGCCTAAAAGATTGCATTTCTATTTACATAATCACTAAAAACCATTGGAGAGTTTCTCTACAGTTACGGGAGGAAGGAACATGGAGAGACTTTGATCCCTCGACAACTCTATGAGAAAATAATAATAATAATAATAAAAATCCCCATATGTTGCATTATAGAGAACTATTCCTCTCAATGCTCAAAAGCCGAGTTTTTATATTAACAATTTCCTGCGGGAAAATTGCCGAACCCCAAGGGCGCCGATTTCTCTGTAAATTTAAGGGGGGCATTCAGATGGGGGCCATTCAGATGCAGAAGGTAAATTTGGGGGACCATTCAGATGCAGAAGGTATATATATGAAGATTTTAAAACAAATTGCACTCAAATTATGCCTAATATTGTATATTCATAAATACAATAGGGGGCTTACATGAGCTTTGGGAGGCCCGATCCCCACAGGATCGGCGCCCTTGCCGGACCCCCACTCGACTAAGGGGTATTTCAAACCCCCGAAAGATCTGCTCATACTCAAAACACGACATTTATATGCATTAAAACAAGAAGACACACACAAAATAAGAAATAAAGAATTCAATATGACACATTAAACTATAAACTAGATTAACTTCTTTGAAGACACCTCATTTTAAAAACAAAAGGTAGGAAAAAGATAAAAAAAATGTCGGTGTAGTCAACTTAGAAATTATGTATTTGCACATTAAGAAATAAATTCTTTTTACCTGCAAAACTATTCGTCAATTACTATGTATAAAAATGGATTTATTGAAGGTAGTTAGCATCTACTCTCCAGTGACGGTATATCTTGATCACTGAAAAACCAGAGGCGGTATGGCATACCATCGCATACTGCCTCACTTCGACCATCGGTTACAAAATCATCCGCCCGCGCTCGTTCGCTGGTCAGGTAATAATATCACGTGGGATATTACAATATAAATACTTCTGATGTAACGCATATTAGCCATTGACGTCAATGTGAATAATTAATTTGTTCGTAAAAATAGTATAGGATTTACGTATAAATGTATGTTATGGCATACAACTGAAATGCATTGTATAACAAGAATCAAAACAATAACTGAAACCTTTTGGTTTTGTTTGTGCCCCTCTACAATCATGGCACTGAACTTCTTGATTATTTACTCCACCTCTGACGTATGTCCTCCTGGAATGAAAAATACTGTACAGAGCTGTTTCGAAAATAAAGGCGAGAATGGAAATCTACATTTGTTTTATTTCTTCTAGAAAAATGAAATGAAATTTTGAGTTTTAAGTCCCACGGTTATGCCGGTTAGGCTAAAGGAGACGGTGATAATGAGTAATGAATGAAATGGTGGAATGAAGAAAGTGGGAGGAAACGGGAGAACCCCGAGAAAACCCACGCACACGGTGTTTATTTCTTCTAGAAATGTTGATTACTTCGTGTTGTGCCTTCTAGAAATGCAAAGTATAGGTGCGTTTTAACGATAAGATACATTCAAGAATGGAATTCCACATATGTCTTCCTATGTCTTATCCACTTTATCTCATTGAATTGTGTTGGTACAGTTCACGACAATGAAACTGTTACAGAAAGTTTGTCCAAATTACTATCAATCTTGCGTTGTATGCTTATGCATTCAGAAACACGCGTCTCGATAGAACTAACTACTCCTGGCATTCAATCCAACTCGTCCCCCTCGTCCTCTCCTCCTTGTCTAAAGCAGTCTGTGTGATGTAATATACTCTTTCCATTCAGACGAAAAAAACAGGGGTTTACAAGTTTTATAGCTCTAAAACAATTTGATAATGGAACATTTCTGCTCACAGAAGATGTGAAAGATACTATGCAATATCTACATGAAATTGTCCCCGAAGAAACCGTCGAGTTGCTAGATTTTTACTTCACTTCTGTTAATGGGACATGTACCAGAGATAGGGAAATAATAGAAGAAACGTAAGATTGATATGGTTTGTTTCACGTTCCTGCATCGATGTGGAACGTTTATAATTTAATATTCTTATTGTATCAATTTCTGAGTTATTTTCTGAATATAATTTTCCTTATTGTTTTCTTAATTTATTATAATTTCCCTAACCCTTTCCTTGATCGTTTATTAACATTTTCTCAATCTTTTCTTAATATTATAATTTTCTCTGTTCTCTCCTATACATCAATATTCACTCGAAATTACATATATATGTTGCAGAATTGCTTTGCAACCATCATCTGTAAGGTCACTTATCCGATCTCCAACATGTACCATTACATGTATGCGGCATAGGCGTTGCTAAAGACTTAAATATTACACAACCGAATGTACGTATGGTTCATGAACCAGCAACATTACTTATGATAAAGAGATGCGAACGCAAACAGCACTACTAAATTTATAACGTTTTAGGTTATATAAAAGCCCTGAGTTCGTTATATTAAAATTTTGGAAATATTTCAAAAATAATTCACATGCCAACTGTTCAAATGATAACACAAGAAATCGAATTTATTTGAACTACTGTATTTTTCGTAGATTTTCTGCATTTAGCTTATTATTTTTATAATTAATCTTTGTAAATTAACTTACATACACTCGTGTCCAAAATGATTGTCGCATATCCATAACCTTCTTCTTGTAAGAATATAATTTGATAATGATTTTGCAGGGTACTTGTAATACAGATAATATGTATACTATGTGTAAATCGGGAAATGTATATTTGTGGTAAATTTCATAGGAAAAGAATTATAAATACGAAAATTAGAATGAGTAAAACAAAATGTTGCTAAATGAACAAGAAAGATTTATTTTCGTTTTATTGTTTTTATTTACTACTCTTTTGACATGAAATTTGCCACGTACATGTCTTTGCCGATTATACACATACTAACACTATAAGAAATACCGGGCGAATTGTTATCAAATTATATTCCTACAACAACATAATTATAGACGTGCAACAATAATTTTGGACATGAGTGTACATCCACTATGGCTTCCTCTCCCACTATATAAAGAATTATCCAAAAGGAACAAGTTTCTACATGTTTGGCCATTGAAAAAAAAGGAAATGATACTATACAGACCATAGGAAATGATATTATAAGATACAGAGACTATTATTCTTAATAACATATTTCTACAAGTTATCGTTACAAACTTCACTTTATTCAATATCAATAATTTATTCTTGTTAAATTATCCTAACGGAATAGTCGTAGTGGGGCTGGTGTAGTGTAACCCAACTGCTCTTGAAGACGAGATAGTGTGGTGACCTACGTTGTGGAGATTGACCTTGTATGGTGGTCTGTTTACCCGTCTTGTTTGTTAGTCTAGGTCCTATCCTTCGTAACCTCGGTATTGTAAAAGGGTAAAACACAAAAACTCAACTCAAAAGAATAAACATTGCCTTCGCGTCGAATTCCGCGTTTAATGGACGATCAGATGATACAGTAAGCCATCCACTATTCACTATTCAGTTAGTATTCACTATTTTCAGACACTGCAATATTTTAACAAGATTTACAATAGGTCTAACTACTGTACTTCATAAAGTAGTTATCTTCATGATTTTGTTCTACAACCTCTGACAATCAAGTTCGGTGAATGATCCCGTGAACACAAAGTAGATACAATATGAATGAAACATACCCTACTATCCTTCGAAGTAGTCCCTTCCCGCAGCTATGCAACGCGGAGCATAGCTGTACATGTCCTGGAAATTTTTTAGAAGTCTTCTTTCGGGATGGTACTCAGAAGCTTCGTCACATTTGATTGGATGTCTGAAATATCGTCAAATCTCTTTGTTTTCAACGTGGGAACAGTAAGAAGTCGGGAGGATTCAAATCTGGCGAGCATGGTGGATGGTCAATTTGCATAGCATATCATGTGTTTCTTTCGGTGTTCTGCCAAACTTAAAACTTCAAATTAATCCTTTGTTCGTTCATTTTACTGTTATCAGTTTGGAACCGGACACACTAACACTCACTAGGTATAACGCGTCTCACCTAGCCCACAGTAGATTGACAACTGAACAACAATGGGTCCATAATGGCGGCACCTGTCGCTACTCGTGTGCAGTGTTTTGTTGCGCTAGTGTTGACAGGTCGAGCACAGCGACTTCATTCACCGAACTTTATTGTCAGAGGTTGTATATATTTCCATTTGTTTTTCAATCAGTAGCTTATGATTCTACATAAAATGTGAGCAACACCCCTCATAGTTTAATATGTTCTTTCTGACATGGATTGACATAAGGGATGTCGTTTCAAACAAGAGTTGAGGCAGTCGCATCTCGATAAGGTGGCGTGAGAGAAATGTCTCGTCTAGAAGAATGTATATCTGTTTCTATTGCAAGAGTTGTATCTCGTCTCCTCACAAAAATTTTCTCTCTTCTCGTCTCACGAAGAATGAAATCATGAATAAATCTCTCAGTTTAACGTCCCACGATTATGCCTTTTAGGCTAAAGGAGACGACGACTAAAGCACTGAATGATGATGGAAGAATTGATGGAATGATAAAGTGGAAGGAAACGGGGGAATCCCGAGAAAACTCACACGCACAGTCTGTGGCCGGGGACCAGAGGTAAGCACTAAAAAAGCACTGTACTACTGAGTCAGCATGCCCCCCCCCTTTCGTCTAATGAGCAACCCTACATGTATTGTTTATTCAGTTTGATTTCTCTTGATTCTCATTCATAAAATTTGTAACATTCATTTTAAACTCTATTTCAGTTGAGAGTTACGAGAATTCTCTGCACTACTCAACATTTCATGATGCCGAATGTGGTCATTTCATAGTACTTTGCTGTTTATCACTAAGACAAGAACTGTAATTACATCTATATTTTAGCGTCAATATTTGTGTAAACGCAAGTTAGTTGGTTGGCTAACTGAAAAGCTAAATATAAACAAGCTCGCTTTTAACTTATAGCGTACAAAGAGCCGAAGGCTTGTGATGGTGAAACAAAATGGCCGGTGCAGGCTTGACATTTGAGGAACTCAAGTCTATTATGAAGTGATTTTTAGACAGTGATTTGTTATAATTGTGTTTACTGGGCACCGACAATCCATACGTCCATTTGGACAAAGGGGACAGTTTACTGGAGATGAACTGTCATCTAGAGATTTACTAGGATTTTTCTTCATTGAAGGTACAGTTATTGGTAAAGCGTATCTCAGAAAGCTGAGCACATCCATTTACCAACTATACGCGCATCTTATGGAAACAGTGAGTTCCCAGACAGCACAATGCACGTACAGTATCCGTATAGTACATGTACAATTGCACGGATGCAACATGTGCTTCATCTGTATAAATGCACGCCTGTACATGTGATGCACATATACATGCCAGGTCCTATTCAACATCTTCACGTGCACAGAACATGTGCAACGTACACGTCCTGCACAAGTGATTTACATCTACCGCGCAGGTGATTTACAAGTAGCACGTATTCGATTTACATGTAGTTCACAGGTGATTTACATGTAAGACAGCGGTGATTTACACGTAGCACATAGGTGATTTACATGTAGCACACAGGTGATTTACACGCAGTAACCAGGTGATTTACATGTAGGACAGAGATGATTTACACGTAACACACAGTTGATTTACACGCAGTCCCAGGTGATTTACATGTAGGACAGAGATGATTTACACGCAGTACCCAGGTGTTTTACAGGTAGGACAGAGGTGATTTACACGTAGCACACAGGTGATTTACACGCAGTACCCAGATGATTTACATGTAGGACAGAGATGATTTACACGCAGTACCCAGATGATTTACATGTACGATAGAGGTGATTTGAAACAGTACCCAGATGATTTCCTCGTAGTACAGAGGTGATGTAAAAGCAAATTCGAGATGCAACGGAAAAAAGGAGTTTATATATTTGGTGTTTTACGCAGTAACACAATCTATAACTGCGAAGACATTACCTTCAAAGTGTATAACAAGTAACTAATAATTGTCAGTGAGAATTTTAGTTTTGGAATTTATTATTTGCAACGAGCAACGCTTTAGGCAGTATCTTTGACATGTTTGTCAAGTAACAAATAACGCAACATATTCTACTGTAATCGGTCACGAAAATAATTTTGTAAACCTACGAACTGTCTGACAGTAGTTACATCAGTACAATGCTGCCACCTGTTGATATTGTATCCTAGCTCAGTGGACGTTATGGAGTTTTTACAATCATTCAGCTGTTATTCGTCGAAAAGTCTCTATAACACCCCCTGGAGGAAAAACGACACCTACCAAAAATGGAGGTTACTTTCTGTTGATGAAAATGAGAGTAAAAGAATGAAAATAAAAGTATACACTTGCACGGTACCATGGACGTCTCATACACACGTGCAGTAGCCGTGCAAATACCCATGTGCACACAACGGCTTAAGCACCGGTAATTTAAATGTGCTTCATCCACGCAAATGCACATGTGCACATCCACTGCTCAAGCATGGGTTATGCACATGCGCTGCATCCTCGCAAAAGCACATGTGTACATAACGGCTACAGCACGGGTTATATAAATATGTGCTTCATCCATGCAAATGCACATGTGCACATAACGGCTTAAGGGCGGATTCCGTACGTGCGCTGCATCCACGCAAATGCACATGTGTACATAACGGCTACAGCACGGGTTATATAAATGTGTGCTTCATCCATGCAAATGCACATGTGCACATAACGGCTTAAGCACGGGTTACGTACGTGCGCTGCATCCACGCAAATGCACATTTGTACATAACGGCTTAAGCACGGGTTACGTGCGTGCGCTGCATCCACACAAATGCACATGTGTATATAACGGCTACAGCACGGGTTATATAAATGTGTACTTCATCCATGTAAATGCACATGTGCACATAGCGGCTTTAAGCACGTGTTCTGTACTTGTGCTTCATCCACGCAAATGCACATGTGTATGTAACGGCTTAGGCACGGGTTATGTAAATGTGTACTTTATCTATGCATATGCACATGTGCACATGCACGACTTAATCACAGGTTATGTACGTGTGCATAACCCACGTAAATGCACATGTGCACATACACGGGTTATGTATGTGTGCTTCATCCTCGCAAATTCACGTGTCCGGCTTAAGCACGGGTTATGTATGTGTTCATCATCCACACAAATGCACATGTGCAAATGTACGGCTTATGCATGGAAAGTGCACATGTGTCGTACACGTACGTGTTGTCTGGGTTCTTCTATCAACAGGACAGGACACCTCCACACTACTATCGAGAAGTGCGGGCTTTCCTAAATGAAAATTTGTAGGAATACTGGATAGGACGAACGAGTGCATTTCCGTTCCCAGCACGTTCAATATTTAGGCCTGATACTTCTGGACTTTATGGGACCCTGAACGTTGTGTATCGCAACACCTGCTACTCTGAGGGACCTTCGCAAAGAAATTTTAGAATCCTAGCAAAAACATTGACTAACGTTGCTCAACCAACTGTTCGCCGTTGTGTAACAACTACTACTGTGAAACTTCCTTTAGTAACTGTACAGGTCAGGAAACTTGTATCGTGCTGTATTGTAATATGTACTAAACTTGATGTGTAATTGAGTTTAGCACTAACATACAATAGAGAGTTTTCTCTCGTTAAAATGTGTATTCGTTCTTGAACTCTGTATGTTATTTTTTTATATGTACACTATCTCCCGCTACTTGCCTCGAGATAGTTTGACATTCCATTATAAAGTCGATGACTACTTAAAAAAATCTCTAAATGATTTCTGCTGGCCAAGAACGTTACCTTTGAAATAATGTGGAGATCTATTAATAGCTAGACTGTAGTGATTTCTAACAATGCGAAATTGTATTATCGTAATTACAATATATATTTATGCGTATGAATTTCCACATGTTTACCTGTTGTGTTTAAAGCAGAGATGTGCGTCTACGGGTAAAAAACGATAGTTTATGTTTACGTGTCAACTATGTGTAGACAATGTAAACAACGTAGACTATGTAGAATATGTCAACAACACGTAATTTAATATGGCATCGTGGACAATAAAGGAGATTTATTTTGTCGTTACCTTGCGAAATTGCGTACAAAATAAAATGCCTACACCAGCGAATAGTAACTTTCGAATACTTAGTTTCGTCTTGATGAAGGAAAATGAAAAATATTAGCCCTATGCATTTTGTAAAATATGCAAGAAAAAATTGGCAAATACAGCAGATTCAAGACTGAAAGCCTACAGGTGAGAATTAGTTTTGTAAAAGCAGTGCTCGAAGTGGAAAATCTAAGGAAGTGGTATGTGCAGAGCAGAGTAAACATACAGATTAGATAATTCCCTCTACTTTTTATATGTCAGTCGTTTCCCTAATCTTTCGCTGCACCGAAGCAAAACAACTGAATGAGGAAATATGAACAAACGAGCAACGAAATTGTTCCTTACATTTGATGATCACGGACTCTACAAGGGAAAAGGTGTAATGTAGATTACGTATAGATTACAGTAGACAATCGCGTAGACGTAAAATTATAGTTTACGGCACATCACTGGTTTAAAGATTTTTTTTTTTTTTAGTTTAACGTTCCACGATTATGGACTGAGTTTAAGGAAAACGGCGATGATGATAAGGGTCATAATGGTGGAATGAAGAAAGTGGGAGGAAAATGAAAAATCCGAGATAGAACCATTCAGCCCATGAACCAGAGATGAGCTTCTATCACTGAGGAGCTTCTATCAGAGATGAGCCACCGAGGACCAAATATTTGTTACGGTATTCAACTTTTGCAATGCCCCTTCCTCTTTGTGACAGTAATTCTTGGAACCTGTCTAACGAATTTGGTGACAGGTTTTGTTCTTTTCGTAAAAATTTCAATCTACTCCGTTCCTCTGTCTCTCTCTCTTAGTAATGAAGTGAGTAAAGAAAGTCAGGTAGCTGCTGTCAATCAGCACACAAACGAAATGAGAATGAGAGACAGTTTAGCATCACCAGATTTTTCTTCCTACGAAAAACAAGTCATTTTTACATTTTAAAAAAAAAATAATTATTTTAGGGGGCCACGGTAGCTCAATGATAGAGCGCTTACATATTGTGCGTGGGATCCTAGGTTCGATTCCCGATCAAGTATTTTTGTGGTGGACATCATGTCCGTGGGTTTGTTCGAGATATTCCCATTTCCTCCCATATTCTCATTCCACCAATTCTTACATCATCATTCACTTGCCTTAGTCATCCGTCTCCCTTAGCCTAAAGGGCATAAACGTGGGACGTTAAACAAAGATTTTTCAACAGCTATTTTAGGGTAGACCTTATGTTGCACTGTTCTGTCCTGAATTGTGCTAAAACTTTTATACAGTAATATTGAGCAAAATATTATGTATTGTGAATAACTCACACCTTTCTTATCCAGTAAAACTCTACATTTGTGGCAATTCGTCATCTTCTCAGTTCACATTAGGTCGAGTTTACGAGACTCTACTGAAGTAGTTTAGAAGTAAGCGGGAAGAAGTAAGAAAACATAAAGAGTGATGATGAATCACCTTCTTTCCTATTAAAGAAAATCAACCATTCCAGAATTTAGTGTGAAATACGATTTTTTCCGCATCGGTTACATTAGAACACGTGCAGAAAATGGTTAGCAAGTGCAAAATATAAAACCGAATTGTGCAATGCTTCATATTCTCTACAACAATGCATTGTAGATAGAAGACTTTGTTTTTTTCATTTGGTTGACAATGCGTGACAATTCGGTAAAATGACAAAGTTTGTCGTGCGTGAATATTTTAGACTTGCAATCAATGATGCTTTCATTATTATTACACAGTATTCTTTCAAGCTTTTTGTTGTCGAAAGGGAAAGAAAAGCAAAAAAGCATTCTCAGAGAAAGAAATTTAGGTAAGGATCTTTTCATTCAAGAAACTGCATTTTTATAATCAATTCACTTGCTTTATCGGGGGAAAAAAGTATCCCATTCGCTCAACATTACGTGAGATCGAGTTAATATTTTGACAATTTGTGCTGCTGTGAACTTTGTTTCATCAAGATCAAATTGATTACTGTATATCTGTCGCCAGTGCTCCTCTACAGTTTTCCATTCTTTTCAATAGTTTTAATACAATTGTGTACTTTATAACAAACTTACACTATTGTAAGTACAGTAGAGCGTCGATTATTCGAAGTAATTGGGGGACATGGGTGTTCGGAAAACTGGTTTGTTCGGATAATCGAACTGTACATGTTTATTTGCCAAAAAGAAGTACTGTACAGTAAATTTATTCATAAAAAGAAGTGTGCTGATTGTTGAAACACAGCGACTGGCGGCTTGGCCGGTCAGCAGCGCCTTATGAAAGCCCCATTAGAAGCAATGTTCCGCCAGCGGTGGCTCAGTGCGGCGACTACTGTGGGAAACTTGGTTTGGGAGTGAGGGGGATGATGGACGGTAGGGTGGGAGAGTAACAGGTGCGAGCGAGTACACAGTTCGGTTAAGCGGTCGTTCGATTGACCGACGTTCGGATAATCGACGCTCTACTGTAATTAAGTCGTTGGCTACTGAGTTGCTACTTTTAAGTATAAAAAGCTCAATAGACATTAAGAGATAAATAGGGAGACAACCAAAAGTTTGAGAGTTCCAAATTTTGAATTCGGAGTGATAAGCAAACTATAGTGCGACTAGAGTGTTTTGTGATCAGTGGCATATTTAGGATTTTGTTTCGGAAGGGGGGCTATGCACAACACGCGAATAAGAAATTGTATTTTTCCTTAGAAATGATAAGAAGGATTATTGTTATATGTAGAATTTTTTTGGGGGGGGGGGCTTGAGCCCGATAGCCACCTCATAATACGCCACTGTTTGTGACTATAGTTTCTTAGTGAATATACAGTGTGTTTAGTTGTAAGTAGATAAAACCAATGCATTTTATTTATTCAGAACCAGTGGCGGATCTAGAAGGTAACAACTGGGGGGGGCAGCCAGAATGTGATAAGTATATCATGAGTTTACTATAAACTTCCAAAAATATATAAATAATATCTTCAATTATAAATGCAACCCAAAAAACTGGGGGCCTAGGCCCCCCGGCCCCGGGTTAAATCCGCCACTGTTCATACCCCTTATTTGTAAAAGTATTAATTAGCATTTATTTGATTTTAAGTTACGTGCCTTTTGTGTGGATTTGTTTAAATATGAAAAAGAATCGAAAGGTAGTGAGTGTAGAATATTTAAAGAACAATTGTATTAATTAGCATATCTTTTGATTTGAAGTTATGTGCTTTTGTGTGGATTTCTATACATGAGGGAAAGAAACGAAAGATAGGTAGTAAGTGCAGAACATTTAAAGAACAATGGGGTTATCAATATTTCCTGATTGAGTAAACTAATAAGAATAAGATAATGTGTTTACTAATTTACTTCAAATTTAGAGAAGGCCTACGTTAGAAAAATATGAATCTTTGAAAAGTGGCTTAAAATCTCAAGAATTGTTGTTTAAGATGTAAATTCTGAACAAGAAGCAGCAATTCGTGCTAGTTTCCGCGTAACTCATTCCATAGCAAAACATGGGAAATCATTTATTGACGGCGAAGCAGAAGAAACGTGTCCAGATAAAAAGCTAACTTATTTTAAAACATCAGTTTGTCAGCAAATACTGTAGCTCGAAGAGTAGACGATATTGCTGAAAATATATTAACTCCATTGTCTGACAAAAGTTGACAATCATAGTGATTTTCTTTAGGCCTGGATGAGTCGACAGATCAAAATATATAAAATAACAGATAGCTCCAGTTCGCATTTAGCGTTCTGATTGGCTCCCTGTCCGTGACGTCACGTGGAGAACTTTTGCTCATCTTGAAACAGTACACCAACTAGCGTAATTGCGTATGAAGTATTTCACTTGTTCTTTTCAACGATAACTGGCGATACCCAAGGATGTTATAAAATAGAGGATCTTCCCGTATATATCTTCATCCTATTGAATGAGTGAAGCAAAAAAGAAAAAGAAAAGAAAAAAGAAAAAACTAGCATTTGCATATCTGATTGGCTACTCTCGTTTCCGCCATACATGTTGGCTCAAAACATTGTGATCTTCATATGCAGACATGCAGTGTGTCTGTCGTTTATTTTTATTTGTCATTGCTTCAGATTTATATTGTACAGTAAAGGACACTTCTGGATGGTACACCCATATGGAAATTTACGGCAAGTGTACAACAGGCCGGTAGCCAGCCCAAAAATGTAGGGGGGTCCGATCCAAACATATTATAGTTCAACACCATATCAAGTTCATTTGCAAGCCTATCATGGAAATTTTAAGGGGGCCCGCAAAAATTTAGGGGGGCCCGGCCCCCTAGACCCCCCTGAATACAGGATTGCTGTACAATTTTTACATGTTGCTTGTATGGGTGTACAAATAGGAGTGAGAAGAAATTGCCCGAAATAACCTTTCACAGGTAAGAAAATCACCAATCGTAGGATACGTATGACTGTGACGTATGGCTTCACAATTTTGTAGTATGGACAGATCCTCTATTTTATAACATCTTTGGTAATACCTCCACGTGACGTCACGGATTGGAAAGTATCCTGTGGAAAAATAAGACCAAAAAGGCTGAACCGAGAGTCCACTGTCAACAGATGTTTCAGAGTACACATTCTCTAAAATTCAATGATAGGTCTAAAACAGCTGACAGAAAACCGACCATATTAATCTTAAGCGACAGTCAGAGAAAAAATTGTGCATCTACACTTCAAAACCTCAGTAACAATATATCGGTAAATTCCATTGTAAAGCCAAATGCCAAACTTGAACAAGTGTGTGAAGATACAAACAAACTATCTGCAAATTTAACCGATGATGATTTCGTCGTTCTCTTTGCTGGTACAAATAATTTTCCACAATCCCCCACAAACAGAAACACTATGAGCCCTCGAATCTACTTTAGCATGTCTGAATAAGAAAAAAATAAACTCGGTTGTGGTCACCGTTCCCTATAGATACGATTTTCCGCATCGTCCAAATGGAACCTTGAATAGGCAAATTTTTCAATTCAATAACAATGCTGAATGCATAGGTAAAAATTTCAAAAATGTGGAATTTATAAACACCAGTCGTTTTCCAAGGTATCATTTTACAAACCATGAATTACATTTAAATAACGCAGGTAAAAATGTACTTTGTCGCATGATACTACATACTGTACAATCAAAGAGGCTTCAAAAAACTGAATGGTATCGAAATTGAAATTCAGGAATGCAATATTTTTACTATAGCTGACGGCAAAAATAAAAGTCATTATTTCAATACGAAATTGGCCTCTACAAATGATACTATGATTGCGGACAAGGGTATTAATAACCTCACCGGCACTCAAGAAAGGTCAAAAAATCCAAAAACTATTATTCGCGTTGCTAATCCTGAATTCCAATTTCCTAAACAAAAGAATAAAAATACTGTCACTCCTTCATATGAGACTCATGTTTCCTCTATAGCACATTATAATGATCCCGATCATTCTTTTATGGCGAAACAAAAGTCCAATAGTGTCTTAAGCTCTACTCAACATAGTCAACTAGAGATTTTTCATCAAAATGTACAAGGGCTTAGCTCAACAAAGAAAATTATGCTGGAAATTTTATTTAAAAATATGCAGGAACCTAGTCTAATTTGTTTAACAGAACATTGGAAAAAACAAAATGAACTTGGTATTATTAATATTCCTAATTATAACCTCGCTGCAAGTTACTGTAGAACAAATATGAAACAGGGAGGATCCTGTATATTTTCACGATCAGATGTATTAATTAAAAAGGTAACGAAATTTGAAAAACTAAACATAAATAAACATTTTGAGGCATCTATTATTGAATTATTATCTTATAAGGTAGTAGTTATATGTATATATAGAACCCCAGAGAGTGATGTAAATATTTTTATCAGAAATTTAGAAAATATTCTTTCATATTATGAAACAAAGACGAAAGATGTAGTTGTAGTGGGTGATATAAATATTGATTTTTTAGACCATAATTCTATTGATGATCAATTGAAAATATTACTACTTAGCCATAATTTAGAAGCAATAGTTAATGAACCAACGCGAATAACGGAAAATTTACAAACTGCCATCGATCAGGTGATTATAAACAAAAGGAAATTCGATTGCTTCGTTAATGTTTTCAATAGCGGGTTTTCTGATCATAGGGCACAAATAGCCACTGTGAACTCTTACAATGCAAATGTGTTAGTTAATCCACAAAACAAAAAAACTGGTTGTTCAAAAATAATAAAAATGAGAAAAAGAAATTTCAGTGAAGACAATATTTTACAATTTAATAAGTGTCTTGAATCCGAGGACTGGTCAAGTGTAATGTCAAAATCATCTTATTCGGTGAACGATAAGTTTAGTATATTTTTCAGTAAATTTAAGCTGATATTTGATCAGTGTTTACCATACGCAACGTTTACAATCAAGAACAATAAAAAAAGAAATGGGTGACGCAAGGTATAATAGTGAGTAGTAAAAAAATGGAGTCACTAAATCATCTTAGCAAAACTACTAAGGATAATAGTATTAAGATTTGCTGTAAAAATTATAAAAACATATATAAAAAGGTAATAAAACAAGCCAAAAAGTCCTATTATAATAATATAATTTCTAATGCAGAAAACAAGACCAAAATGGCCTGGAAAATAATTAAAGAAGAAACAAATCAAAAACCACAACATGTTCAAAATACTGAAATAAAACTCGCGAACGGCAAAAACTGTAAAGACCCTCATGTTATTGTTGAGCTTTTCAACTCTTACTTCAGCAATATAGTTACTAACCTGCCTAAATCGCAAACACCATCGAATGATATTAAGAATAACCCTAATCGAATTAATCAAATAAGTAGTTCTTTATTTATAATTCCAACAAATCCTTCTGAAATAATATCAGTAGTAAGGAATTTTAAATACGGATCATCAAGGGGTCCAGACAACATCCCGAAATTTATAATCAAAAGATGTATCCACGCAATTGCACAGCCTCTGTCTCACATAATTAATGACTCATTCTTACAAGGTATATTCCCAGACAGCCTGAAATGGGCCCTTATAAAACCATTACACAAAAAGGGTGACAGAAAGAAATGCGAAAATTACAGACCAATAGCTCTCTCCTCTAAATTTTCGAAAATTATAGAATCCATAATAAAAAATGAATTAATTACGCATTTGGAACGTAACAATGTTTTATCTGACTCGCAACATGGTTTTCTTAAAAATAGATCCACATCTACAGCCAGTGGCGGCGTAAGGGCGGGGCGAGCGGTGCCCTCGCCCCGGGCCCCGCTTTCTGGGGGCCCCCGACGGTAGGTAAAAAGTAATTACTAAGGAACTTTGTTAGCATGAGTCATACAAGGGCTGTCAAGGTTTATAATCCACACCTCTAAAAGGAAACGCAATTAATTGTCAATCAATATTACACCAAATGACGGATGAAACAACATAAATATCTGTCTAATAAAGCTAATCAGTGCCAGATTTCTGTATAAGCTATAAGCTTCGGGCCTCACTCTCTTGGAGACGCGAAAGAAATTTAAAGAAAAAAAAAAAACAATGTAGATTAAAAATAAATAAAATAAAAGTTTCATTATCTTGGAGGCTCCCAAAGACATTTAAAGGAAAAAGCTCTGAATATAGGTGAGAAATGAAGTAAACGTTTCACTTGCTTCGGACTCCCAAGAAAATCAAAGAAAAAAGTTGAATGTAGGTGAATAAATAAAATAAATTTTTTACTCTCGTGAGGCCCCAAAGAAATTTAAAGGAAAAATGTATGTGAATTAAAATATAAATAAAATAAAAGTTTCACTTTGTTCAATAACCTCAGAGAAATTTAAAGGAAAAAGCTGTGTAGATTAAAATATAATAAAAGAAAGTCAAAGTATATTGTGTTGTTTACATTCTAAGGTCTTATGATGCAAGTAATGGGGCCCCATCTGCTAGCCTGCTTCCTAAAACATCACTGTTTCTTTATTTATTCACATATCAGTTCAAGAGAAGGGTAGAAAGAAAGGATTAACGTAATGCTTTATTAGAGTACTAGCATTCTGTTACTAACTGAAAGCTCTTTGGTGCAGACGCTATAGTCGCAGATTCACTTCTTTTTCTTCTGTCTTTCTCTTTTGTTCTTTACAAGTCGAATTTTCAGCGAGCGAAACCCTTTTGCTCAGCTGGTTTCCCAATTTCTGCTCGTGTGTTTTGGCGTATGAATTTACATTTCAGTCCACAAATTTAGAACGAAGAAAATGTTCAATAAGAAAACAAGTGTTCAAATATTCAAAATACTTCAGCATTATATTTAATTCAACTCCTGATTGTTCTCATGTGAAACAGTTCTCACAAATCATTCGATTTGTTGACATACAACGTAATTCTATTCAAGTTCGGGAAACATTTAATGATTTTATCTCTATCAAAGAAAAGACTGCTGAGAGTATTTCTGTTGAAATACTGAAGTAACTACAACGTGATGGGCTTATTAAAATTGCAGAGGCAACTCTTGTGATAAAATCAGCCTACAATGACCGGGCAATATTCTGGAGTTCAAACTTTGATACGGAATATAAATCCTTTGACCATTTTCGTTCCTTGTAACAATAATTCATTGAACCTTGTGGCTTACATGCTGCGCACGTTAATGTTCTGGCGGTCACTTTGTTTGGAGCAATGGAACGTTTTTGGTATTCTTCTCTACATCTACTCACCGATGGAATGTGCTGCAAAATCACGTAATGATTGGTCTGAAACGTAAAACTTGACACTAGATGGAGTTCAAAAGCAGAAGCTTTGGAGACACTTTCTAGTCAATTGGATGAAGTAATTGATCTGTTGGAAGATCTGCGTGACACTTCGATTGAAACACTTGATACTAGAAGAGATGATGGTCTTCTTCTTGCAAGCATCCAGTCACTTAACTTCATCATTTTACTATATTTCTGGTCTGCAGATCTCTCATATATTGATCGGATCCAAAAATTCCTTCAATCTCAGGATATGAGTTTCAATCAAACTCTTATTCAGTTACAGAGCCTGGTTGACACCATTGATACCTGGAGACTTGAGCTGGGCAAGGAAATCATATCTGCAGCTGAAGGAAGTTGCAGGGCATGGAACATAACTGTAGATACACACAGGAGAAAGAGATGCATGCCTGAAGAAGCAAAGAATGAACCCCTGACTGCACAGGCCAAAGTAAAGCGCTGTATCAATTAAATTCTAGATGAAATGAGACAACAAATGTATGATCATTTTACTCAGATGCATGACCTCAACGATAGATTTGGATTCCTATGTTGCATGGCCAACTTTGTGTAGCAGCTAGATGATGAGAGCGAGGAAAGGCTAAAAACATGTTGTTCTGATCTGGCTTTGGTCTACGAAAATGACCTGGATGGCTTAGAATTATTTCAGAATTGTAAGGATCCGTTCACTAAGGTGTGCTCACAAAGCTAAGGAACAACTTGACTTTTCCCCAGAAGGCATCCCGAAATATGTCTCTTCAATAGAGTTTGAATTTTACTAAAGTTTGGCAACCGCTCTTCAGATTTTGGTAGCACTGTCCGTATCTGTCGCATAATATGAAAGGTCTTTCAGCAAAATGAAATTCATAAAATCATACTTGCGTTCCACAATAAGTCAAGAAAGATTCACGAATCTGGACATTCTTTCTATCGAAAATGAAATAGCATCCACTGGCTCCTGATAATATAGTTGAGACTTTCGCTGCTACCAAAGCAAGGAAGGTATCATTCTGACAGGCTAATATGGTAGTGAAACTACTGTCAAAAGTAGTTTCATGTTTGAAGTGAAGGCAATAAAAATACAAACGTACCAAAAGAGTAATATAATAAAAAGCCGTTAAGATCTGTCAATTGTCTGGTGATAGGTGGTAATGAAAAGTAGGATGGTATAACCCGTAGTAGAATTCTGTGCTTACATATTTAAGCTATAATATATTCCCAATTATTCAATATATTGAGTTTTTTTTAAATAATATATTCTAATACTATATTAGAGAGGTAATGGAAATAATCAAAAGTGACCGAATATAAACATGACTGAATTATTAAATACAAAATAATATAATCATAAAACAAGCGTGAAATCTGGAAACAATAGTAAAAGAGACAAGCAGGAGAGAAATATTCTAGTGCTTAACTATTCATTGATACTTCGGCAAAAGTAGTGGGACTAAATAGATAGTACATTATCACTGGAAAGAAACCTAGTAAAAGATAAATGAAAAAGACGCGCAAGAGAAAAATCTATTCTAGCTATTATTTACTGATAGTTTGGTAAAAAAAAAAAAAGTAACTATTGTGTATGATCACTGGAGAGGGACCTAATGTTAAAGTGAATGGGGCTAATGGTAGAAGAAAAATCTAATCAAATAAAATACCCATGTAGCGTAAATTCAGACAGGGAGAAACTATGAATAAACTGACTCATATGAGAAATTGCACAGGAGAAACACCAAAGGAGAGAACCGAACAAAGAACTCTAGAAAACATAGAGCTTACATTTAGAAATCGCATTGGTTATATTATTATTTGCATCTTTTCAATATCAGCTCATTTTTACATTTTGTAGGTAAATTTGTTTCTAAATGTATTATTAGGAGCATTACTTCCACTATTCCATCTAATTACAGTACGCGTTGATACTAGGATAGTATAGGTGTAGGATAAATTCTGGATTCTTGATTGTTAAGTTTTGTTTGTTCTTAAGATTATGTTATTTTTGTCCTGGGTTGTAGTTTCCGTCACACTTGTATCCCTAATCCTTTTTCTATCGTCTCCTTTGTTTAAAAATGAATAAAAAAAGAAAACAATATGCAATGATAGTCTTGGTGCAGTTTTATTTTTATATACCAGCCTGAAGGCTGTTCTAAGTATTAAAAAATAGACAGGGATGCTGAATGTCACCCCATTTGTTTAATATATCAGATTAAAATGATATATATATATATATATATATATATATATATATATATATATATATATATATATATATATATATAATCAGATTAAACACACCAACGGGAAAGGGGGAGGATAAACAGAAAAAATGATTATGTAAATGAATGTCAAAAATAGAAGTGTATAAATCACGATTGTTCGAAAAGGGGCCCCGATCTACTTCACTGGCCCCGGGCCCCAGTTTGCCTTACGCCGCCACTGTCTACAGCTGCCCTTCATTTCTTGCAAGAAGTAGTAGACTCAATAGAAAGTAAATCATACCCACTATCTATATTTTGTGACTTGAGTAAAGCTTTCGACTGTGTCAACCATTCGTTACTCTTAAGTAAATTAAATGCATATGGAATAAGAGGTGTTGCTAACTAATGGTTTCAAACTTACCTTACAAATAGACAACAATTTGTAGACATAAATTTCATTAATGAAGACAACTTGTATATCGAAACTCACAGATCAACACCTTCTATGGTTAACATAGGAGTTCCTCAAGGATCAGTCTTAGGACCAATATTATTTCTTTTATATGTTAATGATCTACCACTTTATATCACTCATGGTAAGTTATTTCTGTATGCAGATGACACAAATATACTTGTAAAAGGAAGTAATTTAACTGAGCTGGAAAATAATGTAAATATAACAGCAAGAGAGCTCGAAACTTGGTTACACCACAATAACTTAATTATTAACACCGAAAAAAACAAATGTTTATATTTTTTCCCAACTAATTCATCACCAATTAAACCTTCGTTTACAATTAACAATAATAATGTGGAATGTGCTTCAAATACGAAATTCTTATGATTAAACCTAGACGACAAACTTAAATGGAAACATCATATAAACAATTTATGCCAAAATTTATCTTCTATTGTTTATATGGCTTATACACTTTCCTCTGTTCTTAACCTAGATACTTTTATTTCATTATATTATGCGTCATTTTATTCCCGAGTACAGTATGGTATTGCCTTCTGGGGTGTCACTAATGATTTGTTTACAATATTTAGATTACAAAAGAAAATAATCCGTATCATTATACATTCCCATTTTCGTAGTAGTTGTAGAAGTAAATTTCGTGAACTCAGATTGCTTACGATAGCGAGTTTGTATATATATGAGGTATAACTAGTCAGAAAAAACATAGATAACTACTTAACGCATGCCGACGTACATGAATATAGAACTAGAAACTGTGATAAATTTGTAATACCGTCACACAGAACAAGTATGTTTGAAAGAACTACATTTTATAGAGGTGCGGTGCTATATAATAAATAACCAAGAGAATTGAAATACATAAAAGATGATATAAAGTTTTTGAGAGAGGTTAAAAATATGCTAATTTGTAAATCTTATTATTCTGTAGATGAGTATATAGGTGAATAATCCTTTATTATTTCTGAAGGCAATAAAACTTAGTACGTAGATATATTTTAACCATTAGATTAAATATCAAATCTTTATTTTTTCCTTCTTTTATTGTAAAAAAAAAAAAAAAAATTAGTTTTATATTCGTATGCTTATAGTTTGTTTGTATGTGTTTATTAACTCTGTATTTAACCAATGTATTATTGTGAAATGACATGTTCTATACCATATGTACAAATTTGTGTACTCTGTATGGTCAAATGAACGCAAATAAATCAAATCAAGACACCGCGCTCAGGCGTTTCTTTCATTCAATAGATAGATGAAAATTATGAAGTGTATGAAGAGTTTCTTGACATTCACGGAACGACCACTGGAGAATATAAAGGAGTTGAAAATGCTGTTCAGAAAGACAATCTTCAATGGGGAAAAAATAAAGTGTATCATTGCTTATTGTAGCAGAAACATGTGTGGAAAAAATAAAGAGGTATCGTTGCTCTAGTACCTGTCGTAGAAAACGACTGTGGTTTAATTCATTAATCGCGCATTGCATCATTCATCAACAGTCTTTGTGCGGGAAATGATTGGATAAGTTTTAAAGCCTAGCCAGTCATGTAAGCAGTTAATTATACCAGGTCACATGCTCTTTCAGTCGTCAATTACGCGAGTTTATTGAAGAGATTGGAGATTCCGGTTAAAGGACTGTGACGAGTAAGTGACTGGCGTTAACTCGACGGATACTCTTTGTCTATGTGGCGAGTCTTATTCAGAACAACGCCTACTGTTAGAAAAGAATCAATCTTGCAAAAATGGCTTGTGAAATTTCAGCAATTGTACTTTAAGAAAATAAATTCTGAACAAGAATCAGCAATTCAACCCTACATGTCATAAATATCTCGTCACTGACAGAAAGACTTTGTGTTAGGCAAAGTTTTAGGTTGTATACTTGTCACTTATATCAAGTAACGAATAACGTGTTATATTTCCTGTACTCGTTTACAAAAACAATTTTGTGAGTGTATGAATTTTCTGACATTTCCTTGAGTGAAAATGGTGCCATCTATTATTTGTAGCTGTATCACTGTTTTTTTTTTTTTTTTTCGTTACCGACTGTACTTTATTCCTTGTAATCACTGCCACATGTTTTTTATGCCTCATAAGTCACGTTCATTTATAAGAAAAAATGTTGGCAAGAGTGCAGTTTCTACAGGACAAGTTATTTTGTCATGTTGACATGACTCAAGGTAGGATAGGAATAAGTAGTGTAGGGTTGGATTAGCTTAGGATTAGGGAAGTTTGGAGGTTCCTATGAATGTTCTGCACGAAGTGCACTCTTACCAAAATGTTTTTATGATAAAAGTAGTGTTTGGCAACTGTGTATATATAACACCATCCAAGCTCTCGCCTTCGGTGCGAGCGGTACCAGGTTCGATTCCCGGTGGGGTCACTTGGTCGAAAAAGTGTAAAAAGCTTTTTCAGGCCAGCCACTCTGAATGAGATTTTCCTGGGTTTTCCTCATTCACACCAGGCAAATGCCAGGGTGGTACCTAACTTATAGGTCCCAGGCCGCTTCCTTCCTTCCCCCATCCTTTCTTCCTTCCCTTTGCCCGGATTGTGTGCTCGCCGAGGGACGTCATCCCTCAAATCGTGAAGGGCTAAATGACCTTAGATGCCGAAAGCCCAGAAATCTAAATCCTAAATCCTAAATAACACCATCCAATGGCGTATTACTAAAATGACTCATTATGTATCATATTTCTCAAAATTATTAGTCTTGTAATACTAGTATAAAAATGTTCAAAAGCAAATATTGTACAAATATATATATATATATATATATATATATATATATATATATATATATATATATATATATATATATATATATATATATATATATAATCATAAATTAGAGGTATCAGCATTGGTATTAAGAAATGAATTTTGCTATTATTCTAATATTGCAATTTCTTGATATTTTACAACTTGTAGAAAACATATTACAAGACTTGTTGCTTTGAGAAATAGATCCAGGTGGTGAATTTAACGACTGTCATTGTAACACTTCTCTCCAAAGTGCCAGGGAGTTGAAGTAACAAAAGGTTTGTGTCAAAAATTAACCCAATTCCTATAACACAGAGCCATTGTGTTGAATTTGCACAGCCATTTTTTTTTTTTTTTTTTTGAGTATGCCCCTAGATTTGAGACACTAACGCCATCTTATACACAAAAGGTTCAATTCTTTCTAGATAAATTATTGTAGTCTAATATTATTATACAATTTCTTTATACTTACTGTTAGATCATAATTCTTATTACCAAGAGTTCTTATAGAAGAATTCCTTTATGAGTTGAAACACTTAGCAAATGCAAAATAACAGTAATTTAGTTTTTTTTCTGGGAAATGTTTAAACTTAATAAATAATCCCATTTCCTCAAAGATGAATATACACGTTATACTTTTTTGTGTGGTATTAAATATACTCGACTGCAATTCTATGAGAAAGTATAGTGTTCTTTACGATAATAACTAATGCAGTTTCTTGAATAAATGAATATGCAGATAGAAAAAAAAGGACGCATTAGTTATTACGTAATAGAAACATAAAGAGAAGTTATATCACATTAGATAAGTTTATGTAAAGCCTCGTACAATCGTACAAAATTGTAGCGTAAAATGATAACTCATGGTAATGAAATATGTTCCCTAAATTATACGCCATCAAGGTTCACATTATGAGAAACCACATACCGTAACTACAGAACAAAGAGACGACCTTCAGATAGCATGGAACAAACTAATCACATCAGTTCAGCACAAAGATTAATCTCAGTATGTTTTCAAAGAAAGATGCTTGTTTTTCTTACATTCATGATACCACAATATTCAACTGTATCCTAAGGCTCTAATCAAAGGTAAGTGATATTATCCTAAGAAATTGATTGTGCATATATGTAATATATAGGGCAAATTAAAATGATGGACCCTATTTCAGAAATGTATTCTGTGAAATCTAATTAACATATGTTATTGTAAGACATGTGCTAACAAAGGTAAACTGTCGAAAGTTTTTTCAAACATACCAGAAGTTTTCTATGTGAGCACCTCGAGCAGCGCCGTAACTTAGATTTTTTTCGGAGGGGGGAGCATTAATACGCGTATTTGCCCTCCCCTAGAAAAGTTGTTTTCCTAATTCTTGGACCCCATTTTTCTCTTACTCTTTATAGGCCTCTCGGAGCCTGTGGGCCCTTCTGCACGGCAAGGTCTGCGGGACCATTAGTTACGCCAGGCACGTATCCAAAGGGGGGGGGGTCCGCACTCCCTTCCCTTCGAGACCAGAAATGAAAAAAATAAGGAAGGATGGAACAAAAAGAAACGAGAAAAAGAAGAATCAGCATTAAAAATAAAAAGATAAAGCAAGCATTTGGTTATTCTCTCTTATGAGGAGATTTGTATTACTTGCAATACATTGTGGCGAGGTGAGCGAGATATCCTGGAAGAGTCAGGGTAATTTGAAATTTCTAGAAAAGTTACGGAATTCACAGAATTTCTGCTACTAGTCAGGGAAATTTCAAGCTTCCGAAGCATACTGCCGTTGTGTAACAGCGTGGACATTTTTTATCATAATTTTTCGGCATCGCATTCTTGCAGTATCAAATGTTATTTCAAGAACAATTTTCAACTGCTCCTTTAACCTGTCATTTGGAACAGACAGTATTTGATGGAATAATAAAAACAAAAATTTATGTGGAAAGAAAGTTCTGTTAACATTTGATTCAACAGAGAAAGGGATGCAGATATTGTAAAATATTTTACAAGACATTATTGAGTATGTACTTTTTATAATAGTTGAGGTCATAATGAAAAGAAAATTGCTATGTTTGAATGAACAGAGGAAGGACGTAAATACTGTAAAATCTTTCAGAATACGTTTTTTAAAAATTATTTTACTCAAGATTTCTTCATAATTTGTTATTAAAACACTTACCAACATATCCATATTTCATTGTTCTAACAAACAAATATACCTATGTTGATAGTAAAGTAGTTTAAATTGATCGAGCTCCTGGCGTGATGACCACAGTATTTCATGTCGCGGACCCCCCCCCCCTCTCTCTCTTCACGAAATCCTAGCTACGTGCCTGGTTACGCCCCTGGGCCCGTTCCATACATGACAAATTAATTAAGGGAACAATATTGACAAATCTCAAAACCATACGAATAAATATTACTTCTAGGGCCCCTAAAATAGACATTTTTTTTTTTTTTTACTGAAATGAGCCCACGACTCATCTTTGTTTTATTTACTTTTTGTATTCGGTTTGGTTTATGTAATGTAGTGAACCTGTTTAATACTTCATTTATAGTTTGATATTCGTATCGTATACGGAGTAAGAAAATTTTGTCTTAAAATGGGCCCTCCTCGAACAGCGCAGAGCTTCTCTGCGGGGGGGGGGGGGGGCAGTTGCTCCTCTGTCCCCACAAGTTACGTCACTGGCCTCTAGTAACATGTCACACATCCAGCCGATTGCTGCCGAACCTTTTGTAGAATGTTATGGTCAATATAATCAATTCATTTCATTCTTGTTGCTACTGTTGGCGGTAGAAAGTGAAAACTAAATTTGGATAGTTAATCTTTCGAAGCTTGTTTCATTATGTTTTTAGATTTCACAGAATAAATTTCTAAAATCGGGCCCATCATTTTGACTTGTCGTATTCTTATATAAAAGAGTGCAAGTGGTTGACTCATCATCGCCTAAGACATGTTAGAGCTTTTCTATTTCAAGTGTACCTTCGGAAAATATGTAAAACATGCTTCGGCTCCATACTCGCTATCCTCTGATGGAGGAAACCCTCCCTTTTGCTTAGGGAAAAGAAGTGAACAACCTCGGCTGTGTTGCCAATTTGTCATTCAGTCGTTTGGTCTTCACGAGTGAAGATCGTAGTCTACTTAGAATTGCTAACAAGATAGTGCACAGGGAAGTTCAGTGAAATAATTCATTGTGGCAACGCTTCCGCATCCAACAATTGGCAGATCTCGGCTGCAGCAAGTTGTTCCTCCTCTTTCGAGGGAGGTACGGGAAATCACACATCGACAGCAACACCAGAAGGGGCACAGATCAAATAGAAAGGCTCTAGAAACGTGAAATTTGGAGAGAATACTCGTTTTGTTATGAAAGTAAAGGGTTAGGATGAATTTTTTTGGAAATACCCGTCCTAAGGAGGGTAAACGAGAGTTCAAAATTTCCCCCAAGAATGGTGTATCGCACCAATCTCTGACGTTAGAGAGATGAAACGCTACATATAAACTCTTCATTAAAAATAAGGAAATATGTGTTTCAACGCTTTCAAAAATTCCATTCCAAAAGGGGAAAATTCCACTCCACATTTAATAAAATACTCAAATTTCCCTGTTTAATCAGAAAGTGCCATATGTGAGAATTCTCTTCACAGTAGAAATTTGAAATTAGGTATGTAGACTTTTAATTCGCAATAAGGAACACGATTTAAGCGTTTCTGATCATTCTTCAGCAAAGGGGATAAAGAGGACAATTTCAATCATATTGAAATTTCCCTTTCCCCGAATAAAAATAAGGAAATACGTATTCCAGCGTTTTCAAGAATTCTGCTTCTAAGGAGGAAAAGTTGTGTTATTTCTGTAATATCTAAGTTTAACTTTCTTTATTGAAAGGGTAACGAATGTAAGGATTCTCCTAAGTTCAAGATGTGAAAGTTGGTATATCAACTCTTCAGTAAAAATAAGAGAATACGTAGTGTTTCAACGTTTTTGAGAATTTCGCTTTTAACTGGGAAAAGGAAGACAATTTCGATGTTATTTAAAAAATTTCCTTTATTTACGCACAAGATGCTGCATAAATCCTGAAGGTAGGGAGATAAAACTCGGCATATGACTTCTTATTAAAAATAAGTGGACAGGTATTCTTAGCGTTCTTTTAAAATTCCCATTTTTAAGAAGAAAGAGAGTTTTTTCCTCCTCCGCCTTGAAAGCGATGCTACCTGTTGTTTGTAATTGCATCACGGAAAAATGACTCAAAACTTTGAAATGCATTTTGGAACATACATAGTATATCTACTTCGAACTAGGTTTCAATCACCATTTTGATACGAGGCCATACCCTAAAGGAATATGGGGTTTAAAATTAACATGGAAAATAGAGTATCTCAGAAGTCTATCAAGTTATAATGATAAAAATCTGTATATACGAGGCCTGTCTAAAAAGTATCCGGCCTTAATTTTTTCCACGCAAAGTAGTAATTCTCAGGTGGCGCCACCGTGCACGGTGGAAGGAGGAACCTTAATGCGCATGCTTGAATTTTTTCACCGCGTTCGCGTGTGCCAGTCGTGAGCTGGTGGTCGCGAAGTGAGGTGTTGTTGGTAGTGTTTGTCGGATTTAGTGTTTCTCGCAAGATGACTGAACGAATTGAGTAAAGATACTGCATGAAATTCTGTCAAAGGCTGGGTGATTCTCAAAGCCAAACAATTCGTAAGATTCAGCAGGTGTTTGGAGAAGATGCGATGGGTGTAACACAAATTAAACAATGGTTCAACCGATTCAAAGATGGCCGCACATCAGTCGAGAGTGAGCAGCGTAGCGGCAGGCCCCAAACTGCTCGGAATGCAGCTTTGTTGAGCGGCTGCGAAATTTGGTGATGGCAGATCGCCATTTGACAGTGCGGGAGATTGCAGATGTTGGAGTGAGTAAAGATTCTGCACATGCAATTTTGCGTGACGATTTGAACATGAAACGAGTGGCTGCTAAATTTGTACCCAAGTTGTTGTCTCAGGAACAAAAAGAGACCCGTTTTGACGTTGCACAGGACCTTCTGGACACCACCAACACTGATTCTGGGTATCTGAATTCCGTGATAACTGGAGATGAGTCATGGGTGTACGGGTACGACCTAGAAACAAAACAACAATCGTCTCAATGGAAGCATCCCGATTCTCCAAGGCCGAAGAAAGCGCGGCAGGTGCGAAACAAAATCAAGGTGTTGCTGACTGTTTTCTTCGATGTCCGTGGAATTGTGCATCACGAGTACGCACCGGGACAAACAGTAACAAAGGAGTACTATCAAGATGTTCTCAGGCGACTCTGTGACGCAGTCCGGCGGAAAAGACCAGACATGTGGACAGCGAAGAACTGGCACGTCCATCATGACAACGCCCCAGCACATTCATCCCAATTGATCCACACGTTCTTAGCCAAACATGGAATTACAACCGTTCGTCAACCTCCCTACTCTCCAGACCTGGCTCCTTGTGACTTCTGGTTGTTTCCAAAATTGAAGACGCCTCTGAAGGGATCCCGTTTTCAGAGTAGAGAAGACATAATGCGGAACACGACGACGGAGCTGAACAACATTCCAAAAGAAGACTTCCAGCGATGTTTCCAGCAGTGGAAGGATCGGTGGGCTAAGTGTCTGGAAGCACGAGGGGCCTACTTTGAAGGGGATTAGGGTCCCAAATCTGTCAGGTATTCGCAACTATTTTTCTGGCCAATGGTCGGATACTTTTTAGACAGCCCTCGTAAACCCTTCATTACAAGTAAGCCAACACGTGACCCATAATTTTCCAAAATTCCCTTTTTGTTTTGTATATTTTATCAACATGTTGGAATAGACATTCTGTGTTGTTTGTGCTCGCATCACGGTAAACGGTTCACCCGTTTGAAATGACTCTTTGAACATAGTTTCCCACCTCAAGAATTTTAACATGTCACATTGATTAAGGGGCGTACTCTAAGGGGTAGGGGAGTTCAGAATTTATGCCAAAAATAGAGTACCGTATCTAACGGTTTTTTTTACAATTACATTTTTTCAAATGGATATTCAGGAGAAAAGGACGTTCAAATATATTCCATAAACCTATTCTCTCCGCGCGAAGAACGGGCTTTCATTATATATATATATATATATATATATATATATATATATATATATATATATATATATATAATTTTTCTATTCCTCTTTCCTGTGTGTTATTCGAGGAACGTTATATTGGAATTTAATTTCTTTTATCTTCATAACATGCTGCTAATACATAATTTAATGTGAAATAATATATTTTATCACTCAAAAAGTTTCAATATACAATGTTATATTTAAGTATACCTTTTTTTTTTTTTTTTTAGATACAGTCCATCCAAAGATGATGATTTTTATTATCCTCTTTATCCTAATATGCTGTCTAATGTACTGGAGTATACGAAAGCCTGATGGATTTCCTCCAGGTAAGACAATACTTGTTTGTTTATATGGAAGTTGCTCCTTACAGTTAAGTTTTATTTCGATTTATGGATAAAGAGAAAAAGGGGAATTCTTATGTTGATACGATCGACATTTGTCTGATTCGAATAATCAATGAAACGTTTGAATTGATCGACTGCTCTTGGTCATAAAAAGGATAGTTTATGTTCCTAAACTTTGGCGGAAAAGATAGAGCTCTGGAAAAAGGTGTACTTCATCCCGAATGAGTAACAACTTTTGTATGATTTTCAGATGTGATATTTCCTAAGTCTAAATTTTTGAGAATGCTATCTAAGGATGATTTTGTGTCGGGAGGGGACTACTGTGCACATGAATTTTAACATGTTTGAGTAACTCAACTCTTTCAGGTCAATTCTGGGTTTCAAATGCAATCCTAGTATTTATTCTCAACTATAGAATGAATGGTAATTGAGTTCCCGGAGAGCATTGAAATTTGAACACATTACGGTGGTTCGAATTCTACTTTAAACTGTAGATCTACTTTTACACAGCCTCTCCGCTGCAAAGGAAGACTAAATTTCAATAATATAAGACAATGGTTCTCAAACTTTCCGATAACGCGGACCCCCTGTACATTCGGAAAGTGATCCGCGGACCCCTTTGCAGTGCTATCTGAAATTTCCCGTGGTATTGAAAACTATACTAATTAGAATTACCACTGACAAGAAAAAGATCAAGAAAAATATTACAATAAGTAATTTATTCTCAACATACATAATTGTTTCCTAGTGAACGAAATTTCAATTGAAAATACAGTAACTTTCAAGACTGAAAATCAATGTAGATAAACAATATTCTCAAATGTGGGATCACTAATATGAGGAATGAAATTCTTTCAATTTTACCATAATTGCACTGAAATGTGGAATAAAATTTGTCAACATTAATCTTAGGTCCGATTCCATATCAACACGATTTCGCTTTCAGGCTTTAACCTTTAAACTACGGAGGTAATTTACCTTTAACCTTTAAACTACATTTAAAGCGTTTTCATAAGGGTTTACAAAGAAGTCAATTTCTTCACTCCTATTTATCGAAAACACATGAAACAAAACGTGTTGCAAAAAATATTGTAGTACCGTTTCGAAATTGAAATATCCGTAGTTAAGACAAGAAACAGGATATTTTGAAATCAAAATATCCCGTAGTTTATAGGTTAATACTGCAAAGAGCAGAAAAGGTTCCATCATATAAGTAAGTGGCAGGGAAAGGCATCAAATGTTGCAATCCCTTTTTAGACAACTCTTCATACTCACAGGACAGAAATTGAGTAAAGTAAGAAAACATTTAAACTTACAAACTTGAGTATAATTTATAATTACTTTCTTTTTAGTAACTGAAAAAATACTTCTTGCATAATACCTGTGAATTCCATTTTATTATAACACATTTTAATTTTTAGGTGTCGCGGACCCCTGGCTACGTCCCACGGACCCTCAGTGGTCCACGTACCAGAGATAGAGTGGGTCAGTGGGTCAAGTGGGTCAAGTTTTCTGAGTGGGTCAGTGGGTCAACAGCATGTGACCCACTGTGACCCACCACCCACCGTGACCCACTGCGACCCACCGACTCAGTATGATCTACCGACTCACTCTGCTCACTGCATTGTAGACAATATCTTCTGAAGACTGGTAAATTTGTCTTCGTTTTACTTTCAAGACCATTTCCCTTCCTTTTCCACTTGTTTCTGTCTACTTACCTGAGGTGAGTATATTTAACCAAGTCAAAAAAGAACTTCAGGCACTTTTGGATATTGATATTTTTAATAGTAATAATAGCAATAGGACTTACACTACAACTTGGCTTTCGAGACCTGTGAGTTTTTAGAGCTAACTACTAGAAAAAATACATTTTTTAATCACTGTAATATATAAATTATTATATAAAAAATTGAATGTAACTGTGTGTGCCTGATCATTACGGTCAAATTGCAAAGCCAAAGGAAATTACTTTTGGTATATAGTTAGGCCTTAATCCAAATTGGGATGTTATAATGCTTTTACTATAATGCATAATATCCTAAGGAGGTAGTGAGGATCCGAATTTTTGCAAAAAAAAAAAAAAAAAAAAAAAAAAAAAAAAAAAGAGTATCTCGCAAGCCGTTAAACTTACGGAGCTGAAATTCAGTGTATTAACTCTTTATTGAAAATAAACAGAATGTGTCATAGCATTTTTTAAAATTCTTCTTTATGTGTGTGTGGGGGGGGGTGCACTTTCTATATATGGAAAATTGGAAGTGAGTTGGTTTCTAAAAATTATCGAAAACGATCGATGTTATTTAAGGAAAAACCAGAAACAAAAAATACAGTGCTTGGCTTCATATATCCATTGCTTTCTGCTATAATAATTACTGAAGCTTATGTTTATTATATGGAGCGCGTACAGCACAGGGCAATCAACTCATAAAGTTGTGAGAAAAATAGCCATAAAATTTGTACTGTAAGCTTAATTACACGAAAATTTGAAGTTTGGATTGTACGCATAATTGTATGGAAAATTTTACACTTTTTTCCCTTTACGTTGGTCTACTTACCGTGATTTGGAACTTTGAAATTTCATCCTTTTTTTCCACTGAAAAGTATTGATAATCCAACAAGGAAATAATTATACTATGATAATTTAATTGAAATTCATCGTAATTTGGCACATGGCAAACAGCAGTGTGATAATTGAAGTTGAAGAAGGAGGGAAATTCCCGTTCACCTCTTGAACACTCCAGGAGCCTCGTTCCCTTTCGCTTTCTAGAGGGGTTAGGGAACTTGGTAATGACATCAACCTTCATGTGTAATTGCAAAAATTAAATTATAAACAAATAAGAAATCATCAGTTTATCAGGCTTTAATTGATAATTTATTCACAAGATTCCCTATCAAGGGCGTGGTAGATGAAATTTCTGTTCTACGTGGGTCGACATTGCCAACTGACATGGTCGATATGGAAAAAAATGTATGGTGATAAAGAGATGATACTTCTTGCTGAGTATTTCAAACCTGACCAAGAAAAATCGTTATCAGACTTAAGTCTAACAAGCAGATTGTCGATGAGAAGTTGCAGAAGTCGAATAGAAGTATTATCAATTTCCACGACAGAGTGCGAACGGGGATTTCCCCTTATGAATTTACAGATGACTGATATTAGAAATAGACTAAGTGCTCAAACATTGTCTAACTTGTTCATCAATATTAATCGCCCACCGGTAGACAAGCTCAAAGTAGACGAGCTAGTTATTTTTTGGCTGAAGGGTGGACATCATTCCACTGCGGATAATTTACCGCCAAAAAAGTTACAAACAGGAAATAAATCCGATTTCAGATTTATTTTAAGGTGGAAAATTACGAGTTACGGAAAATGTATACTTGTATTACTAATGGCTTATTTGAGTTATTCAACTTTGTACCTAATTTTTAGTAAGTCTCTTCTTTGCATTAGGTAAACTACTTTGAATAAATATTCATAATAGTTGCAATTATTGTAACTTAAATTTAACGTGGTGTTTTAGTGATTACACAAATTACAATTATGAGCATGCTTTATGGAAATGTTCTCACATAGGGTACCTGAGTATTTTTATACCCTATGAACAACTTATTTTTCAAGTCTTTTGTGAGAAAAATACTGTGAACTGAGAAACCATAACCTTTTCCATATTGTACAGAGGTATTTTCCTGCGAATAGAAGTTTCTTGTGGAATGCGTTCAGAAATTAACACTTGCAAGAATACTCTCTTAGTACAAGTATATTTTAGGCACATACTAATTTCCCCCCACCTCGAACTGTTTCAATTTCCTCACTGACAAACACTTTACCATTTTATATCGTAAAGGTCAGATCTACCGTTATTGTAACAGAGTGGTGCTTGAGCGATTGACTAGAAATTCTAACTCCGATTACAATTTCACAGTCTTGTTTTATTACAAGTGTAAACTCTTTAGTCAGTTTAGAAGAGGCCGTGGATCGTGTTCAGAGTTGATGACAATGGATTTTGGTGAGTCAGAGTAGGTCAAAGTGGATGCAAATGGTTCATGGTGGGTCACGGTGGGTCAGAGTAGGTCAGGTGGGTGGTGGGTCAGAGTGGGTCATGGTGGGTCACAGTGGGTCATGGTGGGTCACGGTGGGTGGTGGGTCAGAGTGGGTCACGGTGGGTCATGGGTCATGGTGGGTGGTGGGTCAGTGGGTCGTGGGTCACGGTGGGTCGTGGGTCAGTGGGTCGTGGGTCAAAATTTCATTGACCCACGCCAACTCTGCCACGTACCCCACTTTGAGAACCACTGATCTAAGAAATGGTAATTCTTAAATTTTACTTATGTTCCTTGCAGTTAGTAAATTTTCTTGATTTTATTCAAGTCAATGTATCACTAGAACCAAAAACTTTTTTGTAACTGCGGTATCTCAGTGGTAGAGCGTTCACCTCTGGTGAGCTGGGTCTCTGATTTTCGATCCCAAGTCGCACTGTGTGACCTCCCCTTTCCACGATGTTTCGAAACAGTGGAACAATTATAACATCTTGTATAATAGTAATGTACTGTCTTACACGCTAGAACAGAGTATGTATATTTCTTGAGTGTGTGTTGTATTTCCTCTCCCATTAATTTGTCTGTATTTCTGGATAGGCCCACCATGGTTACCCATAATTGGAAACTTACTGGACGTGAAATCCGCTGTGGAAAAACATAAATACATTTACTCAGTATTTAACTATTTTGCCAAGAAATATGGCTCCGTCTTTGGGCTGAAACTCGGAGAGTGTGTTATTGTTGTTGTAACCGGAGCCAAGGAAGTAAAAGAAGTTTTAAGCAAAGAGGAGTTTGATGGTCGACCAAGCGGATTTGTTTTCTTTTTTCGAACAAAGGGAAGAGGAGGTACGTACACTTTTTCATTTACACCGTGATACCGTATAGTCCTGGATCCACAGTACATGCCCGTAAAAATTTGTGGGTGCACGGAGTTTTGTTGTTGTATCGTCTTCTCCAATCTATTGTTGTCTACTTTTTCTTGGGTAGACATCTCAATTATGGTCGCTTATCTCCACAGACGCCATTTTCCAATATGGCCGCCAAATAAGCAATCAGCATACATAACTAAGGAACTAAGTCACCTAGGAAAGTCATCTTGGTGTCGAATCATAGGTTTTCGAGGTTAGGGAATTCAAATATTACCATAAAATTACTATATATTGAAGTATTTTACATATTACCGTCAAAAGTACATTTTATATGTAAAGGGTGTTAACACCAAAAAGTGTTAACACTACGCCACGGGAATATCTCGAAAACTACAAATCGAATCAAGGGAAGTTTTCAATTATATTTGTTCGACACAAAGAGGGACATATTTTGGCCTATCCTTTAATACTATCAGATTAACAGTGTTGTCAATTCAATACAAAGTTGTATTTTTTCAAAAGTCAGTACATCAGGTTATTACAAATTTCAAATCTACATTTAAAAAGAAAACAAGTAATACCACAGTTATTGTTCAGTGTTGTAAACTAACGACTCTACAGTGTCACAAACATTAAAAACAACCAAACTTTGAAGGCTTGTAAAATAATAATAACGCAAGGGAGGCGTGCGAGGGAAGGCACATCGAATGTACCTTAGTGTCAAATGCTACAGTTATGATGTGATATATATATTTCGAATAAATGTGAGCAAAACTTGAGAAATTAAAAATTTGACTTTTTTAAAGGCTTTATTTCGAAAAATTGCATAGATAACCATGTAAGTTGTTTACAAAAAGCATGAAGATCGTAATTCCGTTTACAGCACTTTGACATCTGAAACCATTGGACAGATATGACAATTAATGTTAAAGTTGGCAAGATGCTTAAAATCTTGTAAGTATGAGAACTTGTTGCAAATACAACTACCAAAAAGTGTTAACACTACGCCATTGCAAGCAATTTTCAATCTCTTATCATTTTCTTCCTGTTATTCGAAATACGTCAGATCATGATAGTGTTTGACACTAAGGTGCATTCGATATGCCTTACACCGTTCGTCTCACTTGCGTTATTATTATTTTAGAAGCCTTCAAAGTTTGGTTATTTTTAATGTTTGTGATACTGTAGCGTAGTTAGTTTACAACACTGAACAATAACTCCGGCATTGCTTGTTTTCTTTTTAAATGTAGATTTGAAATTTGTAATAACCTGACATAGTGACATTTGAAAAAAAAATACAACTTTGTGTTGGATTTCAACATTGTTAATCTGGTGGTATTAAAGGGTACACCAAAAATGTCCCTCTTTATGACAAATAAATTTCATTGTAAAGTTCTTTTGATCCGGTACATATTTTCCGAAATGTTGCTGTGGATGAATCAAAATAGTCCATCCTGTATATGTAGTGTATTGTACTTATTACAGACATTGGAGCCCTGTCTATGTTAACTTAAAAGGATGTCAAAACAAAGTTGTTATACAAAATGGCTTATGGTTTACAATATATTAACAGCAGTATTTGAAATATTGTGCTATTAGTATCATTATGAATTATTATTTGTTAATGGTTCAAAATATCATTAATACAAGCAAATTAAACCATTAGAAAATTGCTGGCAAGGGCGCCGATTTCTCTGTAAATTTGGGGGGCCCATTTATATGCAGAAGGTATACATATGAGGATTTTAAGACAAATTGCATTCAAATTATGCGAAATATTGTATATTCATAAATACAATAGCGGGGCGCACATGAGCTTTGGGAGGCCCGCCGGGCCCCCAGGATCGGCGCTCTTCGTTGCTGGTGTGATTAAATAACTGAATATTCTTACAATATTTCCCACTTATAAAGAACATTATAGACAACATTTGAGTTACTACAATATTTACCGTCTCTAATATTATTTTGTCATTTTGTTGAGGTAACTGCAAAAGTTCTGATTTCTTGCTACATTCGTTTACAAATCTTCAATAGCAGTCTCTCAGTTGTTGACTTGAAACTACATTGAGTGTGGAGAAATTTACACTTTCCTTTTTCTTTATTTTGTAAGGCCAGTCGAAACTGATGTATTTCTTTAAGCAAATTTTTATATGCTTCCTTTTCGTTAAACGCCCGAACATAAGGTTTTCCATTTAGTACACTCTTAACTGAATACACTCCGAAGATCTCTGTTCAACCAAAGCATAATCGAAACCGCTACCAAGGGAATACCTCCCTGCACACCGTAGAGCCACTTTTGTGCAATGAAACATTCCAAGTATTGGCAATATGCCATGAAATTCCTCTGGGTTACTGAGAACTC